>NC_037592.1:7087548-7419577 GCF_003073045.1 Pomacea canaliculata
GCAACGAGCCACAGCAGCCAAGAGCCAACGAGCAAGCAGCCAAGACGCCAAGAGGCCAAAGGAGCCAAGAGCCAAGAGCCAAGAGCCCAAGGAAGCCAAGAGCCAAGAGCCCAAAGACCCAAGCAGCAAGATCCAAGAGCCAAGAGCCAACGAGCCAAGCAGCAAGCAGCCAAGAGCAAGAGCCAAAGAGCCAAGACGCCAAAGAGCCAAGAGGCCAAAGAACCAAGACAAGAGCCAAGACCAAGAGCCAAAGCCAAGAGCCAAGAGCCAAGAAGCCAAGAAGCCAAGACAGCAAAGAGCCAAGACAAGACCAAGAGCCAGAGCCAAAGACCAAGACCAAGAGCCAAGAGCCAAGAGCAAGAGCCAATAGCCAAGACCAAGAGCCAAGAAGCCAAGAGCAAGACCAAGAGCCAAGACCAAGAGCCAAGACGCCAAGAGCCAAACCAAGGAGCACAAGACCAGAGCCAAAGAGCAAGAGCCAAGAGCCAAAATCCAAGAGCCAAGAGCAAGAAGCCCAAGAGCCCAAGAGCCAAGAGCCAAATAGCCCAAGAGCCAAGACGACAAAGAGCCAAAGCCAAGAGCCACACAGCAAAGCCAAGCGAGCCACAAGCACCAAGAGCCAGAGAGCCAAAGAGCAAGCCACCAAGAGCCAGAGCCAAGCCTGCCCACTGAGGTGCCAGCCAAGGGGTTCCTGTCACCTCATGCCGAATCCCCCAGGCGTGCCACTGGAGGTCCCAGCAAGGGTCCTTTGCCTACCTCATGCGCGAATCCCAGCCCGCCACTGGGTGCCAGCCAAGGGGTCCGACCTCCCTCATGACGAATCCCCCCAGTCTGCCACTTGTGGTGCCAGCCAAGGGGCACTGCCTACTCATGCCGAATCCCCCCAAGCCTGCCACTGGGTGCCCCAGCCAGGCGCGTCCTGACCTACCTCATGCCGACTCCCCCCACCTGCCACTGGGGGCCACGCAAGGGGCCGCCTACCTCATGCCGAATCCCCCAGCCTGCCACTGATGCACAAGCCAAGGGGCCCTGCCTACCTCACGCCGAATCCCCCAGCCTGCCACCTGGTGCCAGCCAAGGGTCCCTGCCTACCTCATGCCGAATCCCCAGCCTCGCCACTCCGGGTGCCAGCCAAGGGGTGACCTGACCTACCTCATTGCCGAAACTCCTCCAGCCTCCACTGGGTGGCCGCCCTAAAGGGTTCCTGCCTCACCCTCATGCGAAGTCCCCCAGCCTGCCACTGGGTGCCAACGCCAAGGTGTCCTGCCATACCTCATGCAGCCGAATCCCCCCAGCCTGCCACGGAGGTGCCAGCGCAAGGGTCCTGCCTACCTCATGCCGAATCCCCCAGCCTGACCCACTGAGTGCCAGCACAGGCCCGGCTCCCTGACCTACCTCAAATGCCGAATCCCCCAAGCTGCAACTGGGTGCCAGCCAAGGTCCCTGCCTACCTCATGCCGAATCCCCCAGCTGCCCACTGGTGCCAGCCAAGGGGTCCCTGCCTACCTCATGCCGAATCCCCGCCTGCCACTGGTGCCAGCCAAGTGGTCCTGAGAGCCTACCTCATGCACGAATCCCCCAGCCTGCCACTTGGGTGCCAGCCAAGGGGTCCTGCCCTACCCTCAGCCGAATCCCCCAGCCTGCCACTGGTGCCAGCCAAGGGTCCTGCCTACCTTCATCCGAATCCCCCACCTGCCACTGGGTGCCAGCCAAGGGTCCTGCGCTACTCATGCCGAATCCCCAGCCTGCCACGCTGGGTGCCCAGCCACAGGTGGTCCTGCCCTACCTCATGCGAATTCCCCCAAGCCTGCCACTGCGAGTGCCAAGCCAAGGGGTCCTGCCTCCTCATGCCGACATCCCCCAGCCTGCCACTGGTGCCACCAAGCGGTCCTGGCCTACCTCATGCGAACCAGCCTCCACTGCGGTTGCCAGCCAAGGGTTCCTGCCTTTACTCATGCCGTAATCCCAGCCTCCACTGAGGTGCCAGCCAAGGGAGGTCCTAGCCTCACCTCATGCCGAATCCCCCAGCCTGCCACTGGTGCCAGCCAAGGGTCCTTGCCTACTCATGCCGAACTCCCCCAGCCTGAGGCCCAATCTCAGTGTCCAGCCAAGGGGTCCTGCCTACCTCATGCCGAATCCCCCAGCCTGCCCACTGGGCTGCCAGCCAAGGTCCGGACCTACTCATTGCCGAATCCCCCAGCCTTGCCACTGCGGTGCCAGCCCAAGGGGTCCGGCCTACCTCATGGCCGAAATCCCCAGCCTGCCACTGCGGTGCCCAGCCCAACGGCCTGCCCTACCTCATGGCCCAATCCCCCAGCCTGCACTGGTTGCCAGCCAAGGGTCCTGACCGTACCTCATCCGAATCCCCCAGGCCTGCCACTGGGTGCCAGCCAACGGTCTCCGTACCTCATCGCCGAATCCCCAGCCTGCACTTCTGGGGATGCCCAGCCAAGGGCTCCTGCCACTTCATTCGAATCCCCCAGGGCCTGCCACTGGGTGCCAGCCAAAGGGGTCCTGCCTACCTCATGCCGAATCCCCCAGCCTCCACTGGGTGCCAGCCAAAGGTCCTGCCCTACCTCATGCCGAAATCCCCCAGCCTGCCCCTGGCCCGGTGCCAGCCAAAGGGTCCTAGCCTGCCTCCCTCAGCTGCCGAATCCCCCCAGCCTGCCACTGACCGGTGCAGCCAAGGTGATCCTGGCCTACCTCATGCCGAATCCCCAGACCTGCACTGCAGCGCCCAGACCAAGTGTCCATGCCTACTCTGCCGAATACCCCAGCCTGCCCACTGGCGGTGCCGCCAAGGGTCCTGACCTCACCTCATGCCGAATCCCCAGCCTGCCACTGAGGTCCAGCCAAGGGTCCTGTCCTACCTCATGCCCATATTCCCCCAGCCTGCCACTGTCGGCTGCAGCCAGGGGTCCTGCCTACCTCATGCCAATGCCCCAGCCTGCACCACGGGTCCAGCCAAGGGGTCCTGCCTACCTCATCGCGAATCCCCCAGACCTGCCCACGGGTGCCAGCCAACGGGTCCTAGCCCTACTCATGCACCGAACTCCCCAGCCTGCCACTGGGGTGCCAGCCAAGGCGGTCCCTGCGCCACCTCATTGCCGAATCCCCAAGGCCCTGCCACTGTCGTCCACCAAGGGGTCCATGCCTACCGTCATTGCCTGAATCCCCAGCCTCCACTGAGGTGCAGCCAAGCCGGTCCTGCCTACCTCATGCCCAATCCCCCAGCCTGCCACTGGTGCCAGCCAAGGGTCCGCCTACCCTCATCCGCAATGCCCCGCCCCCTCCCATGCCACTGGTGCAAGCCAAGGGTCCTGCCACCTCATGCCCGACTAGTCCCCCAGACCTGCCACCTGAGGTCGCCAGCCAGGGGTCCCTCCCTTACCTTCATCTGCCGAATCCCCCAGCCGGCCACTGCGGTGCCAGACCAAGGGTCCTGCCAGTACCTCATGCCCGAATCCCGCAAAGCACCACTAGACAACACTGGGTCCCAGCCACCGCAGGGCTTCCGCCTTGCCGAACAGCCTGCACTGCCAGCAATGCATCTCATGCCCGACCCCAGCAGAGACACTGGGTAGCAGGGTCCTGCTACCGTATGCCGAATCCAGCCGCCACTGGTGCAGCAAGGAAATGCGCCCCCAGTGCCCAGTGCCATGGGTGCAGCCAAGGGTGACTGCTGACTTCATGCCGAATCCGCCAGCTGCCAGGGTGCCAGCCAGGGGTCTGCCTACTCATGCGAAAGCCTGCCACGGGTGGTCCAGCCAAAGGGCCTCATGCCTCTGCCACAGCCAATCCGCATGTGGGAACGCAACTATGCCATCCCACCTGCCATCTGGTCAAATGACTGCCAAGAGCAAGGGGGCTGCCTACTATCATGCCGAGTGGGATCGCTACTCAGTGCCGAATCCCCCAGCACCTGCACTGAGGGTGCCAGCCAAGGGGGTGCTAACCTCATGCCCGAATCCCCAAGCCTGCCACTGAACACGTGCCACAGAGCCAAGGACGAAGAATCCTGACCATGTACCTCATTGCCAAGAATCCACCCAAGCGCTAGCGGTGCCAGCCCAGGGGTCCTTGCACCTTTTCCCTCATGCGAATCCCCCAGCTGCCATCTGGTGGCAGCAAGGGGTTTCCTGCTACCTCATGATATCGCAGCCTGCATGGGTGCTAGTCGCAAGGGCGTCCTGCCTACCTACCATGTGAATCCCGAGACTGCCTACTGGGGTGCCAGCCAACGGGGCCTCTGCCTACCTCATGACGAATCCCAGTCCTGCCACGTGGTGTGCAAGGGGTCTCGCCTGCCGGCATGCCAGCCCATGGGGTCGGCTACCTCAGCCGACATCCCCAGCATGCACGGGTAGCCAAGGCAGGGCTCCTGCCTACTCAGCGAGATCCCACCAAGGGTCCTGCTACCTGCGAACATGCCAGCCTGACCGCCAAGGGTCTGCCCTGACTCTGCACATCCATCATGCTGGGTGCCAAGGCCTACTCATTCTGAGATCCCCCGCCTCACTGTGCCAGTGCCACCAAGGGGATGTCGCTAGGGGCCTGCTACCTAGCCTGGCCATCCCGCCAAGCTGGGGGTCGGCCTCTCATGTCTGCCAATAACAATCCTACACACATGCAGAATCCCCAGCTGCAACTGGGTGCAGCCAAGGGTCCTGCCCTGCACCGACAATGCCTGCAATCCCCCCAGCCTGCCATGACGCTGACCAGTCCCGAACCCGGTCCTCGCCACGGTATGCGAATCTCCCCAGCTGACCAGCATGTGCTCCAGGTCCAGCCAACAACACAGGTGCGTCCTGCCTACCTCATGCCGAATCCCCCAGCCTGGCCCCACGCGAGCATCTCCTCAAGAATCCCATAAGTACTGGTCTCCTGGAGCGAGTCGTAACATGTTGAACCATGCCTAACAGCCTACCGTACGCTAATTCTCCCCAGTCGCCTGCATCGAGACTATAATGCCCACGCCACAAGGCTCTCGTGCGTCACCTCCCCCACGACTGCAATCCAAAGCAAGGGGGTTCCTGCTCCCTAAGTTCCTTGCCGAAGCCTCCCTGCCACTGCCAACTGGGTGCCACGCCAAGGGGCATCGCACGACAAGGGGTCACTGCCGACTCCATGGCGCATCCCCCAGGCGGGCCCCCCGAATCATAACCCTACCATTGGCCCGTGAATCCCCCAAAGCGCTTACTAGCCCCATGGTGCGCCAGCCATAAGGTGTCCCTGCATCCGTACGTTCATGCGAATCGCCCCAGCCTTGACCACCGGCGTCAGAGGGTCCTGTACCCTGCCTACCTATGGAATCCCCAAGACTGCCACTGGGTGCCAGGCAAGATGCCTACCTCATGCCGAAAATCCCCCACCGGCTGCCCACTGGGTGCACAGCCCAAGGTCCTGCCTCTGCCGGAATCCCCAGCTGCCACGGTGCCAGCCATAGGCCTACCTCATGCCGAATCCCCGCCTGCACTGGTGCCAGTCCAAGGGGTCCTGCCTACCTCATCGCGAATCCCCCAGCCTCACCATGGGTGCCACCAAGGGTCCTGCCTACCTCATGCCGAATCCCCAGCCTGCCATGGGTGCCAGCCAAGGGGTCCTCTCCCCACCTCATCCGAATCCAGCCTGCCACTGGGTGCCAGCCAAGGGGTCCCTGCCTACCTCATGCCGAATCCCCCAGCCTGCCAACTGGGTGCCAGCCAAGGGTCCTGTGCCCTACCTGCCATGCCGAATCGCCCCAGCCTGCCACTGCCAGCCAAGGGGGTGTTGCCAATTGGCCAAGGGGTGCCAGCCAAGGGTCTGCCCTACTCAGCCTGAATCCGCCCACCTCCACCTGGTGCCAGCAAGGGGTCGCTGCCTACTCATGCCGAATCCCCCAGCCTGCCACTGGGTGCCAGCCAAGCCCTGCCTACCTCATGCCGAAATCCCCAGCCTCCGCGTGCTACCAATGGGCCTCCATACCTCATGCCAGGTCCAAGGGGCAACCTGCCTACCTCATGCCGAATCCCAGCCTGCACGGGGTGCCAGCAAGGGTCCTGCCTACCTCATGCCGAATCACCCAGCCTGCACCACAAGGGCTGCCAGCCACCAGGGGTCCTGCCTACCTCAGTGCCGAATCCCAGCCTGCCACTGGGTGCCAGCCAAGGGTCCCCTACCTCATGCCGAATCCCCCAGCCTCCACGCACTGGGTGCCAGCCAAGGGGTCCTGCCTACCTCATCGGCCGAATCCCCCAGCTGCCACGGGCTACTATGCGCCAGCCAAGGGGTCCTGCTCCTAGCTGCCCTCATTGCCGAATCCCCCGCCTGCCAAGCCACCCAAGGGGATCCCCCTGCCTATGAGAATCCCACTGGGTGCCAGCCAAGGGGCCTACTCTGCCTACCTAGCCTGCCACTCATGCTGAATCCCCCTCCACCTTCGCCACAAGGGTTCCTGTCCTGCCTCATGCGAATCCCCCCACGGTGCCACCAAGGGGGTCCGCTATCGAATTGCCACCAGTCCCTACCTCATGCCGAATCCCCCAGCCTCCACTGGTGCCTAGCCAAGGGGTCTCCTACCTCATGCCGCCATCCCCCAGCCACCACGACTTGGTGCCAAACCAAGGGGGTCCTGCCTACCTCAGCATCCCCGCAGGGCCACTGGTCCTGCCTGCACATCGAACCCCCAGCTGCCACGGGTGCCAGCCAAGGGGGCCTACCTCATGCCGAACCCCAGCCTGCCACTGGGTGCCAGCCAAGGGGTCCTGCCTACCTCATCGCCGAATCCCCCAGCCCTGCCACTGGGTGCAGCCAAGGGTCCTGCCTACCTCATGCCGATCCCCCAGCCTCCACTGGGGTGCCATGGGTGCTGTGCAAGGGGTACCTGCGATACCTCACTGCCGAATCCCCCAGCCACTGGTGCCAGCCGGTCCTGCCTACCTCCGTGCCGAATCCCCCCAGCCTGCCACTGGGTGCCAGCCAAGGGGTTCCTGCCTACCTCATGCCGAATCCCCAGCCTGCCACTGGGTGCCAGCCAAGGGTCCTGCCTACCTCATGCGAATCCCCCCGAGCCACTGGGTGCCAGCCAAGGGGTCCCTGCCTTATGCCAATCCCCCAGCCGCACTGCCACGTCCTGTACTCAGGGCCAATCCCCCAGCCTGCCAACTGGGTGCCAGCCATAGGGGTTCCTGCCTACCTATGCCGAATCCCCCAGCCTGCCACTGGTGCCAGCCAAGGGGTCCTGCCTACCTCATGCGAATCCCCCAGCCTGCCAACTGGGTGCCAGCCAAGGCCTCCCCCCAACACAGGACGAAATTCCCCAGGCCTGCCACTGGTGCGCCGCCAAGGGGTCTGCCTACTACTCATGCCGAATCCCCCAGCCTGCCACTGGTGGCGCAGCCAAGGTCCTGCCTACCTCATTCCGCCAGCCCCAGTCTGTCCCCATGCGAATCCCCAGCCTGCCATGGCCTGGTGCAACGGGGTCTGCCTACCTCATCGCCGAATCCCCCAGCCTGCCACTGGGGTCAGCCAAGGGGTCCTGCCTACCTCATGCCGAATCCCCAGCCTGCCACTGGTGCAGCCAAAGGGGTCCTGCACCTTCATGCCGAATCCCAGCTGCCACTGGGTGCCAGCCAAGGGGTCCTGCCTACCTCATGCCGAATCCCCAGCCCTGCCACTGGGTGCCAGCCAAGGGTCCTGCCTACCTCATGCCGAATCCCCCAGGCCTCCCCGCCACTGGGTGCCAGCCAAGGTCCTGCCTACCTCATGCAATCCCCCAGCTCGGCCATGGTGCCAGCCAACGGGTCTGCCTACCTCATGCCGAATAACCCCAGCCTGCCACTGGGTGCCAGCCAAGGGGTCCCTGCCTACCTCATGCCGAATCCCCAGGCTGCACTTGGGTCCAGCCAGGGGTACCTCATGCCGAATCCCCAGCCTGCACCGGCCCATGCGATCCCCAACCAAGGTCCTGCCTACTCATGCGATATCCCCCTGCACCCCCAAGGGGTCCTGTGCCAGCCATGGGTGCCCCAAACGGCCGAATCCCCAGCCTGCCACTGGGTGCAGCCAGGGGGTCTGCCTACCATGCGAATCCTGCCAAGTGGGTCCTGCTACCTCATGCCGAATCCCCAGCCTGCCACTGGGTCCAGCCAGGGGTCTGCCTCATGCGAATCCCCCAGCCTGGGTGCAGCCAAGGGTCTGCCATACCTCACCGAATCCCCAGCCTGCCAGGTGCAGCCAAGGGTTCCATGCCGAATCCCCCAGCTGCATGCAGCCAAGGGTCTGCCCTACCTCATGCCGATCCCCAGCCTGCCACTGCGGGCCTGCCTACCTCATGCCGAATCCCCAGCTGCCACGGTGCCAGCCAAGGTCTGCCTCCCCACCTCATGCGAATCCCCCAGCTGCACCTGGTTGCCAGCCAAGCCCTGCACCTCATGCCGAATCCCAACTTTGCCACTGGGTGCAGCCAACCTACCTCATGCGAATCCCAGCCTGCACTGGGTAGCCAAGGGTCCTGCCTACCTCATGCCGAACCCCAGCTGCCACTGGGTGCCAGCCAAGGTCCTGCCTACTCATGCCGAATCCCCAGCCTGCACTGGGTCCAGCCAATGCCTACCTCATGCGAATCCCCCAGCCTGCCAGCTGGTGCCAGCCAGGGGCCTCTACCTCATGCCGAATCCCCAGCTGCACTGGTGCAGCCAAGGGGTCCTGCTAGCCCATGCGAATCCACCTGCCACTGGGTGCCAGCCAGCCCAGGGGTCCTGCCTACTTATCCCGAATCCCCCAGCCTGCCACTGGGTGCCAGCCAAGGGGTGCTGCAAGGGTCCTCCTCATCCGAATCCCCCAGCCTGCCACTGGTGCCAGCCAAGGGGTCCTGCCTACCTCATGCCGAATCCCCACCTGCCACTGGGTGCCAGCCAAGGGGTCTGCCTACCTCATGCCGAATCCCCCAGCCTGCCACTGGGTGCCAGCCAAGGGGTCTGCTAACCTCATGCCCGAATCCCCAGCCTGCCACTGGGTGCCAGCCAAGGGGTCCTGCCTACCCTCATGCCGAATCCACCCAGGGTGCCAGGGTTCTGCCATGGTCCTGCATGGGTGCCAGCCAAGGTCCTGCCTACCTCATGCCGAATCCCCAGCCTGCCACTGGGTCCAGGCAATGCCTACCTCATGCCGAATCCCAGCCTGCCCACTGGGTGCCAGCCAAGGGGTCCTGCCTACCTCATGCCGAATCCCCCAGCCTGCCACTGGGTGCCAGCCAAGGGGTCCTGCCTACCTCATGCCGAATCCCAGCCTGCCACTGGGTGCCAGCCAAGGGTCTGCCATACCCATGCCGAATCCCCCAGCCTGCCACTGGGTGCCAGCAAGGGGTCCTGCCTACTCATGCCGAATCCCCAGCCCTGCCACTGGGTGCCAGCCAAGGGGTCCTGCCTACCTCATGCCGAATCCCCCAGCCTGCCACTGGGTGCCAGCCAAGGGGTCCTGCCTACCTCATGCCGAATCCCCCAGCCTGCCACTGGGTGCCCAGCCAAGGGGTCCCTGCCTACCTCATGCCGAATCCCCCAGCCTGCCACTGGCCAGCCAAGGGGGTCTGCCTACTGCCATGCCGAATCCCCAGCCTGCCACTGGGTGCCAGCCAAGGGGTCCTGCCTACATCATGCGAATCGCCTGCCAGCCTGCCACTGGGGTGCCAGCCAAGGGGTCCTGGGGTCCTGCTACCTCATGCCGAATCCCCCAGCCTGCCACTGGGTGCCAGCCAAGGGGTCCTGCCTACCTCATGCCGAATCCCCCAGCCTGCCACTGGGTGCCAGCCAAGGGGTCCTCATGCCACTGGGTGCCTTAAAATACAGGTCGCTGACGTCACTCTTCCAAGTTTTTCCCTTCACTGAGTTGTTTACAAAAGAAATCAGCAGCGGGATTTGCGGATTTGGAGGGGGCCAGGTCTTGGTAAGTAATATTTTTATTTTTTCTTTTAAACAAAAGTGGAAAGAAAATACATCACGAAGACTTTAAAAAAAAGACAAACTAAACACGCAAACAAACAAAAACAACAACAACAACAAAAAACAAAACAAAACAGAAAAACAAACAAAGCTTGTCTTTAAGAACGCTGAAAAGTAGGCTTCACCATCTTTATACAAAGTCCGAACTTTTTTTTATTTGCTCGTTAGATACATATTTTATTGAAGTGCTCGTTATCTTCGTCACTACAATTGTCATCTATGTACTTGTTACCGACTTTCTATCAAAGAAATCTCGCTTCGACAATATTTTTGCAGGAAAGGACTAGTCAGTGCGAAGGTTTCTAGAAGGTAATCGCTGTTGGGGATGTTCTGTGAAAATAGTTTAGACAATCAACAAGCAGCGAATGAAAACCTTAATAAATATAAGCCCTACAAGGAGACAGGGTGTTGATGGTTTGACCTCCATCCACACTCCTCCCCCACCCGCCATCAGACAACCCTCAGGTCAACAGTTTTGCGGACCAGTAGGTCCTTGGTCTTTGTGGCGACTGTCAAAAATCACCCAAGCGAATCCACGCCTGTCAATTAGGCTCCGCCTCCTCCCATTGCGGGCAACCCCACGTGACGTGCCACGTGTGTGACCATGATCAGGGTCTCAGGACGTCACCTTTGTGGACGCAACAGAAGCAGCTTCAGGATTTGACAAGCGATCGTTGTATCACTGTGCAAGCCTCCACCAAACATCAAGACTGGAAGTAAGTTCATTATTCAGGAGTTGAAAAACTTTAATCTTTGTCCTTTAGCTTGTATTACCTTTATGAAGACGAGTGCAATTGATGTAGAATTTTCTCTCTCTCATTCTCGAACTCTCTTTCAGTCCTTCTCATACTCACAATTTAAAACACTTTAATGTAATTGCTTGAGCGACGTGTTGATATCTTTTAAGACACAACACGTTTGCATGTCATGTTGGTATCACATGTGTGTGCGTGTGTTTCTGTGATGACCATACCGATGAGAGAGCGAAAACAACTTGTGGGAGCTCTGATATTGTTCGAAAGGGACGTGTCTCCCCAACGGAATGCGGCATTGCATGATTTCTTTTTATTTTAATTCAGACTGGAACTCATTTTCTTACTTTTTTTATAAAAAAAACCCTCAAGTTAGCTTTAAAACTTTTATATCTGTGGGTTTCTTTTCTTCTTTCCTCCAGGATGTCCCGCACTAGAAGCCGTAGCAAGGACACTGACAAGTCTGTTACCGTGGAACCTCCCTACAGCCCAGCAATGAAGAATCACGGCAGCAAGAGCAAAAGCAGCAGCAGCGAGACTTGCAGCAGTTCCATCAGCAGCAGGGAGACACATCAGATCCACCGGCTCGCTGGACGGTTAGCCAGAGTGTATAAAGCTTGGACCACGAGTTTATTGTCGTCGAACACTAGTAGTGCACAACCAAATGCAGAGGCCGATAAACGAAGTTCTCTTGCGAAAGGTGTGGCAGGAGATGCTCCGAGAGACAACACAGGTATTTTTCCTAAGGAGTCCGCGAAAAGTCAATCAAGAGGTAAAACAAGCCACGAGGCACACCTTTATCAAAACTCAGTGCATCGAAGGATGACTTCGTGCTGTGCAGGTACTGCGGGCAATCTCGCTTGTCGTTGACTTCACCGACCGCCTGCTCACCCTGGGTAGACCTACCCAAAGTGGGATTCCACCCAGTCGCACGCTGACGTGCAGATGTAGGAGGTGCTACAGTGCGATGCCAGTGTCTCCGCTAGTCAGGCCCAAGACAACTGTCGCACCCCACCAACAGAAAAAACTTGCTTCGAGAGGGAAAAGGCTGTTCCTCAATCCTGTCACCAAGAAGAGCACGTTAAGGATGACCTTAAAAATCATGATGAATGAACGGCTTCTCAAAGAAGAGAAAGACGAGAACAAGAAGAGAAAACGAACTAACATGCTGTGCGTGAACCGAGATGTATTGCTGATGAAGCTGCACATGCGCAGAGCAGTGCTGGGGGAGGAAGTTGCAGGTTCTGACGTCACCAACGATTCCATGGACGACGCGGAATGGCAAATTATTAAGCACCCTTTCGTGAAAATAAATCGCTCAGAACCGCGGAATATGGACTGACAAGCTGGGACGGATGGATAAATTTGCTTCACACATGATGGCAGCTTTAGGAAGCTAGCTGACAGTGAGATTCAGGAAAGCCTTCTTTGCCGCTTGCTACTGGTGCACCTCGGGGAAAAGTCGTTGTTGATGTTGTTTGTGGTGGAAGTCAGGGAGAGAAGAAAACAAAGCTTCTTTCAGTAGTAATTGGTGAAGTAATGCAAGCATTGCAAATGAGCTACTTACTGACATCTACGCTTTTGATTTTCATCGATCAAGTTTCAATTAACCATCGATTTCTGAAGCTTTAGATGATTTCGCATCCTTTTAATATCAAATCTGAAATAAACTTTCTTTTTAATTTTTCAATTGGTCTCGAACATGTTTTTTTACTGTCATGTTTTGATTGCTGCAGACGAACAATGTTTATTAATAAATCGCTGGAACCAAGGTCTCAGATGATTCTAAGTATCTGGTATTCATTTTTACAGGAGCAACTGAATAACGAAAACATTTCTTTGCGACATTTGTCTCTGGATTGAAAGAAAACAAATCGTAGAGAAGAAATGAAGCTACGCCATAACGAACTTCCATCTAACCCTGACAAATAAACATTTAGCATTGTTAATGTCTCCTTTTCGGGAGAAAGATAGGTTGACGGTGGAGATGGTATGGGTACCAAGAGAAGATAACACGAAGTTTAACAACCAAACAATTCTGTTAGCTCCTGTATTTACTTACAAAACCCACAAACACACACTCTCTCATACACACAAATCATAGAAATCCTACCTCCTACACAGCAATCCTGCACAAACACCACCTACATACCACGAGGATTACCTCTGTCCCTGATATCAACATAGGTTTGGCACTTTAGCAGAAAATGTTCTTCATATTTCGTTTTGTCTTGGCAAAAAAGGCAGCTTTTGATAAAGGTGTTATAATATCTGTTATTAATGTTTATTTCGCTAATTCCTACTCTAAATCGTATTAGAGTATTTCTGAACTTTTTTATGGTTAATACTGAAAGATATCTTTCTGGTTCAAATTCCTTTTTAACTGTCTGTAGGATGAGCACCTATCACTCGTCTGTATTTTGTCTGACCATTTTTGTTCAAAGTTGTCTTTCAGTCTTTGAGCAGTAAGACGAAATATGGACACTAAGACAATCTATTTAATATTTTTACAGGTGTGCATATATCTATGTATACATTGTTTAGTTAATAGTAAATTCTCTCCCCCACCTCTCTCTCTCACACACACACACACGATCATTCACACCTCCAAAGCTGCCTTTGTTGGTATCTACGATTACTTAATTGTTCGGTTCAGTAAGCACACCATACCGACTACTTTAAGTCTGTTCAACAGACTGTGACAACAAAGAACTCTATTCGTAGTGGGACCTCATGTCAGTCACCTGACTCTCCCCCATCACGTAACCTGTCGCCCGCGGCGGTTACGAAATCTTAGAGCTGTTGGTGGTGTGAATGACCAGCAGGGAGGCCGTAAGCCCACCTGCCGTCAGGTGGATGTGGGGAGGAGATCTGTACTTACATCATCGCCAAGCAGGAATTACGACACCTCGTAGGTGCTACTAGCCGACCTACTCCCTCTGACCAAGCAGCGACTGAAAACTTTGATAACTATCAGCCCTACAAAGAGGCAGGGTGTTGATGGTTTGACCTCCATCCACACTCCTTCCCCCACCCGCCACCAGACAACCCTTAGGTCAACAGTTTTGCGGACCCGTGGGTCCTTGGTCATTGAGGCGACTGGCAAAAATCACCCTTGCGAATCCACGTCTGTCGGAAGTCAGTGAGATGCAGCTCACCGGCGCGTAAGTGCCGTGATGAGGAGTGGTTGTAGCAGAGCTTAAAAAAATTAACATTCAAACAGAAGTGTTTGTGGACAACGCGAAAAGCAGCTGAAACTTAAAGTTGAAAAGTGTTAGGGGTTGTAAGAATGAGGTTTGAGATCACAGTGCTGAGTAATTATTGAAGATGTAAGGCTGTGTGAGTTGTTTGAAACTGTAAAACACAGAATTGTCAGACCGTGGGACTACAGAAGACAATTGTGAAATGTGCAGTATGCAGCTGTGAGCGTTTGCCACGTGACTCACATGATAAACAACAGGACTACTTTAATATAGCCTCAAAACCGAAGATGACTCACTGAATTATAAGTTATTTCATTTCCGTCGCTTGCTGTTCCATTGAAAAATATGTGGCCCACAAAACTCTACCAGTTAATCGTTTATGTAAAAACAAAACTTCTTTGTATAGTAATTGGTGTTAAAATTGCAAATGAGCTACTAACAACTAAGCTTTTAGTTAAAAAAAAACATCGTTCACTTTCAATTAACCATCAATTTTTGAAGTTTAATATTAATTCATATCCTTTAAACGAGAAATCTGAAATAAACTTTCTTTTTAAACTTTCAATTAGTCTCAAACATGTTTTTTGATGTCATGGTGTGACTGTTGTAAACGAACACAACGTTCACCAACCTGTCACTCGAACCGAAGGGACAAACTCCAAATCAAGCATCAAAAATGATATAAACACAGAAAGAGAATACAAACTAAAAAATGTTTTATTTTTTTTTAGAAAATACAAAACAAAGAAATGGCGAACACAACACGCAACTACATGCAAACGATTAAAACACAAAAAATTAAATGTGTACCCTACTCCTTTCCCCTTCCTTTTTACACAGTTCCTACCCCAATGTCCTTGCCTTCACTCCAGACAAAATGCAAAACCTCAGTCAGCCAACCTTCATGTATGGTTGTTAGTGCTACCACAAATAACGATGAACGCTTGACTACGGGGTTGGCTTATGGTTACCAAACCTCAAGTCGTAGTCAGGACTATGATGTTGCTGACGTTGCTTTCGACCATACCAGGAGTCATGTGACCTGGAGAGACTGCTCTAGCAATATTGTTTAATTAAGTTTCCGAAGCACCTTTAAAATAGAAAAACATTTTAAATTTAGAAGCAACTTTGATCCCTTGTCTAATCAAAAATAATCTGCCGCACAATTCAAAATACATTATTTTTGTCCTACAAACGATAGGAACTACAGAGTAGTTGCCACAGCAAAGCCTAAATCAACAACAAAATACAGGCAATAGAGCATGTACAAGTAGCGGGACTGTAAATAACTAAAAGTCATTTAACGAGAAAAAGAAAAGTGTGCCTATAGATGGCATTCATGGCAGCTATATGATCAGTATAAAAGCTAAGTTCATTACAACATTTAAAGTGGCATTCTAATTCCTATTTTTGTATACATAAAACTGTTTCTGCAAATATGAATTTCAAAGGCTAAAAAAGGCGAGAAAAGTGGCGTATGTGGAGTGGACTCCTGATTAGAAAAGCTTACGGGTCCGAAATTAATGTTTTTGTCATAATCTTCTGAAAACTGTTCTTTCTCGCAATCTTTACACAACTTTTTTTTATATACAAATGATATATTTTCAGGATTAGTCCATTCATGGATCATCTCTTCGGTTCCATTAAGGATCGGAGACAGCTCCCTAGGGCTACCCCAATTCGACAATTTTAGCAGATGGCACGCAGTTGTTGGGGAAGTCAAAGACTGTCATGTCCTCTATGGTGGCACTGAAGTTTGTCTGTATGACTTCAGAATCGACGAACAACTGTGACATTGAAAAAAGAGAAAAGTTAAACTGTCAACCGTAAGACAAGCGGTAACAACGTGCTAGAGACGACATCTGAACCCATCATTCAGTCTACTGACAAGTATTCCAGTCGCTCAACCAGACACCCACAGAAGTATGCTTAGGAGGAAGATGAAGAAAATACTTTAAAATAAAAAAACCTCAATAGCATTGTTTCAGTTTCAGCAGCAGAATCTTACTTCCTTCTTGTATGCCCTTCTGCAGCTGGAACACTGGCACGCACTGATCGCGAGAGAAGGCATAGGTCAGCTTGACATTACTGTCATCGTCGTCAACCGACCAGATGTCGATCAGTGTTCTCTCTGGTCCTATGTAGTCGGAGCCGACGTAAGTCGCCCAGTCTGTGACATTTCGACGAGGAAATTCAAACATATTAAAAGAGCAATCCAAACAAGTTTACTATATCATTTTGTTTCACCAATAATAACAATATGTCCATTTGTATAGCCCTATTCCCAGAATTTAAGGTGGGCTCAAAGCGCTTTGCTAAAAATAAAATTACAAACATAAGAATGGAGGCACAGGCAACACTGTCACACTGCATGATGACCACTTCTGATGAATATGACATTGATGTTGAGAGTGACTGTCATCTTGTTTTCTGCCAGTGGTGGGAAGGTGATGTAAAACTGACTTGCTTGTGGAGAATCAGACAGTTGAGATTTGGAACAAGCACAATGGTTTGTTACTGATTTGTCTGACATAACCTTTGTCTCTTAGCCTATTGTCAATCATGAATTCATAAACTTTACCAGCTATTAATTTTAAGAAAGACATAAGTACAGCAGTCAGGTCAAAGACCTAAAAAAACATGTCGGTCTTTTTCAGCATCAGCATCAGTCAGACTAGTCTGAGCGGAATATTTCATCGAGCTTCTTGAAGAGACATGATGTCAACCATTGCAGACTGGTCTGTATTGACACAAACATGCTGTAGCAGCTGGACATTGTGAAGCAGCTGGAGGAAGGCAAAGTTTAAGTCGACACTGCCGATACGCAAAGATAGTAACAAGTTATAGCGCAAGATGACAGTAGAAATAAAATGACACAGGAAAAGATGAAAAGTGGCGCAGAACACAGAAATCCATCCAGAACCGTAGCAAATACTATAACAGATGAAGTGATGAACATTAGACACGAAACTTCAAGCAAATCAACGGACAAATATAAAAAGTGAGCGAGAGGAGTCACCCTCGAGCCAGTTAGCGAAGGGACATCACTCTTCTGTCACACATAACTCTTGCAGTTATTATTGTTCTGCTAGAGAAACTAATATTAAGCTGTCAACAGTCTATGTGAATAATTTCGGGTATACAATGTCATCGTTTACCTGGAACACACTGTAAAGGCATTAGTACTGCCAGGAATACTTTGTAGCAGACAGGAGTGTATAGGGAACGCTCGTTTGGAAATTCATATATCCATCCCTGATAAACAAAGAGCAATAAAGATAAATAAGTGGTTTTTCATAGTGAACCAATGGGTGTTATTTAGGCTCTTTATTTTTAATGAGAGCTTTGAATTAAAGGAAAAAGAACTAAGATGTAATCAGTAAGAAAAATATGTCTCAAGTACCTATTGTACCTTCATACCTGAGTGAGTCAGTATTATTTGAGCGATTTTTTTTTTTTTAAAAAAAAGCTGTTTAGGGAATTTAAGTCACCTTGTGTCAGTCGATGGAGAAAATAAAGTACAAAAATGGCTCGGGCGTTCTTCTTGTTTGTTTGTTTGTTTGTTTAAAGAGTGACAGATAATGAAATAAGCATAAACTTACAGTCATTTGTAATAAAATAGCCATTCACTCGTATCATCAAAGATTAAAGTTTAAAGAAAAAACGTGTACTTACTTTGGGCAAAATCCATCACAACCCTGGACTTAAATGTTCTCACCCTTGTTTTTTTGTTTTGTCGGAAGATCTTGTTTACCTGGATCTCTCGCTCGTAGTCTATAAAGGTCTGAACCTGTACCTGAACACACAAGCACGCACATACCCCCACCCCCGACACACACACACACAGAGGCAAAACACACATACGCATACACACATCCAGCACAATATTACCCCGAATCCTGTGATAAATACTTTATTATCACTTTTTTATGTCGGGCTCTACACAATACTAAATTTGTAATACAGGTTTTCATCAGGTATGACATACTTAATTCTCAGGGTCTAAGTAAATGCTTTTAAAAAGTATTTTAATTTGATTTCGATACGCAATTTTGCACACGACGAGTTGTTTATATGTAACATTAAGCCAGAGGAGCGGAACGTGTTGAACGTTATTTGATCGGCCGCGCCATGACAACCACGGGTGGGCCTCAGTGTGTAGTCATTGCCTGGTAGGCTGGTAGAGCACAAGTGTTAAACAGAAAGGAAACAACGGCTTTACCAAATATAGCAGATTGATTTTTAATTTGATAATTTAAATATTCAAATAGCATGGGAGAAAGAAGATTGCTCACCCTCCATTAAACAATGAGTACAGAAAAAAAGTTAGGAATCCTTTGTTTTGGTGATCGAGAGAAATAATTATTTCTCAAAAAACTGTAAATATGATATAAAAGTGTGTTCTAAAACTTACCAGCTCTTCGGCTCCATAAGATCGGAGATCAGTATTGGTTATCTGAAACAACGGAGGCGTGCAGCATTTTCGGGGAACAGGGGCTTCCTTCTGAGAGGCCTTTGAAAGACCGACCAGTAGACAGAGCAGAATACAGAAGGGAACAGCCTGGCTCATTTCGTCGTAAACAAAATGTCCTGCTACGCCGAGTCTTCACGAAATTCTCCAAAGTGGTGCGTGGACAGGGTGGGCACAACGTTTTATACCGGCGATGACGTCACTGTCTACTCATTATTCACGTCAGCTCCCTTTTAAGAACACGTGATGAGCGGTCGACACGTTTGAAATAAAGTGAGTGCTGGACAATGGGGTGGGGTGGAAGAAGTGGTTGCAAAAATAAGGTGAGAAGGGGCCGAAGAATTGAGCGGAAAAATTCTCCAGAAACATTTTCTGAAGTTCTTCTCAGCGCACATATGAAATGCTATCACAAGGGATGTGTTTGAGAGAGAGAGAGGAGGAGAGAAAGAGGGTATGGGTATTCTTTCTTAGTTCGTGTGTTGTTCGTTTGTTTTCCTGTCCCTCGTATGCTGTCCATGTTTTCGTTATTGTTCTTCAGCGCTAAAAGCATACTCCTTAGACCAGAGAGAGAGAGAAGAATGAAAATAGACGCCTAAACCTTAAAGTATAAAAGACCATCATATGTAACTGTGTTATCACGCTTTACATTTGGTCTTGTAGAATGTTATTGTTTACAACTATCTCAAATAACTGTTAATATCTCTGACAATTCCTAATTTTCGACAAACTTCCCAGGTATAATCAAAACATTTTTATGCAAAAGATCTGTTTGCTTGAAGAAAACATCCTTAGTATGATATCTTTGACTATAGACATCATACCAGTCACACTGCTATGACTCACGTTATTTTTTCAGTTAACACATGCAAACAAATTCCTGAGTAAGTCTCAGATGATTTTAAGTATCTGGTATTTATTTTCACACGAACAATTTGAAAACGAAAACGAAAGATGTCCACAGAAGTGCAGCGCTACTTTCTCTTGCGCCAGTTCCTAGAAGCGGTGGTGCGTAATACCTTTCTTTGCGATATTTGTCTGTGGATTGAAAGAAAACAAATCTTGTAAACAAACTTACCTAAAACCTGCACATGAACTTATTTACCTTGAACCTGGATAACATGATTTTGAGTTTCTGTCTATTCCGGTATTGTATTAGATTCGACGAATTACTGGTGTTTGTCGTAAACAGTTTCAGGTCCATGTCATCTGTATTCAACTGCGTATGGTGAAAATAAAGAAACAACAATAAACAATGACAAACATCGGGCCCTGGAGGTTATTTTACCTTACAATAAATGTATGAAGAGTTATATGTACATGAATGAAGGGAACGTAAGGATAGGACAGGCTGCATCGATTCATTGGGGAACATTTTAAAAATATAAAATGCATACCTCTGTGATTGACATGATCATAAGAAGTATATTTGCTGGCAGTTCTCCATTATTATCTCCAATTATTTCTCTTTCCACCAATATACATTTAATAGACAAAAAGATTATTTTCCGCATTACAACAGTGCACATTGTTTTTGAAGAAAAAAATATTTAAGATATCTTGAATGTTAAGGGACAATATTTAAAGTTTACTGGTGGGTTACTGATGGTTGTGTGACCGAAGTGACTGTACCTTCTATGTACCAAGAGGCGATTGTGACATTCTCATTCGCAGTCAATGACGATTTTGTGGAAGTCTTCCAAGGATATGGAAGAGATTTGTGGGTGAGATGGCAGCTGTTGGGGTGGTCGAATACTGCCATGTCTTCCACACTTTCTTTGTAGTTTGTCACCAGCACTTCCATGTCGAGGGTCGCTTGAGTAACAAAGCGAGACGACAATAACTGGTTAATGCATCCTTTGCTCTCTTTCACACTTTCTTTCTATTTTAGATAGTACTGGGCACATAAAAATGTCTAGTATATCGTTATTTTTTAAGATCACAGTCCAAGCGAAAGGTTATTTATCAATTAAAACTTTCCATTAGACTCAGTCTGGGTGTCAATGATTTAAATGTTTGTAAGAGGCATAACTCTGTATCTGAATCTTGTCTATTGTGTCAAGTCACGATTGACGAGTTACATTCCCTGTTTTGCTGTCTAGTGTACCGTGACTAGTTACAGAATTAAATAAAACACACACTAGTACAGGCCATGAGATGAGGGCAGATAACCCTGAAGAAACCAGTGAAGAGAGAAGTGTTGGGCCACACAAGGGAAGTCTAATTAACCCCAACACCAGACAACCACAGCCACCATGACACTTGGAGATAGAATCGACAGAAATGATGCTCGGCCTGTGAAGATCTAACAGGCAGGTGCAACGCCGGTCTCCATGCCTCAAAGGAATTCCCCCTCAGGGACTGGAGGTCCCTCCAACCCACCTGAGACCCCCTCGACACCAAGCTGTGCAGGTTTGTAAATATTTACAAATGGCCGCCAGTCTTATCTCCAAAGTTCGCCCCGAGTTTGACATAAAAAAAAAGGTGAACGAGAACAACACAACAATTACTAGACCACTCATTGTACACATCATGGCTCTTTATTTTCACAGTCGCAATATCACGCGCGCTAACAGACTCACTCAAAACACTAAAAGCACGCACACACACACTTTGACAGCAAGCACGCCCGCAAGCACACAGTTCGTTCAGGTGTGCAATTGCGTCATGGATAAATTTGTTTAGCACGTGGACGGTAGGTGGAGATCGTATCTACCATAATATTATGACATGACCTTCAACGATTTGAGTCGTCACATAACGCAGATCATGTTCAACCCTAGACAGCTTACTGGAAATTCCGTTACCTCCTCCCCTTTGTCACACCCCACCCCACCCCACTGCATACCCCACACGAAGACAGTTGTAGTGAGCTCACTGGACACCGGCGATATACTGTGTAAATATGACAGTTATGCGTTAGTGTGTCCAGGCCCAGTCTGTCTTTTAAAATTATTAATTTTTGCCACGGCGGGCATTGATCGCAGGCATGTATGATGTAACTGTAGCACGAGCCATACTGGTGTACATGACGTCAAACTCCACGTCAGCACAACTCGCATTCGCTGTAGTTTATTTTTACCAGCCAATCACCATCGCCTTTCTTTTGCTCGTAGCAACATAGTTACATCATAAGTGTACTGACGCAGTTTCTCTAGCAGTATAAATACATTTTTTTTTCTGATCTCCCCTAGCCCCGACTCAATCAATCTGTGTTTGCTGGTGAATGAGAATGAAAATGAGACTCCTAGAACTTCAGCGTCTGTTCTGATAAAAGTAAAATAAACACATTCAGCTACAGAAGTATCCATCTTACTGTTGTGAAGCTGACCCCTCTGTCGTATGAAGGCTGGCCGGCAGGAGTCACGTGCAAAGCCGTAGGTCAGAGTGACCCCAGGTTCATCTTGGTCTGCTCGCCACACGTCCCACGGTTCTGTTCCCAGCTGCCCGGGTACATCGTCCTGATTGCCGAGCACAGGTGAGGCGAAGCCGGGTACACATTGAAGAGGTGCCTTAACAGGAAGGGGTCGCTTATAGCACTGAGACCACCCTTCTGCTGTTTCTTGAAATTCATAGCTCCAGCCCTGTTGCAAAGTGATGGACACTGGATAATGACCTTTTCCTGTCACAGCAGTCTTTTATTTCTCATAATGAGAACCTGAAACTTCTCACACCCCTTTAATTACGGGAGACTTATGTGTGGACGAAAGTTTGTATAATGAGAGGGGAGTGGAAGTGGGGTCAGAGTTCAGTAAGCTCAGTGTTTGAATTACGAAGCAATGCCAAGAAGAAAAGACGTGTGTGTGTGTGAGAGAGAGAGGGGGGGGTAATTAGTGTTTTACCCCGAGCCAGCAGCTATTTCAAGGCAAAGCAGCCCCTCCCGCATACAGAGAAAGAACAGCGTGCCTAAAACGAGAAGCTGAATCCGGGGCAGCCAAACTTTATGTATTAGTGACAGACGCCAACCGTTGCGTCCAAAAGACGAGAGGGTAAAAGAGGAGGAATTAGTAACAGTAGTCAATGGGAGCAAAAGAAGGAGGGATGGTGAAATAATGTAGTGGTGATTTCTTTTACAATAATCGATTGATTTATTCCCTCACTTGTTTATGGTGACACAGGGGTGGGGCAGTCGCTCAAGAAAAATGCAATCCCATAGAGCTTTCTCGTGAAGAAACACAGGAAGCGCCCTGATAGCATTTAAACATTTTATAAACGTTTACAAAGGATCGAGAAGGTGGTTTATTCTTTCACCCGTTCCCTATCCCCCACAGTAATTTCTTCTTCCATCAACATTCTCACTCACGTCACAATCGTGTTCAGACAATGAATTTGACGTCATTTACTCGCATACACACAATGAACGTGAGCGTCATTTACTCGCATTCACACAATAAACTTGACGTCATTTACTTGCATTCAGGCAATGAACATGACGTCATTTACTCGCATTTACACAATAAATTTGACGTCATTTACTTGCATTCAGGCAATGAACATGACGTCATTTACTCGCATTTACACAATAAATTTGACGTCATTTACTCGCATTCAGACAGTGAATGTTGAGAATAAAGCTTACGCCTCTGAGCAAGGGAAGCACACAAGAAAAGCTACAGTGAACAGGAAGACAGAGCACGTGACTGTCAGTAGGTGGGGGTGTGGGGGGTCGTCCTATTGTTGCATCACCTCCTTGCCTAATGCTGCACTGAGCGCACCAGTGAAAGATGCTTCCTACTGTCATCGTGGGCGAGTTCCGGCAGTTGTTTTGCATTTCTTACACGAGAAATGTTAGGACTAAGAGCCAAGGCTTCACAAGTGGGAGATTATTACCCCCATAGGGAGTTTTATACCGTTATCAAAAGGCAATAGCTTATACAAATCCTCTTGTTCCGTCGCATTGATGCGCCCAGAACCTCCCATCTCTCTACCTGACTAGGTACTGTAACATCACCGCCAGTGAAACAAGTTAAAATGTTGAAATGTAGAAGTATATGAAAGCAGTTAATTTATATTGATAACAACTATCCGGGTAGCTAAATATAGGTGGTAACGACTAACCAGGGTGTTACAATAAGTACTCACCTTTTCAAAGTCCATTAACACTGACGTACTGAAAATTGTGAGGCCTTTTGATGGGACAAGGGAGAAAAATTTGTTTACTTGTAAGCCTCGAGTGAAGTCCAGGAACACATGAACTTGCTCCTGAAAAGTGAAGCATTTCTAAGCTGATGTGTGTAAATCATTTTCATTGTCACTCATTCTGACTTTCTACCTCTTCCCCACTCTCCAATCTTTCTTTCACTTCTGTCTCCCTTTTCTCACTATATAATACATACATTAAAGGTTTGGTGCATGTAATGGGACTATTGCCTTAAGAATGAAACATTTGTCCAGCATATTATGTAAGAAATAAATTTTATCACGCAAGATGCTTTGCCATCATGTTATTGTTGCTTTGTCTACATGTTGACAGACTTTTATAATAATTCGCGGGTTATGGGGTCAGTCTTCATCACGTGTGCACTCCTGATCAGTTGTACTTCACATGCGCATCTCTTTGTTTTACGTCCAGAAAAAATTGTTATCAAAACGGCGGAAAAACTACTTCAGATCTATCCAGAGACCCAGAAATAACTCGATAATTCAAAATTGTAAATATAAGATAAGAACGAAAATCACTCCGTGCTACTCCGTGCAGGGTAGAAGAATTCCAAGCAACGCACGAAGAATAAATTAAAGGGACATACATTTTCTTGAAAAATATTTCGAAAGTTAATGGTTGGAGAAAAAACCCACTAACAATACTATGCAATTTTTTGCGATAAATAAATAACTAAAATAAATAAGATGTTTCTAAATAAAAATTGTGAACCAATGTATAAGTGTATTGTCCCATTTTCGTGCATTATACTCCTTAGGTACTCACTATATTGCTCGAGTCCAGTGTTTGAAAGTTTATGAAAGTCATGGAAGTTGTCTTGGCTAGACAGCACATTGTCGGATGTTTCAGAGGCCTGGTAGTCGAGGCAGTCACCGATAAGAAGAAGGTGAAGAAGATGAAGCGAACCATGACAGATGTTGCGCGAGTGCGTCTGTACTGCCACCACGTGTTGCCAGCAACAAGTAGGACGCATCAGAACTGAAAGTCCTGTTTCAAAGAAAGCATGTTCTCTGTCTGTCTCCGAAGGAAAGGGGGTTTCGAAATGTCCACAAGCACACATGCATTAATTCAAAATAGGACTGAGTCATGTTACTGATATCCTGACGTGGCCTCTGTTGACTGATCACGTGTTGATGGCAGAGAGCCAAAAGCCTTCTCGAATTCGTTAATCTTTTCGACGAGTTTGGCTTTCGTCCATCTTTTGCGCGTGCGTATTTTTATGGATAAGTGTGTGGATGTTGAAGGAGGGTGCGTGCATGGGATGAGGCTTTGGGCGCATCCTATTTGAGTGTAAGTGCGCATGCGTGTGCGTGTTTTATTTTTAAACATTGTTTCAGTCCAGGATTCATACGGTAATCAAAATACCTATGGTAATATTCTGACATGAAAAAGGCTGAAAAGCGCTATGCTGTTTTTCTCTAGCAATAAAATTTCTTACAGTTGAAGTGGTTTTAATGCTTAAGGTAGCAAACGATGACGAGAGATAAGGTGGAAGTGTTTCTTTCTTCCTCAGCGATTGAATCCCCTTAAGGCCGTAAAGCGAAACTTTCATACCTGAATAGTTTGTTTAAATATAAAGAATGTTCTTGCTCACTGTCATCTCCCTAATGAAGATTCGCTAGAGAATCACTTTCCCATCGGTCCAGTAAGCTAATGAATCTTTTGTAATCGTCACTGGTGTTTAAAAGATTAAATTACTGTAACGGGTCACTTCACAGTCTCAATTTTTTTCACAAGTGAAGCTCGAACATTAAGGTGAATGGTGTCACCTTGTGCTTGTGGAGAGTTCGAGTGTCGTCATGGCTGCTGTAAGCGCGATCAGCTTTTCATCGCCGTTTGAGTCCCTCCAATGTCTCCTTTTATACCGAGCGCTGTCAGACGGCTATTACCATATTCTTCCTTTTTTAATTCTCGACATATATTCTACAGCCTGCTCTTTGACCTGCCCAGGAAATCTTCACCATCGCTAAATCACACACACACACACAATCCCTTTGAAAGATGTAAGTGTCCGTACAGACTACTCTTCGCTTTACTAAAATCACACCACATAAGCTTTTATCGAAACATACAATAATAAGACAACGAATTCAATCTCCTTCTCAGTCCATTCAAACGTGTCCGGTTATAAAAAGTGTTCTTTGACCCGTTTCCGTTTCAAAATACAGACATAAACAGCAACAGGACATGTAGTTAAATAACCTTAACCTGGGCAGGCAATAAATAAAAAATACTTATTACTGTGTACTTGCGAAGTGTGTTTAAGGATTGGAAAAACACACTGTTCTACACATAAAAAGTTAAAGGTCAGACACAGGGAAATGTTTTTATTTAAACTATGAGGGTTCAGTTTGTCGCAAGATAATATTTTTTAGAAGAATAAAACGACAAAAAGATGAAGGTGGAAAGACTCTCAGAAATCCGCGACCAGTGAGGACCAATGAGAACTGATGATAATGACAACGATAACGATGATGATTCTAAAAATAATTCTAAAACTGAAAGTGAAAATACGTCTCATTTACCCCTGAGACCATACTTCAGTTAAGAATTGTCGAAAGAATTGTCTCACCTCAAGAAAATGCCTCTTGATGGGTATCACTGTGCACAGAAAGTTAATCAAAGTCCCTGATGTCAATGGTACTTGGATACACGTTGTCATAGTTACATCCAGTGGGAGAAGCTGAGACCTTTAATCCAAGGTGAATATGTTTGTAGGTGTGTCGCGGAGAAGGAGTTTGGGAAGTAGAATCTTTATTAAACGTTTAGCAAAATACTGAGATGTGAAAAGAACGCCATTTTTTTGTGCACTGTAATAAACCCTTAATTAAACTCATTTGTAAAAATGTTCCTGGCTGCTTTTGTGAAAGTTTCCGGTCGGTGACAAACATCTCTTGACTTGTTTATACGGACGGAAATTAAGGCGTTGTAAATCGTGATAATTGTTATCAAGCTTAACTAGAGACTGTTCTACCGATTATCTGTGTGAAACAGTGATAGGGAACTGCCGCGGTCTGAGGAAGTGGGAAGTAGACAGTGGAAAGAGATAAGAAACAAAAACGTGCCTTTGCTATGAAACGACCCAAGAGACTGTTAAAGTAAAAATTTTTATTGAGTTAAGTCGTGTTCTGTACAAAAAAACAACAAAAAACAAAAACAAAAAAAAAAAACAAAAAAAAAAAAAACAAAAAACAAAAAACAAAAATACAAAAAAAACCAAAAAAAAACAAAAAACAAAAAACTAAATACTATTTGTGACCTGCCACCAAGAAATGGCTTATAACTCGCAAGAGTAAAAAGTTTGACTTTTCAATGAAAATTAATTCCTTGTTCATTAAACTAACCTGGAAATACACTGTGTGTTAAATTAGAAGCGAAACATGGTCTTAAGATACATTTTAATTAAAGTTCCCCACTTTACGATCAGTCCCGATTTCCGCAGGAAAATGACGAAATTCAAATACTGTTTGCTACCGCATCCATGTCAAAACACCATCATATCATATTATACCTTATCAGAAGCCCGGATGTTAATTTACCACACGCTTAATTCATCTTTTATGTGATTTATCATTTTGCAAAATGTAGCATGATTATGACTTTCATCTACACAGGAACTGGATGTAAATAACCAGACTCGGCGATGAACAAATATTGTGATTTGTTTCGTGTAGGGCCTTTGATATTTGTGTCAGAGGAACAGGAAGCATGATAGCAGAGAAACTGTCAGGAAGCTGCACAGAGGACGATAAGGGAGTTTTGCTATAATCCACCTTCTATAGCAGAATCTACCCAAAGGTTGGCTTAAATTATCGTCGGGTGGTTTTCATCTGCACGCACAACACAAAGCAGTCAAGAATTCTTAAAATAATTTAATAACATTAGTCCAGTGGATGGTCAGGAGACAAGAACCACGATCACAAACAGTTAACATGTAAAAGACCATACCGTGATGTAAATAATATATATATGTCAAAAATGTGACTGTAAAAAAAATGCAAAGATACCCCTGAAAGCAAAAATGCTGATGATTTCATGATCACAACATTATATTAATCAATGTCGTAATGCGGATGGACTTTATGCAAGAGAACTAGGGAATCTCTCTGTCTCTGTCTCTCTGTCACACACAATATATATATATAAAGCTAGAATGCTGACTATTTCAAGATCACAGCATTATGCTGTCATAATGCTGATGGACTTCAAGCAAGAAAACTAACGAACCTCTCTATAAATACCGTCTGGAAGACGTAAGCAGTATACATTCACGCCGATAAGCTAACATTACCAATATATGTCCATTTGATAAAAATACCGTAAAAAATATATAATTTGATACAGTTTTTTGTTCTTCGAAAAAGTTTCTGACTTTACAATAATACATTAATCTATATTAAAAATATTTACAAAGCAGAAAATCGGTAATATTTTACTGTTGTACAAAGATACAACCGATCCTTATATCACAGTTTTGTAAAGTCTTCTTACAGCAAAGCTTGCTACAAGCCACGACGATAGAGATCGGTCCTTGAATCCATTAGTCAGTGTCATTCACAGACCGATGAAACCGAAAACCTTAGTTCTGCGTACCCAAAGATGTTTGTCCGCCATGGGCGAGTAACAGAAGGGTTGTCACACAGGGCCGCACAAAGTTTGAACAATAAAACAAATAGACCCAAAAAACCTATTTTCATAGACACTCATGGAGTGTCCTTGCGTGGAATGTAACCCTAGAAGTACAACAAGATGTATATAAACTTGAGGCACATATGAAGCAGTGTCATCAGTTCATGGGCAGTCTCATTGCCCTTGTCTTGGATCCAAGCAGAGGAGGAGCTAAAAGCTGTACTTTTTCTTCTGCATCTGAAACACACATTGTCACAATTAAAAATTTCTTTCGCTTGAAATTTCGAGCTTTGAATATTAATTTTATTATAACACTTTTGGGAAAAAAATTCGATAACTCGGTTCAAGAGATACTGTGTGAGCAGCTTCTTCCTGTCAAACTGGGAAAAGAGAATACGAATTTTTGCCCACGACTGAGGGTGTTCTTCGGAACAGATAAACGTATTATCAGTGTTAGAAATGTTCTATATTACTGATAAGTTTTTTCCCTAAATTTTGTTACTAAACCTTTTTCACGACGGTCAGCTTTCACAAGAAAACCTTTTCTGGACAATGTTTCGTTAGAATTTAAGGTCATCTTAAAAACCAATCAGCTTACAAGCAAAGTCAAAAGTCCAACACACTAACCTGTCTTCTGTCTCGATGAGATAGTGGACAAGACTGAAGATTCTGTCTGCGCAGATGAAGACTGGGAGAGATCTTTCCACGGAAATGGCAGACGAAGAGGCTGGCGAGTGACGATGCAGTCTGATGGGTAAAGAAACACATCCATGTCATCGACACTTCTTGTGTAGTTTGAAACCATGACGTCCATGTCCACGGCAACTAGATAAATAGACATCCAGGGTAGGACTCAGTGATGAACAGTTTCGTTTTGTTTCATTTCAGTTTTTTTATTACTTTTTCGATTTGCATCCATCTAGTGCAACTGATTTTGTTTCCTACTGAAGATCTCAAACAACTATCAAGCTGTTTCAAACTTAGCTATCCGGGTATCTCAAACATAGCTATCGGGCAAGTATCGTGTGTCGAAAATTTTATCTGCAACAGCAGTTTTCACTTACTTATGTCTTGTTCTCCTTTCTGTCTTATGTTCACGGGTTCACAGGTGTCAGAAGTGAAGGAATAGGTTAAATCAAAGGGATGCTGGACAACGCGCCATGTAGAGATCTTGTACCCCCGTGTAATGAGAGTAGCAAATTCTGGTATACACCTCGGAGGTGCCACAAGAGGAAGAGATCTGTTGTAGCACTGGGTAACTCTTTCTGTCGGGTTCCTAATTTCGTAACTCCGTCCCTGTTTGAAAATAAAAATTTCCTTTGTACTACGTGTGGCTATAAAATGTATTTAAAAATTCTCATAGCCATTCCGTTGTTGGGGAATAAAATATTACAGGCACACTTTTCTATGCACTATTTTTTTTTTAAAATTGCAAAACATTGGTCAAATATTCGTCCAAAAGGTTCCGTGGTGAGTATCCCTGTCCAGAGACCTACAGTACACACTTCTTTTCATAAAATGGTAAAATGGATTTTAGGGACAGCGATACCTAAACAAGATTATAAATCATTTCTTACCTGTTTATAGTTCAGCACAACCCTACTAATGAAGGTTATATTTCCAGTGTGCTTGTTCACATGAGAATACTTGATTGCCTGCATTCCTTTGTCGTAGTCCATGAACACTTCTGCCTGTGCCTGAAAAAGAAACATCACGCAGTTGTAAACAACGTAGAAAGAATATTCTAGCAACAAGTTTTCAGGAACATTATGTAAGCCGTCGATGACATTTCCACTGACAAAGCAAAAAAATCCACAATTCTTTATGGACAAAGCTGAAGAGATGGACCAGACGTTTCCCTCCCAGGCTGCTTATATTCTCAGGCAAAACTTTCTTCTCGGCAAAGTCTCATAAAGAAATAGATCACGCGATATTCAAAAGAAATGATTCAAAAGTACTCTGAAGATTTTTAATCGTAAAGCTGACGGATAGACCTACTTAGGAATGATTGGCTAGATGAATGAGAATAGAAGCGAATAAAGACAAGCTAAGAAAAAGAGAAGAGATGAAAGATGAACACAACTGTTTGACCACAAGTGGGCTGAAAGCATATGCAGAAACATGCTCACAACGACAATGCATGCTTGATAAAAAAAAAAAAACCAACAAAAACAAAACCACTGGAGTACTTACCACTTCCTCTGAATAAGCTTCTACACTAACGTCCACAAGAGTCAAAGTAGACAACTTGCTCAGACAGCAGTGGTGGGTCATCTCCAAAGGCCGGGTTACCTCCTCGAAAGGCCGGGCACAGGCGTAGTTCGACAGGACAGCAAAGATTGTTAGGAAAGGCACACGAAACATCGTTAGAAACTGCATGCTGCTCCAACCACCTGAAAAGAGGCTACGGTGTGCTGTGCTGCTTAGTAACTGGTAATTTCCAGCAGTTTACAGGTAAATGCGCTGTTCAAAGTCTTTTTTACAATCAGCTTTGGCAGTTCGAAGTCTTCTTGTCACCTGCAGATAGCTAACTGAGGGTTTTCTTGAGGTCCACACTGTATTATATGTATCGGTGTGGTGGTCTATTTTAGGGCGTGACGAGCGGTGGCATAGCCACGCAACTGGTGGCGGTTCAAACCTGTCAGCAAACTCATTTATCCCGTCAACCCCCTCGACTGTGCTTTCACCTCTTCTGATCTGGCAGTGTGTGCGTTTATGCTTTGGTTAGCCGTGCATTTTAGTGTGAATGTTCGTGTGCATGATTTTTTTACAATCGCGTCATGCTTGCCTTTTTTGTCTTCAACGAATGTCCACGTGTACGTTATGTTTCTTCCTACACACATACACACGCGCGCGCGCCGACAGCTACACTCTCCAGCCACACGCAAAAACATTTAAATCACGCAAACACAGGTAATATGTTATAGTGCTTCGTACACGATGTCACCTTGAGCAGGGTCAAAGGCAAACGAACTCAATCTTTCTCTCAATTCCAAGAAGCGTGCTATCCGGGGACGGGGATTCCCCCTGTCCGAGCTGTCTGTTGCGAGTCGCACGCCTGGAGAGTTTCAAGCTATAAATAGTTTCGGAGTTTTCCGACATTGCGAAATGTTCTTAGAAGTTTGATGCGGTTAACCACACAAGAGGGATTCAAAACTGAAGGACACTGTTGCCCCCCGACGAAAGAACTAAAACAAATAAACAAACAACCAAGCAAGCAAATTCAAACAGTCAGTCGTCTGGGCCAGAGAGTCTGGCAAGATGTTATCACTTGTTATGGAGCCTGAGATAAGAGTTAATGGCAGAAAGCTGAGAACCAGGGACAAGAGGAGTTTGTTTTAAAGAGGGATTAGGGAGGGAAAGGGTGAGCTCACAACAGTTTGCCAGACAGTTATGTACCCTGCAGCTTAATATGACGTGTCCTAGCCTTTTCGATCTGGTTTGAGCAAGATTAGCACGTGCCATGTACGTTGTGTATGATCTGCTTGCAATACTGACTTCACAGTAATGTCCTTATGTGGGTGTGTCTGTGACATAAGCACCCGAGTCTGGAACTTTCTGGAAGTATACAACAGACAAGACTGTTCCACTTCAGGTCTACCTGGTTCTCAATCGCTACCGCATTTCCTGTATTATTTTCTAATTTGTACGAGGTGAAAGCTCGATTTCTGAAGAAAGATTAATTAACAGGTAGATCAGAAAAGACAGCCGGCTTTACAACAGTCTTTGAGCCTTTCCATTTTTTATATTCAATAACCTTTTTGGCCTGCGCCATATCCATTTTGGACAATCCATTTTGGAAGCCGTGTGCCATATCCATTTCGGACAGAACTTAAATACAATGATACCATTTTTTTATTAGAGTTGTACTTCGATATTTGAAGTTGTTTTCCCGAAACCAACTTCTGAATTCCGGCTGCATCGTCAAGTCGAAGCACTGAATCAGTTCAAAAAAAGATTGGGAAACACCCCTAGATAAATACTTTCTTTTTTCGTTTTTTTAAAGACTAGGGCCGTGGGCAGAAGTTTCGCGGGCCGGATATGGCCCGCGGGCCGTAGGTTGTGCATCCGCATATATCATCGAGACCTACAACATTGAGTAAGCGATATTTCTCCGCAATAATCTCTTCTGAGATGCATTGGGGTGAATACTCCGCCTCCTCCTCCTGCTGTTCCCGCTCCTCCTCCTGCTGCTGCTCCACCTCCTCCTCTCCTCCTCATCATCATCATCATCCAGGCTATTATCGTCTTCGCAGTTCCTTCTACAGGTCACTGCTATACAACAAAACAATGTAGAGATGCAGTTTTTCCTTCTTACCACAAACTATTGTTCGATACTATCTGTTTCATACCATATTCCCGGGAATCTTAGACCAGGAACTTATTGCTGCGGCAGGAAGTTTTCATCACATTTGGACATCAGCGGCATTATAATGGTTACTGTCGCTGTATCTTCGTGTCACCGTGCACCGAAATTTCTTTCATGCTCTTTAATCTCAGTGTGCGCCTGTTTCTTAGACCACGGCCAAAGGGTAAAGGAGGCAACGCTATAACTGTCCAAGGGTCAGCATCAGCAGGTCTTTCGCACGCAAAACCACAGTGAAGACTGAGCAGGTCAACAGCTTCAAAAACCCGGCCCTTGAGACCGATAAACCTCTCACAGAAAAATGTCTCTTTTGTCCCCAGGCTCAAGACCCGTGCCGTGCACACATTTCTCTCGGCCAGGCTAAAAAGTTAACCCTACAAGTGACGAAGGATTACAGAGACAAAGCCGATCATGGAGTGCGGAGCAGCTGGACAGGCGCCGAGGGGTGAAACCCTAAAAAAAAAGACAGGGGACAAAACTTAAAAGCCGCACCACTGTGTGACTGCAATGCTTTTTGAACTCCACTCTGATTAAACAATAAAAAAAAAAAGCAACAACAAAAGAAAAGCCACCCAAACAACAACAGAACAGAGGTTGGTTTCCAAGACTTGTCTGTCTCTAGGCAGCTTGTGAAGCTAAGGTAGTTCAGTGACATTAAGGTCGTTGTCACGGACGCCGGCTCTCCCTCTCGAGCAACACACACACGACGTCCGTACGCGTTCTTTCACAAACAAAACAACGAATTACCTGAGGCTGTCCACATGATGTTAATAAGTTGCTGAATGGCTCAGGATTTCACAAACTTCAAGTCATATATGCATAAATAATAATCCGCCTCAACAAAATATTCTATCGGCGTAACCCAGTTATCGGCACATACAATGTTTACAATCCGGGGCCTTCCCCGGTCAACTACACTTAAATAACTCTTTATCTTAATTCTTAATCCTAATCTCCACTCTTAATCTCAATTATTATCATGTAGTTAATAATCGCACCAGCAGTCATTTAGTACTTTACTCACAGTTCTGTTCGTCCACACACGTAAAGTTCCAATTTTATTATGTTGTTTACATTTTGTTGGCGGCGCGAAGCACACGGTACACACGGTACACACTGTCTACACACTGCTGGGCGCTTCACCGAAGGGGACAAGATTAGATCTACACGAATCCTCGATCAAAAATAGGGCGCTACCATCATTGCCCGTACACAGAGGAAAAAAAGAAACCTTGTCTAGGCAAGGAATTACTTCTAAGATCTACGCTCACACCACATCCTTCCACTCTCATGTCCGCCAACCGTCTGCTTCTCTTTAGTTTTTCGCTAGAGTGATCTCCCTTCCCTCGCTGACACACTTCAATCATGTTATTTATTGTTTTGGAGGCACAGACTGATCCGTGACAGTCGTCAAGGTGTTAGAGTTCCTTCTCTCGAAACCATCTTTTCATGAGGGACAGTGACTCTCACTCATCAATACACTTATATATTAAATACACGTCCATGGATCAACTAGGGTAAGTACATTAAGTCACACGAGTACCGATCGAATAGATGTCGGCATCCACCAGGAACCAGAGCTGGATGACCTGCACAATGGAGGCATACATTTTTAACGTAAATATCTTAGAAATTATTATTTGAAAATGCAGGCTGAGTTTTAGCTATTTTGTGCTTGTGTGCGAGTTACAAAAATAAAATCCTACACCATCTTTAAAGGGACATCACTCTGTCAAGTATATTGTTAATAGTGTTATTGATGATTCAGTCCCCTGGTTTTCTTTTTCTCTCCTCCGACCCTTCATTTATTTTGGGTAGGGATTAGAACCTTTCTTTTTAAAAATAATTCGGTAAAAGTAGGTTACGAGCAATGCTTAAAATAGCATATCGCTTACACGAGGACGGTTTTCATTAGCCATCGCCTCATCTGACGATCCCTCTGTCCACAGAAGAGGAAAATAGGCGTGTGAAGTGTGCACACGCTAATAATCGATCGCTATAATTATAATCGTCAATATGAGGAAAAAATAACTAAAGAGCAGTCAAGATAGAACGTTCTAGAAAGCGCACAAGGAAACAGGATTGATTGTATCTGTATCTAAAAGCTTGCTACTCGTGATTTTTCTCTGAAAATAATGAACGACCAAGAGACGAATTTCTTTCCAGCCATTCTAACCGGACACAAATTATATCGACTCTGTGACTATATATGGCAATTGTTTACCGTCATGTAAACACTTGTCAGATTTTCTGAGCGCCCTTCTTAATTACACATGTTGTCAAATGTGTGGCGATATTAGTCACTTGGTTTGTCATGTGAAGTAAGCAGCGCGTGTCTGGTTCAGACTTGCGGATGATATAACATTGCTCGTGTAAGTATTGTAATAACGTACAATACAAACGACATGTAAAAAATAGAGGGAAACATCCCAAGGAAACTCATGTTTAATGGCGTGTGGGATACAGTTTGACAGAACCCCAGACACCAAGCAGTCTCTTATAACCAGCAATAAAATTATCAGCAGAAGCTTCGTCTACAATTTCAGAAGTGAGGCAGCGGTCAGCGGTTACCACGGTAATGTCATCCCCAGTCCCGCACTTGACTGATGGCTGGAGCTGGCAGCGACGGAGGGGGTCTGTGAGGAAGGCCAGCAGCAGACTCCAGCCAACTGTTTTCCATCAACACATCCACGCTGATAACACGCGTTATCTTCTCTGTAGGCACTCGTGCATTCCTCGCGAGCTTCCACCCTGACCCAAGGAGCCATCAGTGTTCGGACAGTTGCCATAGGAGTAATCAACAAACTAATGCATTTAGTAGTTATATTCAAAAGTAATTGCCGCTAATTTACGAAATTTTGAAGTTGATTTTCTGACCTGTAACTCCCCCTTTTTAAGCTACTGCTATTTATAAATATATGTGACATGTTTATTTATCAGCAAGGATCTAAAGAAATTGTCAATTCGTAAATTATCAACAACGATAAATGATCAACTGATTTATCATAAACTTCTTCCAGGGTACCACTTCCAAACTACCTCTCAGCTTTTATATAAATATATAGAGATAAAACTGGCACTAATACTTAACATAGATACATTGACACGATAAAATAAAAGAAACAACAACAGCTGAACTTTGAAAAATTTTTTTTTTTAGAATGACGCCCAGCTTACGTATCATGATTCTGTGTAACAGGATCTCTTGATATTCATAAATAATTAACACTGACGGTGTTTTAAATTCTAAAGTACATATTTGAACATACTTGAGCGCACCTTACGAGCTTTAATTATTAACAGCATTACTAATGATTAAAACACGTAAGACAAAGCGCAAATACTGTGGATTAGATTCACACATAAATAATATAGTATATAGGCGTATATATAGCTACTTCCGTGTTATGTATAGTGACGATCGAGGTATTACTGCAGCTATACATCAATGCGTATTACCTATTCCTTTATTTTGATCAGATATATCACAGACATTTATTCAATCGATAATTGATAAACATAGAACTTAAGCATTATATGTATGTAATTATCATATAAGTAACTTTCTTGTTTAGAGTGACCAAAAGCTCAGTCGAGCTGATTCATCGAATGTAATCAATAGTTCGTGACATATACATGAGATTTTTAAACTCGACAAGTCAAGACGATCGTGAAAATCCGAGCATAGGACCGCTTGTGTTCGAGAGTCTTAAGAGGGGGGGGAGAGGGGCAAAGAGGAAATGTGAGCCATGGCGCGGGATGATGACAAACTGGGCTTCAGCCCTTGCCAGCCGGTCTCAAGCGGACAGATATATAAGTTCCGTGTCTGCTGCTTCTCGCGGCATTGCTCGGCTTGCACGCCAGCCTGCGTGTGTTCACCTCCGTAAATTGTGATGTCGACCTGCGTCTGTGCTCAGGTTCACTGAAACAGGTTTTTTTTCCCCCTTCCTCCTCTCACAAGTTTCGCCAGTGAATGAACAAGAGGAGCTGTAGTAATATTACCATATATGGTATAAACATTTAGCCAATCAGAATACAGATTATAGCGGTCCTCGGCCGATCAAAAATTGTTGTCACGTGATTGTCCCACCCTGATAGTGCGACAAGATGGCGAGCAAGCGGAGCACTGTGTGTCTTGACGATGACCAACTAGCCGAACTACGAGCGGCATTCGACACAGTGAGTAGACCAAGCTTCTTTTTTGTACTACCTGTGATTTTTCGGAATGCTTTCAGTCGTATTTCTGCTCGACTGTTCCTGTGGTCTCTCTCGGGGCGAGGACTCGCGGCGCGGGGATTACAGCCCCTTGCCTGCTTGGCAAGCGTCGGCTTTACCGGTTCGCTGAATCGGTCACTGAATGCCAATCCAGGTGCAACCATCTCGAATATTCAATCTTATTGCCCCGTCGGCATAATTTGTAATAATATCCTGCTACTAAATAAAAGTAGATTGGCTATACTATCGGGAACTCATTTTCAGTGTCAATCAAAACTGTTAATGTTGATCGATTGGGTGTGATAATTACCTATATATATCGTAGAATAATTTGTCCCGGGTTGTGTGCCAAGACTGCCGTGTAAACGTTTGAACTGTCACACAATCGAAAGTAGTAGTGACCCAGATTGACTGCTGTTTTACTAATATCAGCGAGCCTGTTCATGTCGAGTGTGTTAGGTACACAGGAAATAAAATTCTGATAAAAGGTCTGTCAGTAAACAAGCGACGGTCGTCGGCAGTGATTACCTGGCGGGGCAGGGCACATGAGTGGTTTAGAAAGTAGTGAACAGGATGAGAGAGTGGCTATATTCGTCAGTAGAAGGCTGATGAGCCCATAAAAAAAAATATCTAAAAAAAAAATACACACAAATGTTTCTTTCCCCGTGTTCCTTGTCGAGGACAGCTACGCATAAACACAAGGAGCTTCACAGAAGCAGAGAAAAGTTTTAAGTGTCTGTGCATTAAACATGTGAATCTTTTGTCGGGTTAAGGTAAAAGGTTAATAATGTACATATAGTTGGGTGTGTAGTACCCTTTTGACTCGGAGAATTACTCCAGCTACCAAAAAAGGAACTAAATGCAGTTTTATTGTCTTCAAGTTGAAACATGCCGTGTGTACCTCGATCTGTGGTATGTATGCCCCTCGCCTGTGACTTGTAGCTAACATCTCGCAAAGCGTGTAGGGTTACCTTGTTGAAAGGGAGAAGGTATGAGGGTGGTGTACACCCACTTTTTTTTTTTAGATTGCCTTATCGCCCTCGTCCAAGTGACTTAACCATGTGAAGTTGATTTGTGTCCTCCGACCCCATCAGCACTTTTCTGCTGACGCACGGCGTTTTTCGGCGTTCGGATTCGTGAAAGACTGAAATTTTAACACTGGGCTTCTTGACCACCTCTTGTCTGCCGGATGCAACATTCTTTCTGTCGTTGTATTAAATGCTTTTTCACATGTTAGCGAGAGTTGTAATAAAATCGCGCATTACCGCACGAATCACTTTGCATCTCGGTCAGGAGAGCGATTCGTCACGTAACTCAGTTGTAATGGTGATTGTTTACTTTCACGTAGTTGGATTTCTTAGCACCGTCGAGCGACACACAACAAACACATGTACACACGTAATCATACAACACACGCATGCACACACGTACACACACAACACACACGTACACACGCTGCACAAAAGACAAAACCACTTTTCGTCCCACGTGACTACGAGGGCTGAAACTAGATGAGAGACCGGATAGTCTTTGCTAGGCGAGCCGTTGTTTTTCTTTTTTTTTTTCCCATGACACTTTCTAATCTTGCATTCAGCTGTTTATTTTTTTTTTTATAACCGTAGTCGTTTGACCTTGACACAGGCTCGGTACTTTGACCGAGGGCATAGCTGATGGGCCGGTTATATGGCTCTTTGTGATCGTCTCGCATTGTATTCAGACAGATGCATCGACATCGTCGTCAACACTGCGTGCGGAAAGGCAAACACATGCGCAAAGCCACACGGTTGTTGTGAGAAGGCGACATGTTTAGTGTCACCCAGTCATTGTATGTGCTTCATTGTTTCTTTTTTTCTCTCTGTGAGTCCGTTCGTGTGTGTTTTGAAATCCAGCGTTGTTGTTGTTCCCGCCGTGCAGCGTGGACTGCTTTGCTGGACAATGGTGGCGCCTGTCTCGGCAGGACAACAAAACAACAGCAGACCTGACCCCAGCTCCCTACCACGCCACCTGTCTCCGCTATCAAGCGGCGGTAGAAAGGTGCTGTCTGGGGGCCGTAACTGGGTCGTTGTGAGGGGTCGTATTGCCTCCCCTTTCATCTGGAATGCATTGGAACAGTTGGATGGCTATCGGGGTGGGAGCGGAAGAGATTCCTTTTCACTTGTCTAACAAGTTGGAACACATTTAGGCTGTGGGATTTATTTAGCATGCAGACCCAGGGATTGCCTTGTCCTCCCTACTCACTTCTGAAGTATTGCTTCGTCGTCACTTTTGAAACCCCAACAACGAGGAGTGTTCATTGATATCTCGGGCCAAATGGTGTGGCCTCTGATCGGAGGTGTATATTAATGCATTGCATATACTGCATTTTGATTTATCCTCGGTTCCACTAGGTGGTCCCTAGAAGCGGTCGGTTGAGGCAAGGGTCTGACTAATCACTAGGGTGAGTTGGGTAATGAGTATCAGCCGAGGCGGCATTTTGATGAGGTGAAGAAGTTTCATGCCAATTCGTTGGCTTGAAATAAGCGATAAACTTTTAAAAAATCTTGTTGAAGGAAGAGGTAGAGTAGAAGAGAGAGAAATGATAACCAAGCTTATTAAATAAAGAAAAAACTTTGTCCTACGCTGTTGGGCCTTAGATGGCGTGGGAACTCTTACTGACGATTGCTATTTGATACACTTTTAAAGGTGGTTGAAGGGATAGGTTTCTGGGCCACTCAGTTTCCGTCTGTTGTCTTGAACTAAGATTAGAGGGCAGTAATAAGGCATGGCAGCTGAGAGCGCTTAGACTCTTATTAATAAGCTTATACATGCCACAGTAATTAGGACGGTTTATTAAGAGGAAGAGTTATGACGAGCTTCTAGTTGCAAATTAGCCCCTCCCCCCAACATCCCATTTCCACTATCCTAACCACTCACTCAAAAATCTTTTTATTTCAATCAAACGCATTGGCGTGTAATAATCTTCCATTGTTGATGAAACAGAATTAGCCAGGCTCTGTGCGGAGGATGTTTGCGTGACGACGGTCGTGTCACTGGCATCTAACGGAGGATGCGCGAGCACGGAAACTTATCTCGGCAGTAGTGTGGGGGTGCTGATCCACAGGGACCGTTCGGGTCTCGGAGCGTAACCAACAGCAACAGCGAGGTCTTGTTGTCGTTTGGTAATTCAGACCGTGGCTAATGTACCGCGAGGTGCGACAAATCTTCCCGTGCGGAGTGGTTTTCACTGCGAGGGCGCCGAGCGGAACGGCGAGGAGAAATAGTTCGTTGATATGCAATTTGCTCGCAGGCTGATGCGCAATGGGATACTGCACAGTTCAGAGTTTATATAGTGCCCATAGCAAACACCTACTGCATTCCTGAATGTAGGTAGGTTCGTAGTAGAAGCAAAATGCAGAATGTCACATGCTTCGAAGGTGCTTAATAAACTCGTTTGAGTAAACTGAATCATGCTTTAACCTCGAATTCAATCGAATATAGAACGTTTATTTTATAAAGAAGAGAATGTATGCTTATTATAAAGGAAATAGTAGAAAAATGAGTCCGACGTTGATTGAAGGTTCCATTTTCGCTGAGCGAGAAGACCTGTCCTACAGTGGAAGAAGCTTACCTGGCGAAGGACACGCTCATTGCACCAGCATCTTCCCCTCACCTGTCTTCAAAGACGCAAGGAATCACTGACTTCAGTACTACCTTGATATCATCCCAATAACCGGGTTTATCCACCCCATCGTCTGCTTCAAACTCAACCTCACAACCTAGGGTGTGGTTGAATGTGTGTCAATCCGATTTCCATAGCTTCATTGTTCCAGTCGAGACAACTGTAGCTATGCAGATGTGAAATAATTACAAAGAGCTTTTTGTCTTAGCCTTTCGTTTTTGTCACAAAAGACAGTTAGAAGCGGACGTGAAGAAGGAAGTAGGGGGCGAGGGAGAACGGGGTAGGAGACATTGATATTAAAATTTCAAGTAATTTATGTACTTGGATTGTAAAGTAGTTGCGGCCCTATGCCCCACTGGGGGTGATTAGGAACAAGGAGAATTGCAAAGTGGCGCTGCAGTTTGCTGTGAGAAGGAACAGGAACATCGTCACCGGAAGGACGTCGCGCTCGTAGATCTGTCCTGCGCTGTAATGTATGTTGTCGAGGGCATTACGAATTGTCAGACCAGAGGCAAGGGCGTTGTGCAGTTTTCTGCAGCGAAATGTTCGAAACACTTTTTTTTGTCAATATTTAATTAAATGACTGTGTGCCTTGAAAAAAGAAACGCCCCGTTTTGTAGGTCTTTGGTGTAAAGATTAAATAGAATGATAGGGAAATGTTGGTTAGTCTTTTTACTGGCCTTAGATCGCTACTTGAAAGTTCGTGACCCTCTCCTGGAGGAAAAATACGAAATTGTTTTCTTTTTAAACTTTATTTACTTGCTTTTCACGTTTTGCAGGCGTAGTTTTTATATAAGAAGGGAGGAGAGCACTTCTTCCACAGGTAACCAACCGCATGACCGACATGCAGTCAACCATCAGCTCTCTCCTGGCCAAGCAGAACCGTCTTCTTTCCTTCCTCAATGTTCATTCTTTATGTTCGCTGCAGTCTTTGCCCTGAAGTCAAAGCAGCGTAATGCACGACCTACTGACCTTTGCCTTCTGCGCATTCGCATTGCGCAGGAAGTCCCTGTCACCGTGGGAAAATGCCGACACCGGAGACGCAGATTGCGGTTGGTTTGATGGTTCTCTGCTCTCGTAAGCTACATCGTGGTCCCTCCAGTAGATCGTTGAGGAAGAAGGATCTCTGTCGGCTAATCTTCCTTTTTCTCGTTCTGTCTTCCCCACAGGCTTCCTGGATGAAACCAAACGTTTTGTCGGAGTCAAAGGTCACGGTTAGCGCATGTCCGACGAAATTAATTAACGAAATTATCAGTTGTCCTTGCTTTCATGTGCAGTCCTTTCTCCTTCCGCCTCTCCCTCGTTCTTTTTTTCTTTCATTCGTTCATCGCTCCTTGTCCATGACACTCTTTCTTTCTCGTGCCTAGGGTCTAGTCCAGGAAGGATAATTTCGTGTTCGTTGTGTTTAATCTCGCGACATTTGATGTCCTGTGACGCCTGCGTGAAGTCGACAGGTGTCCGCCCCACTTCATCAGAAGGAACCCAGGTAGCTGAACTTATCCCTCGCGCTAAGGTGGCCGTAGTCAAGATGAAGCGACAATAAAATAAAATGAAAATAAAAGCCGTGATGAAAACTGCAGGGTGGACATCACGAGGAGAAGATTTCGTGGGGAAGGGAAGGCAGAGGAGAGCGAAGCCTTTCTTGTAATTAGTAGTTAAGAATAAATAGTTGCAGCCCTTAAAACGCAGGAGTGAAACAGCAAGAATTTTTGTTAACATAGAAAAAGGAAATGACTCAGCGACATTCGGTTGTTAGCATTTTGCAAGAGTAGAGGAAAAGACAGGGGAAAAAAAATTGAAAGCGATTTTAGTCGTGTCGTCAGGAAAGTCGACATCGCTGCCCTTTCTAAAGAATGATTGACGCAGCAGCAGTGCAAAATGCCGCACGCGTCACTGCACCGAGCGTCTGATCCTACATCAGCAGCAGCTACATCAGCCTCCACTCCCACGAGCTACATACATCCGCTCAAACTTTGACCCCATTGCGACGTTGAACCATTTAGTATTTTACATCTCGCTCAACTCTCGTTGGCCCTCGCTGCGTTTGCTCGATGTTTCTCTGACCGCTTTCAGGGTTCGGGACCCATAATAGCTCCGTTGAGTCAAAAAGTGGTTAAACCAGTTTTCAGCGGTGTGAGAAAAGCGTCGGCGCGAGGCTATATTTATTTATCGTGCATCGTTGTTTTGGTGGTAATGAGCAAGTCTTCGCGGGAGTCGATAAAAAAAATGTAACCGCTGGAGAGTGGGGGATGGGCTGGAGAGGAGGAGATCGATGTCCGGGATGACGATCTGCTTTCGACGGGTTTTTTTTTTTTTTGAGGGGGACGAGGGATGGTGGGATGTGAATTTTGCGAGCCAGTCTGCAGGAATGTATTAGTATGGTTAAGACTAGTGGGTGCGTTGCCCTACCTCTCGGCATCTGGTATGATTCCAGTCTGCCTGCCCGTCCCTTCTCCCTGGGGTTCCTTTGCTCCAAAGGGATTAATGAAGTTGAAGTTATAGTTCCTAGGGTAAAGCGCCAGTGTGAAGTGATTACTGACAGACACCATCGTCACTTCTCATGCCTGCTATAATATTTCATTCCTCAAGTGTTTTTTTTTTTTTTGTTTTTTGACAAAATATTAATTTCGCAGTGCCAGATATTTTACGAACGAAAATTGACAGATGAATGTTGGCAGCAACAGGACAACGAGTGAAACATAAGGCAGGGCCGGTAGAGCTCTGTGTTCTGCAGAATCAAATGTAAGAGTCGCTTGTCATTAGAAGATATATTAATTATATGTGCAGTTAGTAAGCTTAATGTTTGTTACAGGAAATAGGGCGTGATGTCTCACCAACACCACGTGGATGAAAAATCCAGATAGAGGGAGAGTTGGAGGAGGGGAGGGATACATTTCAGCGTTGGGTGAAAGAAGTGCCGAGCCATTAACAAGAGGAGGGGAGGAGTGGGAATCGCGTTTGTCACGAAAACCGCACCTGAAGGTAATTCCTCTGAGAATGTGTGTGAAAGGGAAGGGAGGGTATTTTGCTCGCGCACACACACAAAAAAATCTATCCGTGAATTGACTAAGAAGTAAACGATTTTCTTTAAAGGAAACGCCAAGGCCTCCAAGCCCCTGTCGATTCAAGGTTGTACTCTCACCGTATGGCATTCATATATCGAGGGGACATCGATGTCGAGGGTTTTTTATGTCATGAGCGGTCAGCAGTGCCAGATGCCGCACGCGTTTAGCAAGGTAGCGGCTGATGCACTTTTAGAGTCGACATACATCTGTGTGATCAGCAACAGCACAGATGTTTCATAACGAGTGACTCAGAACTTCAGTTTTTCTTAGATGCAGGTGAAAGGTAGTGAGCACGGAGATGAGTCGTTCTTGGAGCCGTTCACATCTAGTTTCAGCCAGTTCTAGGAGTTAGAAAATGCTGGAAACTTGAGTCTTTGGTACCAGAGAAGATGTAAGTGTGACACCTGTGTGGAAGAATTTGAAATATATATATAGGCTTGATTGAATACTAGCAATCAGGTCAGGTGACGGTTGACAACAGGCTTGGACGAGTTGGCGGAGTCGTGTCGTGAGTAGGGCATGTACTGCGGACCATTATGGTCATCTGTCACTCAGTAAGACATGAGTCAACAGCATGCAGTATGACACAGGTGTGTCACAGGTGTGACTCATGAAACGCCTCCCGTCCTCGCCCCCTAACTTCCCTTTCGTGCGCATCATCGAGGAACAATGCACGAGGACAGAAGACCAACACGCCGGTTGTGTGACACATTCTTTCCTCAAGCGTTTCGGGTCAACGGTCATGGCCATTTTCTCTGCTTTTCGGACCTTCTTGGGAATTACTGTAGCTCGGAGCTTGTCGGCCTTGTAAGGGATGTCGAGATGCGCAGTTTCGATTGATGCTGGCAAGGACTGCAGTCACTCAGCCAATGGGGATGGAGCTTATTTTGATGGCGCAGTAAAGTTCCGGTTCACAATTCCGTCTACAAGAGTTGTTGTTTACAACTCACAGCGTCACGAACACAATGCAGAGCGGCAAAAACAATAACAGGCGGCTACCGAAATAAATGCCTAAAGCTATTCGCATATTTTTACATGGAGGGGCACGCGCCACGGAAGGGGTTGTGTGCGGAGGGGGTGAAGTGGCGTTGTGTATTGTAATCCAGAGAGAAAACAACAATTAAAGGAATGTGCGAGAAGGGGATTCGTGTGTGACGCGGATTTTACTAGAAGCTGTGCAGTGGTCCGAACGCGGAAGTTTCCTGTAAGATATGGTTGGCGCCCTGGTTGATGAAGTACCACCCAGTTTTTAAGAGTTGATTGTTTCCCTTTTCTCGTATGATGACCAAACATGGCAAGGCAAGAAAAAAAAAAAACAAACCAACAACAACAAACCCAAAGAACCTTGGAGCTGTTGGTTGGCAGCTTGGTACGACAGTTGCTACCCCGAGTTAATAATGATAACTAAAGGGCAGCAGTAGTTTCTCGTCAAACAGCGAGCAAGAAATAAATGTTTTCGCACGCATCACGAATAGAATTTGAATTTGCCCAGGAAGCCAGAAAATCTGTTCATACCCTTTAAGCTCTCGAACTGTTTGAAATCATTATTAGTAATTATTAGTGGAGTCAAAGTCTGCCCTCTGCGGTCACATGGTTGAAGTTGGATTCGGTACAAATCTTTTCCAACATACAGTGCATGTCCCCTCAGGTTCTTGGAGAAGTAAAGCTTCGTTGTTTAATGTTTTGTTGGGAGGAAAAGGGGTAGGTAGACCTTACTGCGAAGTTTAGGGGAGAGGAGAGAAATTGGGCTAGAAAACGATATTAATTATTAAGATTTTTTTAACCGGCAGAGTAGAACAGGTGCGCCAGACAGGTGTAGCTGACTGAACACTTCTTGCAACCACGCCACCTGTCTTTGATAGCTAATGCTTCATGGCAGGAATGTACAGTGGGACTAAACTGCTGAATGTCTTAGTGTGACTAAACTGTTAACATCTGCCTCGGTCGGCTTGCAGTCCAGATTTATCTCCACATACACGCATTTCACTAATGCAATTAACAAAAGTGATGAATGTTCAACACAATACACCATGGTGTGTTACGGGGCCCGCGTAAGTAAAAGTAATGTTTACGAGTTTGTTTACCAAGCAAAAACTTCTTCCCCTACAGGTCTCACAAAGAATAATATATTGACAGGGAGATTTGAAAGGTAAGTATTGGTCCGGGTCTGACAATAGACGGAATCATGTTTCGCTGGTGACAGTTCCTGACGCCTTGGCCTTTGACACCGCGTTGAGAGAAAGGTCAAAGTTGCTTTATATCATTTCACACAACATCAAAGGAAAATCACAATGCAGCAATGACTGCTGGGATATCAACAGCGAGCTCACGCCTTATCGTCGATCAGCGGGCATATGACTTATCGGGGCTGTGGCCTTTCATTATTATAATATTTTGTTGGCAAAGCTTAACACATCATCGGCGTGACCTGCGATGTCATACAGTGGTTGTTGTTGTTTTTTCATCGTTGTCGCTCTTAACCTCCAGTAAACCACGAGGTTAGCTCAGTTAATAACGAGGTTCCCATAGTCGACACAAAGTCTTCTACATGGATGAGATATAGAAGATTGGAGATTAGAACACTTTTCAAACTCGTCCACTAATCGGCTCTTGGAGGCACGGCGAGCTTTCGGCCCCTCCAGCCATAGATGGCTTCACAACAATAAGTTTTCTCTCCACACTCAGTTATTCCGAGTGCATACCCGTGTGGGTCGATGACAGATAAAGGTAATATTCTAGATAAGCTGTATGCCTGCGCCCTCCTTCATCTCCGATAAATTTCGTTTGTTGTCCTGAATCCCCAGATTTTTCTTGCAGGTGACATTGGGGGGTGGGAGAGAAGTAGGCCGGACATTCTGGTTTTAAAGCTGTCGGGATCTGGAAATGGTATTTTTTTATCGACTGTTAGACCTGTTTATCTTCAGTTTTGTTCGTGCTTGGTTGGAAAAGGTTAGGGAGAGTGTTGAATGCTTTGGTGTTTTCCTTGTCTGTATTCGGGTCTGACCAGAAAGACATGAAAAATTCCTTCAACCTTCCTCCCCACCACTACTGAATACCGAGCGAGAGTGAGAAACACCAGTGGGAGCCAGGCATTAGTCGATGAAGCAAATATTGAACACTCGAGAGTAAAGGCCTATTCCCACGCTGCAATGTTGGGCACTTTGCGGGGTTTGCAGCCCCCGCAAAGCCTTGTCGAGTTGTGCACACGGCACGCAGAGAGGCCTTGCCGCTGGATTGCAAGATATAGAACGCGTTTCTATTTTCCAGCAAGGACGACCTACTTTGTAGAGCTGTAGCCAATCGGAATGCTTGAACACAGTAGGCTCCCTTTCCACTCTTGAACACAGTAGGCTCCCTTTTCACATCAACAATAGCCATGTGGTCGGACGAGAACTGCTGAAAGATGATTGCGATGTGGGAAAATTATCCGTGTCTGTTCGACACTGGAGACCCAGACTACACGAACAGGTATAGGCAAAATGCCTTCACAGACATTGCCCGTGCTATGGGCAACGGATAACTGGTAACAATTTTCTTATCTTTGCTTCGATGATTGTGTACTGTTTAGATCTAGTGATTAAAACATTGTTAAAGAATGATTTTGTACTGTTTAGCGATTCAGTGATTAAAACACTGTTAAAGAATGCATGAATCAAGATGTGTGCTGCTGATGCTAGTGATGGCTTATATGAAATAAATAAGTGTAATGATATGCCATACCAGAAATACTGAGAATTTCGCCATAGAAACATAAGAAACAATTTTTCTCACGATGATAGAGTTGCTTCATCACAAAACACTCTAACATGATAAATGAGCAGCTTTCATAATCTTTGTTGATTAGCTTTTGTATTAATAAGATTTAGGATATTAAAGTCTAATGTTGCCTAATTTCAGAAAACGATGTGAAGCAGAAAATGCGTTCACTAAAACGTCTTTTTCTGCAACAGCTGTGTGCATACAACGGCCGCTGTAAAAGCGGGGCGTCTGCACTTGATGTGGCAGAGCCTACATGGCGTTTTTTGGAAAGCGCTAAATTTTCTGAGACCCTTTATAAAAACAAAAAAGGGTCAAGACAACCTGGTAAGCACTTTGAGTTAACCGCTAATATCTATATTTTCAAACTGGCAATAGCCTCTGTGTGATAGTCTTAACATTTATTTTCAATTATTTTTATCAAATCTGCAATATTTCAGCTCTAGTTGTTTAATTGTCAAATTGTTTTCACATTATTTTACAACACGAAAGTGTCAGTACAACTTTTTAAATGCTTTAAGATATCTACCAATATCCTTGTTTGATAAAATTTGATTATTGTTTAACATAATGATAAGGACCAACTTTATTAGTCCCAATGGGGTAATTTTAAGATGGGAAAGGTTACAGGTGAAAAATAATCAAGATAATATGTCGATCACAGATCAGACACACATGGTTATCTCAAAAGAATGCATTTATGGTTTCTCGACACAGAATGCACACAAAGAAAAATAACAGAATGCTGCAGTATGCATTCTCCATCATTCATTAATAGTTAAATATTTTTTGATTTTCAATCAGAATCAGTTTACTGAATAGGCCATCAGCCCTTTTCAAGGGGGTGCATAACCATCAAAGATATATCAATAGTAAATATAATTATAGGTAAGCAAAACATGCTCATGTGCAAGTAAAGATATGCATTGTCATTTAACCATACATCATACAGTTGTATAAATATGCAAGTACAAATATATACTCATCAAATATTTTTAGTCACAAGACAACATATAACCAACTAACAGTAACATATCTTTGGTCTAAGTCACAGTTTTTTCTTATTTCCAATGCATTATAAACAAAAGAGGCAAGATGTGCAGTTTCAATCTATTATCTGAAATGGAAAAGGGAAGGGTGCTTGGAATATTTTTAGAGATGAAAAGTTTACGAAGGTCCATATATTAGGGCATGTAAGGAGAAAGTGCTGTTCAGTTCAACTATGTCAGGGCAAAAGGGGCAGTTCAAACATTCTGATTGAGTTAAAAATAACGCTGCTGATGGCATTTAAGTACAGTTATACCATTCTAAATTTTATGAAGGTATTTTTATGCCTCTGTGTTTCACCAGACAAGATAGCTGCTTAAAATAATAGGAGTCTTGAATGTATTGTATGGAAATATCTTGAAATGCTTTGAATAGCATTATGCACTGTTGTGGTGACAGTTTATCAGTCTCTGCTTCAGGATTTGTAGGAACAGTTTCAGTTTATAACCTTTTTGAAGGTGTGAACCTTCTCCATGCTATCATTACTGGTACACAGACCCCATATTTCAGAGCCATATAAAAGTATTGACTGGACCTGTGCATCAAAAAGTTTGAAAAACAGTTAGGTGAAGTATCACCAATGTACCATAACAGTTTGAGAATACATATAACTCCCTCTTTTGCTTTTTCAGCAATATCTTCTAATGCATGTGTAAAAATACAACTTGTGGAGAAAACTATACTCAAGTATTTGTATACATCACAATTTTAAAAAAGAATTACCACATAACCATTTTTCTTAACCACATATAAAACCAGCATTTCAAAAATCAAGACATTTGATTTATCAAGATTAACAGTAAGATTTAAAGACTGTGAGCACTGAAAAAGAATGTTCAACTGGTTCTGCTGTCCAATGATTGTATCGGATACAAGGGCAACATTGAAATACTATACATTTATCAATTTCAAATCGTTCAAGCATCATGCTCATATACTTACTCAAATCTTAACCAAATACAATATGACTTTGCCATGGCACGGTGCCTCCTCATTCACGTAATTTTTCACTTCCTCGCGCACAAAGTCTGGCATCAGTGGAAGACCTGTTGACTGCCGCATTGTTAAGGGGCTGCAGCTGATGTGGATTCTGGCGCAGTCTCCTCAATTAATCTATGGCTTTCAGTGTCTTCCCTGTCAATGAAACAGGGTGGCACAAAACTCTGGTCCACTTTAGATCTTAAGAAGTTGTGGAGTGCAATACATGCTAGTGTTACTGTTGTGGCCCGTTCCGGGCTATGGGCATTGGTTTCTGTAAACACCAAAGCGTGCGCCAGAATGCCAAACACGTTTTCTACAATTCTTCTCGCTCTCGACAATCTATAGTCAAAAATTCGCTGTCGCTCCTCTCCATCTCCTCCTCAGCATCTTGTAGGTTCTGAATGACTCTTCTGAATGGGAATGGCTTTAGTAAATATGGTTTAAGGGAAAGGCATCGTCCCTACAATAAATATGGGACAGGTGTAACACGGCCTGGGAGAGGCACTGGTGTTGGAATATTAAGAGTGTTGTTCTCAAGAGCAGCAGCTAGAGTACTGTCTCTGAAAACACCAGCATCACCTGCCCTGCCATTTGCTCCCACGTTAAAATACAGAAATCTATATTTTGCATCTACAACTGCCAGAAGAATGATGCTGTGGAACTTTAAATAATTATAGTGTGTTGACCCACCAGGGGACCGAATGGCAACATGCTTGCCATCTATGGCTCCAATGCAGTTTGGTAGATTCCATCGCTGTGCAAATTCTAGTGAAATTTGTTGCCATTCTGCCTCAGTACTTGGAACCTGCAACAACAAAACATCACATTTTAGCAGTATAATATACATGTGCATCTATCTATAGCATATTTGCATGTACAAAGCATAACAAGATTTATTGAAATTTATTTCATGAGTATTTTATCTAATTTCCAGAGTTTGGCATCAACAAACTCCTCGGAATCCTCAGAAAAACCCCTTGTTCCAGAAGAGGAGACAGGAGATATCAGAGTTCTCCTCACTTCTGTGGGCCAGCTCAGGAGAAACAGCTGAAGCAACTGCTGCCCCAACCTCACCAGTGTGTACGAGCAAACACCACCACAAAGGTACCAGACTGTGCAAGAAGAAGAGGAAGGTAGACAAATTAGACACCACCAAGCCAGCTTCACGGGCTGTGGAGCTTCTAGAACAACTGCATACGTCCAGGGAGAAGTTCATGGAGAAAGCAATGGCGGAGCAAGACAGGCTACCCGAATGAGTTTTTTACCAAATGGTAGCTCGTACAACGGAAAACTTTCCTGACGACATTCGAGATCAAATGCAATCGGATGTATTTATAATGATGCATGAGATTAGAAAGAATTACAGAATACCACTTCATTAGAAAAATAAACATCAGTATCCCAACTTGTCTCAGCCATTATGTATTGTTCCGCAACATACCAGCATGAGTCATTTATAATGGAAACTCATTTTTGTGTTTATTTACTGATAACTTGGAATTGAATAATATAATACTGATTGTCTACTTAGCCTGATGTCTGTGTCAAAGAGACACACACAGAGTCCTGCCAAGCTACTCGGATGTTACCTGTAGCAACTGAGACTCTATTTTGGACTTGTGTTTCACCTTGAACCAACGGATAGCATCACGGACCTCTCTATGTACAAATTTTCTGTCGTGGGCAGAACCCGTGAAAAACACGTTTCTTTTGTAAAGCACTGCTTTTAGGCCTTGGTCACCAAGGTTTGTTGTTAGGATAAACATAAACTGCTTTGATGGACTGGTGCAATCTACACTTTTTTACTCCTAACTGTGTGTTAAATGTCTGTATGAGTATGTATGCCTGCCCTTGTGAGCGAAGACAAATTTCTGTCCTGGGTCTCCTCGACAGACAATAAAGTCTGTTTTGATTTGATTACACATTTATCAACAAATCTGACTGACAATGAGGTTCCAATATAATAACAACCGCAATCATCATCGACCCTAATGATGTACATCCATATTTTCTAAGCTTTATCAGCAGTGTACTTTAAAAAATCCACTCGAAGAATCCTGTACAATGCTGCACACGTATCCATCACAATTTTGTGGATGGTGTTGCTGGAATCCGGAAAAGGAATGCTAGGTCAGCAAATGAATTGCCTGAAAAAAAAAATCAGATCTTGTCTGTTCCTCTGTAATGCATTCACAAAAGTGTGATCCCACACAACATCTTGGCAGTTAAAACTGAACACTTGGCAATAACAAATTATATAGCAACTACTATAAACAATCAATAGTGATGAATTCTGCACTTTTGTTTCTTTATGATTTTATTCACTGAAGCATTTTGCCAAATTAAAATGCTATATCGATCAATCAAGATCACCACCACAAAGACAAGTTGTAAAAACAATGCACTAAAGTGGTATAAATGTGAATATTCACAGCAACTGCTATAATTGCCACCCACATTTCCCGTTTAAGCTTATCCTTTCTCGTCTCTTATATTTTCATTTCTTTGAACTGTTACTGCTAAGTGTGCTTCCTTCTAAGGTTCTTGTTACTGCTATATCTGAGATAAGCATTTAGTTTTCCACACTTTCTACCTTCTGTACATAACTTATAACTAACATTCTCGTCACCAACCCAAGCAGCAAAAAAAAAAAAAAAAAAAAAATGCATACCTGAACCAAGGTAACGCAGGGTCACTGCCAGTCTTTCTTCTGCTTGTATGCACTGTCTCATGACAGTGTCTTGTCTGCGAATTGCAGGCTCGATTAAATGAAGCAGATCATAAAATGTGGCAGACGACATGCGCAAAAAGCGTCTGCACTCCCGTGAATCTTCTGACGATATTTCTTTAAGCAGACACGAATAAGCTCCGAATCGGCTCCTTCGAGCTACCCACTCCCTCACCCACATCTTTTTTTCTTTCTTCTTCTCTCTCTCCTCTTCATGTAAAATAACTAGAGTCGCCACAGTTGCTTCGAAAAGTATCTCGTCTTCGATGTAGCCTGCCATATTGTTAACTTCCCACAATGCAGTGTGCGGATGACGTCAGTTCGCAAGACACTTGTGTGGCCTTGCTACGTGGGAATAGGACGCATTGCGCAAAGCTGTCTATGCGCAAGTTCTTGTACAAGAAACATTGCAGCGTGGGAATAGGCCTTAAGGACCTGATAGATGAGGCTGGGCTAACAGATCAAAAGGCAGAAATGGCCGAGCCTGTTCGCCAAGTTCCAATTAGCCTCCAGGGGTAGCCTGGTGTTTGTCGGCATCGGTGTGAGGGCAGAGCGGGGGTAGCCACTTCCGAGCACGAACCGATCCCAAGATATTTGACCTCATAATTTAGTATTGAGCTGTATCAATGGTGGTGCAGGTGTACTACCCAGTAATTGTGAAACCTGACAACAAACCTCAACTTTTGTGGTGACGTAGAACATATCTCGCGCTCTACCTGAACAGTTAGCATAGACACAGCTGTGTCTACATTAGGTTAATTGATTACATATGTACATTTATTTACGGCAATTTAGAATCACCCTTTTATTTGTAAACCGTTCCCTTCCTCCATCTCCAACAACAAGACTTAGGATCATTGCATACTATTGAGTCACCCGATCGGTAAATTCTTTAATCGTTATTGCTGTTTTTTTTTTCTTTTTATCTATAAACATTTTGTATGTATGTGATACTCGCTTCTTGCTGCTATTCTTGTTCAGTAAGTAAACCCTGCTTCTGTCTGGCTGGCTGGCTGGTTGGTTGGTTATTTATCATAGAGCCTTTCCCCACCACTGACGGCAGACTAACAGCTCCCTCACACGTACAGGTGTACTCGGTTGGTTGGACAAAGAAAATGGATCATCGGAGATGGGAAGCGGGTATAATCCATGATCTGCACTAATTCCGGCGACAGACGACTTGTGACTGTGAAGTGTACTGCACGTGCTGTCACTCGGTCGAACTACTTTTAGACGGAACAAAACCTCTTGACCGACGGTCCCTCTTGGCCGGCCGAGAAAGGAAAAGCCAAATTGAGTGAAGTGCCAGATGGCATCGGTGTTAAATATGTAAGCTTTCCGCTTGTCTCCGCTGCGTATACATCACGGGACAGCCTCTCGTGATAAGACATCGATGATCTGATAAGCACGGAGGGCAAAGGTCGAGATGCATAGCGAACGCGGAATTTAGTCCCGTACGCCCTCCTCACGCGACGGGTGCAGGTAGCAGGACCGGCATTTCGCCAACTCAGTCTGGGGTATGTTACAGGTTCTGCAGGTACTGAACAGTACTGTAGAGACACGCCCAGACATGAATGCTCCTAGACCATGTGATAATACACGGGAAAAAAACCCCAGTGTGTCGGAGAGTGGGTGGATGAGACCTATTTGTATACATTCACCTGTAGAAGGGTGTGGCTTGAGTACAAGGACTGATGACTGGTATTTTGTATACTGAAACGATATAGTATCGACTTGTTCTAGGCAATGGGTGGGTTTTCTGGGACAGTCCTGTGGTGCTGTGAATCGTGTGTCATTGCGACACTGAGGATCAGTTCTCTCCTCTGGCACACCTGAGATTCTCTGTCTGTGACACCTGTTTACAGGGCTGGACTAGCATGACAAGATACAGTCTCGCTTCCTGTTTCGCTGTGACATAGTTGCTACCACGGCGTAAAATTACAACAATCAACCAACGCTTGCTGTCAGCGATAAACAACAACAACAACCATGTTTTGCTTTTCTTTTCGTGTCCACTCCGCCAGCAATGTAACCACCGCCCTCAGTTTTTGCTTCAGTAAAGTAGAACTGAAAGTGAAATTCCGTGGATGTAGTTTACTTGTTCGGTATGACAAGTACAGGTGTCAGATAATAAACTTCATTCCAGACTAACTGCGGGCTACAACGGAATTACTGTGATCACTGACAGAGCAGTTAATGGTTGCCATAGGAAACATTCTGATTATTCTAGACTTTCTTAACCGGACATTGTCGAACATGGGACCATGTATATATACACACATGGAAGTGATGAAGAGTCGCATATATACTTTTATGTTCGAAGTCTTGTTTGTTTGTTTTGATCGACGGTCAAGGCTTTACTCATCGGGAGGTCAAGTAAAAGTATCTCAGCCCTCGTCCATCTCCTGTTTCCTCTCCCTTCTCCATCAACCATTTATTTCTCTCTCCTCTCACCTGTGTTGGAGGTGTTGACCGTACCTGCCGGGAGGGTAGAGGACGAACGAAAGCCCGTGGGTGAGGTGGTGCCCATGTAGAGACAAGGGACTACATGCAGGCCGCGCATGCTTGTAACGATGAACAGGTCCCGGCTGTAGGGGCAGAGGGGCGGGGACAGCGAGGTAAAAGCATGGAGGACTGGTGAAAGGACTGGTAAAAGCAGGACTGGTGACTCGGCTAGAAAGATTTAAAAAAAATAGTTGGATGGGTAACATATCCTTTTGAGGAAGATTTATGTGATTCATTTGTTAACTATTCCTCCACCCTTCAGACGTGGATTACTAGAATTTGTAAGGACCAGTCACCACCACCACCAACCTATTCGTCGACTTTTGTGTTGGGTTCGCCGAAAATTGCATTAGGTTTGGGACGAACATCTACCTTTTTGCCTTGTCTACACAAATCATCACTGACTGCTGCTTATTCAGTCGTTGCTGTCTTCTTAACTACTTATTCGGTGGCAGAGGTTTTTAAAGAATGTACTTGCATTAATCAAACGAAATGCGGACATGCAAGTCATGAAAGCTTTGCACGCACAACTCTTGTAAACTGCAATGATTTCTTGCCCTTCGGACCAATTGGAACTTGAAGCATTATTGGAAAAGGACAGATAAGAGAGAAAGGTTCTTAGTGGCATGTGTGATGGGAAGAGTGATCATTCCTGTGTCTCTCTGGAAGCTGGGGTCAGAGGTTGCAGACACTGCTGTCCTCAGTCGTGAGGTGACGTGGAGACAATATACATAAGGTCCGGGTCGTGATTTATCTCCTTTACATGCGATGTGAGCTCCTCTTCATTCCCGATTGCACATACATACAAAAAACTGGTCTGGAGACAACTCGGCGACAAGACTTCTTAGGCCAGGGTTTGTGAAGTGCAGATTACAGGGGCATAATTCATAGCGACAGCGGCTTCATACCTGTGACAGGTGTCGTGTCGCATGAACCTGGGCATTGTTCTCTGGGTTGTGTGTTTGACATTTACAACGGACAGACAAAAAGTTTCTCGCGTTCCAGCAGGCAGGTAGGATTATAAGGCCCCCGAACTCCAGGAGCTGAATGCCATGACACCAAGCAATCCCTCCGTACCTCTGGTAGACCACAGAGAGACACTGAGGCTAACGAACGGTTCACTTCCGTGCCTGGCGGTCAGGATCTTCCCGGTCACGGATCATCCGCTTGTGACAGGCGAGGTGGGATAGGGTGGTGGTTGTGGTTGTGGTGGTGGGGAAGAGGGTGAAGAAGGGCAAGAGACAAGTCTCGCAATCCGAGATTCTGGAGCCAGTATCATGAGCAGTCGGTACACGGCGTTCATTGACAGCAGTCAAGTCGACGACCGAATTATTTCACGAATTATTTCACGAGCTACCAGTCAACCTGTGGCAGGATCCTCTTCACCTCCACTTACAGAATCGTGCGTTGGTCTTATCTTTTCATAATAGTCGGTAAACGGTCCTCTCAATCGGCTGGATTCAACTTGCCGGGACCCCGTCATGCAACCGACCCACAAGCGAGTTGGCGCTCAGAGGATGCGGAGCGGTCAGAGGGCCGGAAGTAAATAGCATATGCAGGAGATTCGTGCAGGAACCGAGGTCAGGGGTCATTTCCTTGTAAAGGTCAAGCACTTGTTGCTGAGTGACATCTCGCTCCTCAGGTCCCGGCTGCTAAGGTAGTTGTGTCGGAGGCCGACGTGGAATTGTGTGAAGTTGTAGTGGTGGTAGAAAAGATGGACCGACACTCACGCATGCAGTCAAACACATGCACCAGTCCGCAATATGCGAGTAACATTGCTAGTTACAGTGAGCAATATTCCATTTATATCTGTGTATCACGTTTAGCATATCGAAGTCCACAACAGGAAAGTCGGTTGAGGAAGTGGAATGGTCGAAAGCAGACGAGGGATCAGTTGAGACTTTTTATCATGCCGAGCGCACATTTCCGCTGTTTGGTGCTATTGACTCTCGTCAATTAACTCTTCCTCGTGCAAGGGGAGTTCAGGTCGACTGGTGATGACACCATCTCGAAAGTACGTTACACGTGACTGCACTCTGCAACACATGGATGTGCCTGCTTGTGTGTGCCTATATAGATATACATGATAATATGAGAGAGAGTGTATGCACGCGTGTGTACATGATAATATGTGTGTGAGAGAGAGAGTGTGTGCACGCATGCGTGGCTGTGTACATGATGTGTGTGTGTGTTGATAATTTGTGTTCCTGCGTGCATGCCGCTGTGCATGGTTGTGTGCGTTTGCACATGGCCGCCTGCACGTGCATGCCTCTGTGCATGAGAGTGTTTTTGTCGATCTCATCCTCATTATCTGATAGCCAGGCTCTTAAACAGCAATTCCAACTCGGTGGAGGTGATGTTGGGCCATAAACGTGGCGAGCCAGATTCTTGTAAAAATAGCGTTCACTGAACACGAGAATATATAAAAACAATAAAAAACAAACAAAACAAAAAGCAAAAAAAAAAAAAAATCAAAAACAAAAACAAACAAACAGAAACAGTATTTGACCATTCCACCCTTTACCGACGTTTTTAGTCATAGTATAACATTGGTGATCAGGTTTATTTCTGGAAAATTGAGAGAAAGAAAAAAAAACTTAATGGTGAACGTTAGGACATTTCGACCCGGGACAGTTGTGACACTAAGAAATAAAGTGAGTCACTTCCTTCTAGCAGTCACATCTGTGTCATTTCCCACCCCACTTCCCTTCTGATAATTTTTTGGCCTCGGTAATCCTTCCACTACTGGATGTACGAGGAAAACACCGTATTTACAAAACCCTTGTTTATGTTCATTATCGCCCTTCCTCGCTCTCCAAGGCACAGCCAGCAAGGAAAGAAGAGATTAGTTAGAAGGGGAAAGAGATAATCTTGACTCGAAATAGGAATTTAAAAGTAGAGAGGTGAGAAATGAGTTCATACTGGTGCAGCTGTCACTGATTGGCATTTCCTTTCCTGCTTCTGATCTCTTTTTCCTTCATTTTTTGTTTGTTTGTTAAATTTGATAAGATAAAATCTTCAAGGAATAGAAATGTGTAATACAGACTTTTGGGTTCTGATATATTTTCATTGTTCTGTTATATTATGAAAGGTTATCTGAGCGCAGTTTTTTATTGGCTAGGTTTATTTGATGACCATGGTAATTCCCCGAAACTTTGTGAATACCTCATTTTATTTGCTATATACAAACCGCAAATGTCAGAAGTGTAAACACCAACACGGATCATTGGTGTAAGGCATCAGTTGGCGGGGAGAACAAAGTTATGAAAAAATCATTTCTAAAGTCGGTTTTCACGTGGATGGTACATGGTGGGTCAGAGGTTAGGTCGGGTCATTTCTTGACCTGTATATTGTTTTCATAGAAAGGTACAATCCTCCTGAAGCTGCCTTTCTGAGAATGGGATGAACATTGTTCTGCTACTGCGAACCACGTGACCACAAGTAAGGATTACAAGTAGGTCTTGTGCAGACAGACATCAGACAGGATATCAGTCTTGCAGCTTCCCTCGGGTCTCATGACTTTTGTTTTTTTGAATACATTTGGGGTGGGTAGCGTGAATTTTCCTCTTTCCTCTTAAAAACAATTGTATGCCCGTTCACCTTGTCAAACTTGTTGGCGCTTTTATGCACGGAACAGAGCGGCTAGACATCTTGTTTACCATTGGAGCGAGAACTAAAAGGTCCAAAGTTCAGATCTCGTATCGGGAGACTAATAGCGACACCTGTTCGGAAGGCTGACCGTCGGAGTTTATTTACCTCTACACCATACCTTTACCTCTTTGTTCAGAATCGCCTCTAAGTGGAAACACTTTCCTGCCGAATAAAGCAATCAGCCAACACCTCTCCAACACCCTTATGCATGGAGGAAAAAAGAGAGACTGTAGCCATGTCTGCTGCAGCACATGTCCTGTAGGCGGCTGCTATTGTTTTGTTTGTAAACAAATGATGTCTCATTTCCTAATCGCGTCACGCTCTCCTGTCGACCTCGTCAGCGCTCAGGCTGCGTGTTCCATGTCATCGTTCATCGCTTGTTTCCTCCGCCACCATCAGTGTCCCCTTAGCTTCTTGATGACAGTATGAACAGGATTTGCTCCTCTCGAGTGCAATAAAAGGTCTGGGGCTAAGTTGTCCATGTTTCCAAAACTAAAAATTGTTCTGAAGAAATTTTTTTTTCAAAAATCTTCCCTAGATGCGTTGCACAAGCTCTTACGAGAAACGGTGCTGACGGGAAACGAAAGTCTGGCTGGAACATTTTAAAAATAGTTTTAGCTTTAAAAACAAGTTCAAAAACTGTGCGGGCATTGCGTTTCTATAAAACTGATTATATAGATAGTCGTGAGGCCTACAAGTGCTTTAAGTTCAAAGTGTGTTGTCTAACACTTAACTTCTTGCTTTGCTTGTGCGTTCGCGAGTGTGCTCACCCATCCCCACACCTCCTCTGTATCTTGACCGTTTAGCGTCAGGTGGCTGGCTTCTTAAACATAAATCGTGCCACTAGTACAGTTACAGCTTGTGAAATCATCACCCGACAGTAAAAGTCTCGTGTGAACCGATGTTTCACACCCGTGGCAGTGGCAGTTGACGATTCACGCCTGTCGCTGTCACCGATTAATTAAACCTTCTTAAATATAGCCGCAGCCTGGTTTGTTGTTAGCAATGGAGCATCACCTCCGATATCAAGTGACAGTGTGTGGAGAATTGCCAAGCTGTCGAATAAGGAGATAACCACCCGTTATCAGTTTAATTAACGTGCAGCGGATGTTGCCAAACTTTTAGTCGTGTACACTGGGTGCTTCGAAAGTATGAAAATGTTGTACAGATATACCCGTATATCATTAGCGCATACACCTAAATGCTTATATAGATGTCTGCTAGTGTCGAATTTGTGACTGGGGAAGATTTTAGATAACAACACCATTAACGATGGTGATGAAGATAATGAGTGGTTATAAAGGGAAGCTTAGTAAGGTTAAGGGACTGACTGTCTAACATTCATTTAAAGTCCTTCCAATCTTAACATCGACATATAGGGACGAACATTTGACTAACTTTAAAAATGTCTTGATATAACTGTCATGTAAAATTTTAAAAATTTGTTTAAGTTAGTCAAACGTTGAAAGGACCTTAATGCGCTTATTCGTCGGTGTAACCTACTGTAACACCCTCCTCCTGCATCCCCCCATACACATACTGTAAACACACACATCCCCATTCCACACATGGTGTACACGCTCAAGTGCACACATAAATTACTCATCATTTCGACATAACGGGTGTTTTTTTTTTTTTTTAAAGATCTCATTTGATCATTCATGTGCCCGCCATATAAACCATTCCCAGTGTAGTCACATGTCCCACACCATGTGTCAGGTCAAGAAGGCCAAGGCTGAAAGAAATTCTAAGCCCTTCCGTTCGTTCCCCACAGGTTCGCAAAAAGCTTTTTTCAATGGAAGTAAACGGGCAGAGAATGGCACACATTCAACATCATGTTAACAAAGGTAATAAATGATTAAAGCGCAGTTTTTTTTTTAATTTCAAACGGCTTGTCAGTTAAGTGCTCTTCAATGCAATCAACCGGCGTCGCAGATGGATTGTTCTAGTCATTCAGTTGGACAACTACAACAGCAGTAGGGATTCTGGCTCTAAACACTGCAATCACGACTGACACACGGAGAGAAACATGTTGTGGAAACATTATTCAGCTCCAGTATTTGTTATGCAGGTTCTCCTGGCGGTATCGGCCGTTTCGATCAGGTAAAAAGGACAAACGATTCCGTTCACCCTCCCTTCACCCCCTCGTTCTCACCTCCCAGTGGTTTTGAATCGGAGATAGGGGGGAGAAGAATTATAACTTGATTTCCCTCGTGTGTAACGGCACCGTGTGCTTTCGTGACTTCCTCTCTTGCAACTGGGTTGGCGCCATCTGGTGCTGAGCACGGATGTGATAATAGGTCCGTGGTGCCCAGCAACCTGCTGGAGAACAATAGGCAAGTCAGCCTGGATTCGGGTGTTCACCTCACACCTCAGACCCTCCCCCATCCCTTCCAGCCTATTCTGTAACCTCCGAGGTATGGGTATGGCTGCGGAAGGAGGTCCGCTGACTCACCATGGGTTCTGCTGGAGGATGCGATAAGAGGACTGGGATGTGGTGGTCTCCCCTTTCCCCCCTCCCTGTTGGCACTTATTTATTGTTTTTTAAAGCTAACAGCGTGATAATTGGAGGTTAATATCAATTTCAAATAGCAAGTACAGGCTCCTGAGGGTTAACTCAACGCTGCTGTAAGCTTTGAAGAATTCGCAGTTAGAACGAGACGGAGGGGTTAACTTTAGATGCAACAACAAACTGTAGGGGAGGTGACAGCGCCAAAGAACGCGCGGGTTCAGCCACGGAAAGCGTAGGTCCTCGAATAAAAACCTCTTTTCCAACAACAACAACAAAGGAAAACAGAAGCGAGCTTTGTCGAGGGAGATACTGGCTTAAGGTTAAGCCGGGACTAGAGGTTGTTACAGAGATAGTGAAAGGGCTTGCAACAGTGCATGCTTTGTATTTGTACACACACACAGAGTACATATTGAAACTTCATTTATCTCGACCCTAATGAGATAACAAGTTCAAAAGTTCGGCCAGGTATTTGAATTCTTTCCGCCACTACAAGGGTGACAGCTATTATTTCCTCCCAATACTTCCAGAAGAACTTCAGGAAGATACAACATTTCTTTGAATATCAGCAGCTGGGGACGGAAAGACAGGAGAGTTAGTGATGGTGGAACAGAGTTGCTTTAGAAGGAAGAACACATAAACGTCTCAGCCTTGACAGTTTATCAACTTCCTAATCGGAACCTCTGTACCGCTAGATACTGGCTATCACTGGCCAGCCATAATATAAACCGGCGTTTTGAAGAGGATTTTAAGATTATTTGTATAACTGTGCATCATTCTTAGATGAATCTCTTCATCCTCGGCACGAAAGTAAAATCTTGAAGAGACACAGCAACAGTGTGTTCTCGCACTCCCCGCTGCTTGATTTTAAAATTCTTTCCATCCTTTCGTTCTTCCTCGCGGTTTTATGCAGTTTTGCGGTCGCTAGACAAATATCATCAGACGACAGTGCATTCTTGTAGTTAACAAAGGGAGTTACAGTGGAATGCTTATCCAGCCGAGTTTGGCGAGGTCCTCGTGTCCGTTGAAACTGTCGGAGGGCGATAAGCTCGGCGCTTGCACAGCGTCAAGATGTATGTTTGGGGGGAGGGGAAGGGGGAAGGGAAGGTGGGGGTCAAAGAGCGACAGGAGGAGAGTGCTTGGCAAGGTATGTCGTCGGCAGGTGTGGCGCTCAACACGCGGGTTTTTTACCTTTGCCACTGCGACTTCGTCTTGGATCGCGTTTTGCTCCGGAGTCTCATTTTCGAGTAGCTACATCCTTAGATTTTGTATTCGACAGGACATTTTTTTCTTTTCTCTGATGAGGGAGGGGATGTGTGACTGTGAAAGCTTCGGATTTTTCTTGCAAGTTCACGTCATCCATAAGATCTTCGTGGCCCCTTCCCAGTCGCTCTGTGCCTAAGGTAAGGGGAGATAGGGGATTTTGAAGGAACGGGTCTAGCAGACCATACACTACCACACGTTCAGACTTCAGTCTCAGACATTTGCCAAAGCCCGAACCTCTCGGTTGAGTCTCTCTCTCACACATTTTTTTCTTCCACAGCATGTCCTGTGTATGTTACCCCCTAAACCTACATGACCTGCTGGAAAGAATCTTTAAAAGCGGATTTGAATAGGTCCTGCGCACACTTTCATTATATCCCCCTTCCCGAACCGGCTTTGAGTTTGCCTGGAACATTCCTGAGGGACCGGACAGTAGCAGAGGTCTTTTTTTTTTTTAGTAAAGCTTGCCTTCTATGCGAAACGCTTATGTTCATATTGATGATACACAGCACAGACCAGTTTGGCTGTACTTCATTAAAAAATAAAACAAATACGACAACTTTGGGATGGAGTGAAGGAAACCGGATGTAATCACCTCAAATAGAGGCTTAATAACATCCTTTACAATACCCTTAATGGCGTAATGAGAGTTCAGCTGTTGTAGTCGTCATAGGTGAGTCAGGGTATGGTGTTCACGGGGCAGGAAGCAGGGTGTACGGGGCCTGGGTGGTGCGACGAGGGCAGCTAAACGTAGCTCACGATCGACGGGGGAATGTGTGTGTTGGGGGGTGAAGCAGGAAATATAGAACAGCATCGCCCGATAGCAAGGACTGCACATGGCCTTGTCGTCCCTACCCCACTTCCGCCTTCCGTATTCGCCTCCTCTTAAAAAAAAAAAAAAAAAAAAAACGGGTTCGGTAGTCGGTGTCTGAGTACGTTCTTTGAACGTGGCACGTAAATGGGCTGTATCACTCGAGTGTGTTGGCCTCCAGCTCGGAGCCACTACAGACAGCAGCAGCTAACCTTGGAGGTAGATATAGTAACACCACTCAGTCTCCATCAGCATTCCAAACTAAAAATAGAAACCCAGCGGATGCTCAGTCATTGAGCTTCAGGGAAGTAGCTCCCAGGACAAGTTTCATCGAAAGACACATACATCCAGACTAGACTGCTCTACGGTCATCTGTGACATTTACCTCTGCGTCTTGTGTGACATTCTTATCCTTTGTGAATATCAGTCTCATCGTGGAATTAAGCTCAAAAGTTCCGTGGGAAAAAAAACTTGAATGGAGTCTGTGTGAGGGGGGCTGTAAGTGATTGCAGTTTGAGTGTATACAAATAAGCGTGTCGCTCAGCATAACAAAAAATGAGGGAGTAGTCGGAGCATGATTGTGTGCGGAGTGAATTAGGCAATGTAAAGGATTGTATGGCGACAGCAGTAGGCAAAGTGGCCCAACGGGTGCAGGGCACTGATGACGTCACGCACGCTTGCTTGCACACAGCGTGAGGCGTTTTCAGGGTGTGCAGCTTCAAACCCTCAGAAGAGAAGGGGCATATTCCGCAATAGCACTACACATTTGATGAAAAATGCGAACCTAGGAATACATACGGTTGCTGCATTAAAAAAAATTAGTATGTATTTTTCCTTTGCTTTTATATAGTTATTAACCCTCCTCCCAAAACAAAAAAAAAAAAACAAACAAAATCACTGTTAACAACACTGTTTAAATACAAAGAGATTCATTCCAAATTATCTTTCGTTCGCACATTTGATATAGTCTTCAGCTCCACGTCCAGCGCAGTGCCGTGTGATAACCAGAATATAAATGAGTGTTTATTTATAGACTGTGGCATCTAGTGCCACCATCGAGGGCAGAGGCGATGCTAATTATAGCTCGGTGTTACAAGGCCACACATTCCGCTGCTAGATGCTCAGGTGCAGCCGCTGCAGCCGCAGTACGATCTCCAGGGTGCTCTCCCGTGTACAGGTGAGACTTTCCCACGCTGGCTCCAGCAAAGGGAGAAAGAAAATTGCTCCCTGACCCCATCCCTACCGACCCTGACCCCCACCACAGCCAACCCAACGTTCTCGTTAGCGCCCGGTACACAGTGGGAGCAGAGACCGTGCCCAAACACGGGATTCCCCTTCTTTCCCCACCGCTCATCCCCTTTCGTCTAAGAGAGGGGAAGATAATTGGTTGGAGGGATAAAGATGGGGAGAGTTTCTTGGTACAGAGGAGGGAAGGGGAAAAAAGTTTCATCCACTTGACTGAAATGCTAGCGGCTTCAGTCATTTTAAGCAGCGGTTTTTGTCTTAAAAGGTGGATGGGGAAGGGGTGCATCTATGTAGGTGGGGGAAGTAGGAGGAAACTGGCTACTTTCTAGCCCATTGAACACACCAGTGGGAGCAATAGCAAGGTAGAGTGGAATGCCTGTGGTGACTTTTAACTTTCATGTGGGGCAACAACAGCTGTAGAAGTGCAGAGAAGCGGGAAAAGTCACTCGTGGATTTTTTTCCGTCACCAGTGATCTAAAATATTGAGCTGGATATTTGTCAGCTTAAAGAGGTTGTTGAAAACACTTTAAATTTGATTCGTTAGTTTCTTTGTTTCCAGAACTGATGTGTGTGCAGCAATATAAACAAATTACACTGCAATCTGTGTGCACGCACATGCACTTACGAGGAAAGGAAGGAGAAGACTGATAAAAAGAAATAATGAAAGCATTGAAATTTTTGACTGAAAGCAGACATGGGTAAATGGATAGCCAAGTTTTTAGACCATTGTGGTCAGAAGTTTTTTGGTCCTTACAATAGTGAATTGAGCACCACACATGCATCACCCAGTTGAATTGCTGTTGAATTGAAGGCCTTGATTCTTTTTAAGCTTGGGGAAGGAAATACAATGAGGAAGAGGCAAACGAGTCAAAGATGTTTGAAATTGTATTACAGGTTGTGTTGTAGGTGCATAAAGCCTGAATCCTGAAGTGCACAATGGGGCACTATAGTAAATGAGGTTTATCCAACGTGTGGATATTTCTAGTTGAAAACCTGAATCCTCTTGCTCCAGCCATTCTTCAGCTGTAAGTTGCTCATTGCTTCATTCACTGGGCATGGAAACACAAACCATTGTTGTGTGAGTAGGGCATATGGTATGTTAACAATGACGGGTGATCAGGAGTAACAAAGCAGCTGTCAGAGACTTAATATTTATAAAAATATTTATAAAAACCTCTCCCTTGTTTATTTCACTTTTTTATTTGCTGGTGTTGGCACACAACACTGTGGCTTAAAGCTGTGTCTGCTGCCTGTTTGAGGTCACAGTCTGCATCAGTAGACGTGTCTGAACTTCAGACACATGCATTGATCAGATACAGACCAGCTGTTGCCTGTTTCTGTGGTGATCACTTTATTATAATATGAAATGGATTGCTATAAGCTTCAGGATAGGTAACTGCAAGATGCATTGTAGAGATTGCTAACCTCAGTGCCTGGGTAATGTCCCATCACTTCACATACTGTCAGCGCACAGTGCAGCCCACTAAAGAAAGGAAGGAAGATGATTCTTTGTAGTGACAGGGGAGATAAGCTAGGAAAGGTGCCACCTGCCTTGCGACTCACACTCTCACCTTTGCATCTCTACCAAGTCTCTTTCTCTTTCACTCACAGGCCATCCTTAAATTGTCACTTTGGCCATGTTAGAGTAAAATTTTTCTTTCTTTTGTAGCTGCCCTTAACATTTTAAAACTTGAGAGTAAACATTTTTTGAAGTCAGACTTGGTTTTTAACTGTACAGGAGAAGCAATATTTTTGCTGAATGTGGTGACGACTGGACAAAGGGTACATGCTTCAGTTGCTGCCATGGTCCCCATATACATTGCCACATTTATGCTTTATTTGTAAGGTTAATATGTTTGAGAACTAAGCTGACAACAGACCTACTGCTGTAGATTTCTCACAAGATTTGGAACTTTTCTGTCTTGTAGATTGATGAAGACAACAATGGCTTCATTACTTTGCAAGAACTGGACACAGCTCTTCGATGTGTCAACATCAAGCTGCCAGGATATGAAATTCGGGAGCTGATTGGAAAGTACGACAAAAACCACCAGGATGGCAAGCTGGACATGGAAGAGTTCACCCAGTTGTACATACAGGAGAAAACCAAACGAGACATTGGCACGACTTTCAAAAAAGTTGTGTCCACACGACAGGGAGTCAACACAATTGGAGGGACCTCATATGCATCATCCGAAGGTACCACACACACTGTAAAGCAAGGCGAGCAGGTGGCCTTTTCAGATTGGATCAACAGGTGGGTGTTTCAAGGCACATCGGAGTATTGTTACTATTTCATTGAAAGCTGTCCTTAACCCACATCTTGAAAAATACAGAGTTACCTCATTAACTCATAACTCAGTTTCTTGCTTGTCTTCCAAGTGGATGTAGTTTTGTTAGTATACATCTTTGAGTTCAGAAACTCCATGTCATTTATTGTTTCTACAATATTTTTAAAGACATACTTTGACTTGGAAATGTTTTGACGGGAAGTAATGAAAATTGTCTAATACTTGTAATATAATACAACATATCGTGTAGTATGATATTAAGTAACATATGATGTTATTACAGACATCTGAAAGATGATCCTGATCTGAAGCATTTGCTCCCGCTTAATGCCGAAGGGAATGACCTTTATTTGAAAGTTGGAGATGGCATTCTTATCTGGTAAGTTGACTGTTAAACTGTACTTTATTTGAAGAGTCTTTGCCTCTTCTTTAGAGAGTTTTTATGCACAGGCATGTCGTGTTTCATCTGCATGTGAATTGTATGCATCCATGTGTTTTCAGTGCTGTGTACTAAAGGGCGGAGAAAGCTGTTATCTATATGAGGTTTCATGAACGGGATTTTACAGTTGCTGCTTACATCATATTTTGCCTGAGCTTCAGCTATCATGAGAAACTAAAACCATTGGACACTGTTTAATTTTTAGTTAATGTAATTTAATTAGAAATCAGTTAAGTTTTCTTACCTATTTATTATACTTTCTTCATATAGTGTTCATGTTTTTCTTTTTACAGTTCGTAAGCTTAATTTTTTATATTTTATTTTTTCTTTTCCTTTTTGCAGCAAACTGATCAACCTTTCTGTCCCCCACACGATTGATGAGCGGGCGATCAACAAAAATAACCTCACCATCTACAGGAAACATGAAAACTTGACGCTCGCAGTTACCTCCTCGAGCTCCATAGGATGCACCACTGTTAACATTGGGCCAGAAGATTTGGCAGCCGGAAAGCCTCATCTTGTGCTAGGTCTTATGTGGCAGATCATTCGAGTAAGTGATCTTGAAGCAAAGCAAGACATGAATGTTAACTCCTCCTATACAGTTTGCACCCACAGATGCAAACGTCTTCATAGCTACAGCTGAAATGCATTGATTTTTTTGTACTGATTAACATCAATAGCATCTCCCGTGCATCTCTGACTGTCAGTGACTATATTATTCACCCTCGAAAGAAGACTTTAGTTTATACAGGAATGAACCTTGTGTCTATAGCAATCCTACTGGTGTGTGGAAGAGTCTTACAAACAGTTGCTTTTTTTTTCATCCTAGTAAGAGTCTAGTAAAGGCAGGCATCTGAATATCTTAACCTGGTTTCTTGTAGTTTCATTCAACTCTTCATAGAAAATGGAAATGTCTTCATAGCTACAGCTTAATTGTGTTGATATGTCGATATTGAATGAGTTAGTGTTTATCCTTCTTAAATGAGATTTTACGACTGATTGCATTTTTACTGTTAGATTGGCTTACTGAATGACATCAACTTGGCGCACCATCCTGGATTGGTTGCACTGCTGAAGGAGGGTGAGGAGATCGAGGACCTGATGAAGCTGTCACCAGAACAGATCCTCTTGCGATGGGTGAACTACCATCTTGAGCGTGCTGGTTGTGATAGGAGGATTTCCAACTTTGGCGAAGACATTAAGGTAGTTAAAGAGTTGCGAAAACTGACAGACAAGCTGATGCCATTTGAATGGTAGAGTTAGAAAGGAGTCTAAATCATTCATTTGATTTTCTAATATTTTTATTTTTATGTTGTTTATCGTTTTACCCATATTGTTTTTACGAAAAATTCAAAAAGCCTAGTTTAAAGGTAGTTTTAACTGAAGTGATTGTCAAATATGACAAGTATGGTGACAGCCAAGAGGGCGAAAATCAACTTGGCATAAAGTTAGAATACAGCAGTGTGACATGGTCATTATTATTATTATTTCATGGTTAACATGATAATATTTACTATGTTTCCATTTTACTTGTATATACTAAAGAAGTACATTAATTAAAATGGGTCTCATGTGGAATGTCAGCAGAATGAGCAGATTTCAAGAAGTTGTTCATTTCTTGCAGGACTCTGAGGCTTACACATACCTTCTTCGCCAAATTTCACCACAAGAACGGGGAGTGACCCTTATGCCACTTCAGGTTTGTGCAGTATGGGGAAAATAGTCTCAAAAGAGAAACTATCTGTAGTGATGTAAGCAAAAAATATATTAATGCAATAGCATGATAATGGTAGATCAGCTAAATAAAAATTATTTCTTTATACTTTATCTTGTAAAAACATATTTCAGCATACATAAGATGCTTTGAATATAAGTGCTGGGTTTAGAAAACAATAAAAGGACACAAAGATAAATTTATTAATACAACACCTCCCCCAAAGTTTAAAAAATGGGAAGGGGTATGAAAGGGGAAATGTTTACATGAGAGAAAGGAAGAAAAAAGAAATTGATGTAAAGAACAAGCTGATCCCACCTTCAGATACACACCTGACAGATGCAGGCATGCACACACTGTAGCAGGGAATGAAAGGAAAATAGTTGCAGGAGTTTTATGTATAGGCCTTTAATTTTAATACCCAGTTACACACAATTTGAAGTTTTTTTACTTCACAATTAAACATGAGGACAATAACTCAAAATTTTGATGTTTTCAAAAGAGACACTGTATTTGTGCAGAAGGATGAACGACAGTACTAATAAAAGTAATAAGTAATAAAAGACAAATATAGAAAAGGCAAAAAGGAAGCAGGTAACAAGAACTAAGAGCATCACAATTCAGCAGAAGACAAGTAGGGAAGTAGCAATAAAGGTGCAGAGGGTTGAAAAAGGATTAGCACTGTGTGAAGTGTTAGGGCAAATGACACATAAAAGGGAGAGAATTGTCACATGGTGTAATCTCCTTTACCTCCTCTTGGTTCACTCTGAAGTGTGTCATCCACTCCTGACTGTCCTTGTCATCAGTACCCCTCTGACTGTCCTCACTACAGACTGACACAGTGTCTGAGAAGATGGGTGCAGATAGTTAGGATGGCATAGAGGTGAATGTGCAGCACTAGAAAAACCTGTGGAAGGAGCAGAGATTAAATTTATTTTATTTTAATTACCTCTTACAGAATTGCTATCTAAAAGCACATGTTCAAAGCACATTTGAAAATATAAAACACTAAGAGTTCAAAGTGGAAAATGTGTGCACCCTTGTGCATGTGCATGAAACTGAGCCACAGCTTATTAATAACTTTGATCTTATTAATAAAATCTTCCAAAATTAATATTCTCAGTTTTCATCAGGGTTAGAAGTCCATGTTATTTTTCATTTTATATGTGAAAGATGCTTTTCTTTTTAAAGCTATCTTCAGATCACAAAAAAATTCTTTGCAAGAGAGCTTTGTGGTTCAAGGGTAATTATAATTATTCTTTATATTGATAATTATAAAGAAGTCCTCTTACCTCTTGAAAAGGACAAGAAATATAGAATTTAATTATTTTTAACCTGGGGGTGTTTGATGTTTTGACAGGTGAGTGACCACCATCAGCGTGCAGAGGCCATGCTTCAGGAAGCAGACAAGATTGGCTGCCGCAGTTTTGTGGGACCTGGAGATGTTGTGTCTGGCAACACCAAGCTAAACCTGGCTTTTGTGGCCAATCTGTTCAATAACTACCCAGCGCTGGACACAAATGTTGTTATCGATGAAGTCATGGTTGAAGAATCCAGAGAAGAAAAGAGTATGTGACAGTTCTGCTTGTTGTATTCTTCCTAATGCGTTGGGTGGTTGCACTAATGTTGACATGAAGAATCTGATGCGGAGTTTTTAAATGGATTGTATTTCTTTATTCACTCTGTAATGGTAAGGGTAGATGATGCAGTGATGTGGTTTGATGAAACAGCTTTTGCAGACTGATCATCCTTGGTTGCAGCAGTTAGAGGCTCATGTTATCCAATCTCCATTCTTGGTAGGTGTAAGAAATTTTTTATAATAACTGTAAAACTATTTTCTGCAGCGTACCGAAACTGGATGAACAGCCTTGGCGTGAATCCATTCGTGCACCACCTTTACAGCGACCTTACTACTGGCATTGTAATTTTCCAACTCTATGACTTCATTAGGCCTGGAATTGTTGACTGGAACAAAGTCATTCGCAAATTCAACAAGCTCAAGGCCTCCTTTCGAGAAAGTTGGTGAGTTGTATGTGTTGTATAATTTGCCTGCTGCCTGGTCATAGAAACCACAAACTTTTACATTTTACTTTTCATGGCACATTTGAAGTGTACAGCATGTTGGAGATACTGACCATGAAGAATCTGCTGCAAACCCTTCAGTTTTACATGTGATCTATCTGCTTGGATATTGATGAAAGTCTGTTTGTCTATTCATGTTAAATGTTAAATGCATTGCATTTACCTGTGTGCTTGGTCATCTTATTACCATATCATCTTAATCACCACACTATTCTTCTAACTATAACAAAAGTCATATAACAACAAAATTAGATGCAGTCTGTTAGCAGATGATGTTTGATTGTTCTTCTGACTTGTAGAAAATTGTAACTACGCTGTTGACCTGGGTCATCAGTTCAAGTTCTCTCTTGTGGGCATTAGTGGAAAAGACATCAACGATGGCAACCCAACTCTTACCTTAGGTAAGGTTTGACCTTTTGACTTGTCCTTTCACTTCTGATTACATTAGAGTGATTAGACATTACTACAGAAACAGTAAAAAAATAAAATAGCTTCAGATAAAGTGGTAAATTTTACAAGATATTATTTGTATCGATAGTTTGTCTTGTCACCAGTTTTACTGTCTGTGAATAAAGTGTTCCTGGATTTATTTTACCATTTTCTGTTTTTTAATAGCTTTGGTATGGCAGCTGATGAGAGCATACACGTTGAGCATTCTTGCCAAGTTGACTGACAACAATCGGCCGATTGCTGATGCGGAGGTCATAGAATGGGCCAATTCTAAGGTATACTGCAGATTCTTTTGCACCAGCATTTTCTTTAGATCCTCTGCATCTCACCAAACATTGTGACAGAACTGATTTTCCCAGAGTTACCCAACTAGTCATAGATCATAGACCTTTATATTGCTACCCTTGCCTCTTGTTTGACATTTGTGGTAGACAAATGACAGTCAGATAACAATTTGGAACTGTAGAAGCTACTTTTATGGATTTTTCAGAATTTTGATCAGGAGTGACTGGGAATATTTTTTCATAGTTTTTTTTTTGTTGTTTTGTAATTTTAGTTAAAGCCTGGAGATCGATTCTCTAGCTTCGGTGACCCAAGGTTGGGCAGTGGTGTGATCATCTTGAAATTGATTGAGGCCATCAAGCCGGGAACTGTGAACTGGGATAATGTCCTGCAGGATGCTGTGACAAAAGAGGTAATAAACTATAGATATGAAGTTTTACATGAGGTTTGTTCTCATTAGCCTTTTTGAGTTGAGACAAGAATGAGACATGGACAACATACGGAACAGAAAGACAAACAGCAGTATTGATGACTGATAAAAGATAAAAATAGAAATTGCAAAGAGGAAGCAGGTAACAAGAACTAATAGTGTCATGATTCAGCTGATGACAATGAATAGGGAAGTAGCAATAAACAGAAAAGGGAGGAGGTGGTTGAAAAAGGAATAGCATTGTGTGGATTGTTGTGAGCAATGTTCAAGGAAGAGGTGTATCTTCAGCACACATTTAAAATATTCAATGATGAATAGGTTGTGGATATAGAAGGGAAGAGAGTTCCATTGTTTTGCTGCATATTAACTAAAAACCCAGTGACTGAATGTTGTTGTTCTAGTGACAGGAATAGTGAAGAGATGGTCATCAAAGAGTGTAATTGTCTGGCTGGGATTTACAAAAATAAGATAGTAAATCAGACAAAGCTTAGCAGTCTTAAGAGGACTTACTGTAAATACTTTTTGGAGTTAATGTTGAATAAAGTATGCTAAAGTTTATGAAATATTTGACATTATGGCACTATATTCTCATGCTTTCGGTTGTGAGTTTTGTATTCTTATCAGCCAGCTGAGAAATTTTAACAGTGCTTTCCATGATCTACAAATGGTTTAAATTATGAGAGAAATCCACATTATATAAAGACTAAATTTTATGAGGTCTGAAAGATACCGTTTGGCATTGAAATATTGAAATCATGATAGTTTAGATCATTAGACATTTTGTTTAAATTAGACATAGGAACACTGATATTTTGTCTTATCTAAAGTCATTGACAGTTCATGTACGAATGCACTGATGTCAAGTTAAAGGTTATGATAAGATTAACATTGGTGTATACTTTTCTATGGCTAGTCAGTAAACACCAAAAAGGTCTGAAAACACTTTGTATTTTATGGATGGAAAGCACTGTTAGCGAAGACAAACAACAAATTAGATGTAAAAGTTTTTTTCCAAAATATTGGTTATATATGTTTAAAAGAGAAAAACATTTTCTTTTTAAAATAATTATTAATATAGCTGGCATAACTGGGGTTTGTGTTTTGCCTGTTCTTTCCATAATAAAGGTCAGTTTTTCTTTTTGCTTTCAAGGACCAACTAGCAAATGCTCGTTATGCCATTGGATTGGCTCGAAAAATTGGTGCAGGAGTGTATGCCCTCCCTGAGGACATTGTGGAACTAAAGCAGAAGATGTTGATGACAATCTTTGCATGCCTGATGACACGTGACTTCAAGGGACGCAACCTCACAGATGGAGAGGCCAAATAGAATGGACTTTTCCTGTGAAGCCATTAACACAGAGCCTTTGATTGTGATGCCACACTACTTCTGATGAATGCTTATGAAATCATTTTTCACTCTGATCAGAAAGTAGTTTTAAATGGACTACAATATAGGCTTTACCATCATTTCGTTCATTCTTGACCAGCACAATTAAATTGCCTCAAGCCATGAGGTTTGTTGAACAACATGTATTTAACCCCATTTAATCAGCATGCAGTCTTTTCAAATCTGTATGCTTTTTATTCGTCTATCGTTTGACCACCGCTGTGTGATGAGGGGATGGCGATGTCTAAAACAATGCCTTCAGATGATATTGGCCTGAAAGGGACATTGATCTTGTAATAATTTAAAAAAAGTACTTGCACCACAAATGGGAAAATTTATAACATGACCCTTGTATTCAAGCTCAGTCTGTAAAACCAACTATAAGAACTTACATTCTCTTTTTAATGGAGAAGGGAGTATCTTCAATGTTCTAGAACCTGCTTGATATCTTTGAAGGGTTAAATGGATGAATAAATTTGCAGTGCACAGAGATGTTCATTGATCCAAGTCAGCAGTGCTTTCCTCGCATCGGCACCATTCCTTATATTCTCAATAGTATTATTGTCTTTTACTGCTGGTTCTGATGGAGCAGGATGTTAAGCTAGTTAAAGTGAGTGCATGAGCAAATGAAACAGAGGCGTTTGCAGAAAATGGATTTTGTTGTTTATGAGACCACCTATTCTTCACATTTTGAGACCATGACTTGCTGCATGTGCATAGAAACCATCTACTGGGCATGAGGATACAGGTAAATAACTGTTTTCTAAAGAAAACCTTCATTACATGCTACTTATTCTGTGTGTATTTTGTACCAAGATAACATGTGTTTACCATCTGTTGAGAAAAACTGCATAATGATATGAACAAATTTGGTCTATATTTAGTATTTAACATACTAAAATCCATGTTTTGCCATTTGTGGAAGGAACAAATTGTTGAGATGAGCAAAGCAAAATAACCAAGGATGCAAAGGAAAGTGATTAAACTTTGTGGTATTCTCTGTTATGCTATGTCTATGATAGAAATCACTATAATTTGCTTTACTTTTTGAGATCATACTATAACCAATTTACAAAAATATTTATTTTTTTGTATAGTATATTTCAAGTCATTTAAACATGTCCTGTAATCTGTTTTTAATACGTATGAGGTATAAATGACCATTAACATGAAGAGCAACTGCATAAGGTTAAGACCTTTAGAGTGATGCTGTTAACAAGTAGCATAGTCCATGCAAGTAGAGTTCACATCAGTGTATGTTTGGCAGGAGAAGAACATAGGAAGATTGCACATGCCTGCCAGCTTTTGTAAAACTGTAAAAAAAAATTTTTTTGATAATTTGGTCTTGCTACCCATCATATTGTTGAATGTTTTATTCTACCTGACGCTAATCACGTTATTCAAGATCACTTTAACTTGAATGACCTAAACACTCCGTTGCCTTCCACTACCTAGTCTGTTGATACAAATATGTAAACATGACTGCAGAATGTATGTCTGTGAGAAATCGTTGTGGATTGCTCTTAAGTGCAGGACATATTTATGCACCAGATTTTCCTGGAGTAATTTGATGCTTTTTTTAAAAAAAAATTCGTGTCAGTGAAGGAAAATGAATTGTTGCTGAGTCCCAATTGTTAAGCTTAAGAAGATGCTTGATTTTGTAGTGCTTGGATCTGGCTTATAATGTTTTAGAATCATTTTAATTTTAAGGAATCATTTCCATTTTGAAAATTATGATGGGACCATCTTTAATTTGAACATGATCTTCCAAATATCATGAACGCTGTGTGCAATGTCAGATGTAAAACATTAAACAGATGAAAGGGATTTTGTTTATTTATTTTTCAGAAAGCCACACTTTTTTTCCAGTTCTTCACATTTTTTGGTCTGAATGCTTATTATGCAACATTATGTCAGAAGTATGACAGCAAATTTTTTGTAAACAGCATTTTATTGTTATAAGTGTGTCTGAATTCCCAGAGATCTTTGTTCCACAGTGTCATTGTTAAACTTTTCATTATTTTAAATAATAAATTAACATATCAGCAAAGCAAAATCAGGTTTACTTTACAATTTACTTTTATAAAGAAATATTTGAGCAAATACTTTGATTACACAGCGTGTTTTACAAAGAAAAGAGAAATTCAGGTAAAATGCAAAGTTCATTGTTCTCAGTTTGTGCATTAATTGCTTAAAAATGTTTAAAATAGAAGATTGTTTCTGGCTTAAGTTTTTGCCATCTGTTTTAATTTGTTAACAGTGCAGAGATATTGTAATGAGTATTCTCTGCTTATCCCTTGCAATCAAGTGCCAAGAAAGTTTTCAAAAGTTAAAGATGCATGATACTAGCTTGACAGTCTTTACTAACAGAGATAATCAGCATATTTTCTTAGATAATTTTAGTGCAAGTTAGAAAGGTAAATGGCGGTTAATTAAGGGATCTTGACATAATTTGTGATTGCTATCTGTAGATGATGTAACATAGAGTCCAATCTCTTTGCTTTCTTTGATGAAAGTCTGTAAAAGATGCTATTTACTGTGAAGTGAACCAGACCAGACCATTGATGTTTCACTCCACTGGAATCAAATGATTTGTAAATAAAAGGAATCTAATGATATTGTGTGTTGCATGACAGTTGTGAATATGAAACGGGGCATATGTGCTGCTGCTGATAATAATTTTTAGTATAATAATACAAATTATAATAATGCAGCCTTTACTCAATCTTTGAAGGCAGGCTGAAGGCATTTTATATGCCGATGTCCAACTATGAAAGAGCATGAACAAAAACTTTATATGTCAAGTCAGTATCTATCTATATGTCTCACACACACTTCTTTTGATCCAGCAAACATAGGGGAAAAACCCAGGTTTGGAAATTTGAGTCTTGAGTAATAAACTTTTTGAAATAAAACTTCTAACTTTTCAGAAAATCCTAGCAAAAGATTTCAGAAACCTAATATCGGCAAGGTTAACTCATCCCTTTCCCCTTTAAATCATAAATTAGAAAAATCGCGTGCCAAGTTCTGACACTACTGCAATGTGTCCTCAGTTTTACCAGCTGTGCTTCTTTAACATCTAGACAAAGGGAAGCAATCCATATGTTGTGGTCGGCTTTGCGGCATTTTTTTTAATAGACTCCCTTGTTTTGGTTCCCGCACCATGTTATCGAAAACAATCCAAATGCAACGGGTAAGTAAGCACTGTACACAGACTCACATTCATACATGGCAGCCATCTTGAAAAACATACTGCATACGCACACACACCTTTTCTATTCTTTTCATTTTGCTTGTCGATGTCAGCCTCTATTTTGTTGACACTTTCCAAATATTCTTTGCGCATGCGCAGATTATAACAGGTTATTTCCGCTTTGCGTCTGCTCACTTCTGCACAGGTAACCTTTTATTTTTTAAATGTATTCTACCAACAGACTGACAGTTCGAATGCACATGAAACGGAGACCAGACTGACGAGCAAAGACTTGACTCTTGGGTATTTACGACAACAAATATAGATCTACACAAACGGAGCACGGCTCATAGAGGTAAACAGCTCTAAGTCCTTGGAAGCCATCGTCTCCAAAGTTGGTAGTTCCACGCTAGACAACTGCACCAGGGCAATGGCTAGGCTAGACAGGGTCTGGCGCAGTCATAATATCTGGTTTACGATGAAGTAAAATCTGTATAAGTTTCGCGTAGTACCAGTCCCACTCTACGGATGTGACTCGTGGACTCCGCTTGCCAATAAAGACAGGAGAATCCAGACATTCAAGAATAAGTTCCTGTGAAGGCTGCTCCGATAAATATAAAAACCAATGACTTTGTACGGAGCACGGTCAATACACTAGAAGTACATCATGAACCACTGCTCCAACAGTCAAGCGGAATAAGCTGGTCTGGTTCAGCCATGTGACCCGGCACTATGCCCTTTAAAGTATAATAATAATGGATGAGCTTGTATAGTGCAGTATCCCAGCCAAATCCGGCCTCTCCACGCATTACAAACACAAAACACAAAATTCACGTGGTTCTATAAAGTTAACTATAAATGCCAGGGCGTTGTTCGGCCGGATGACGTACATTCATAGACCAAGATGTCAATGTGACAAATATGTTTTCATTGGTTTGGGGCAGAATACATCAATAACCAAACACGTCGAGTATTTTGGAGGGTGGTCGACGCCGCAGTAAACAGAGGAAAACTGTCTTACAAACTTGATGGGGTGGATTGATTATCCCTTGCGAGACTTACCATCACCCAAGACAGACGTGAGATGCGAGCCGCTTCTATCCAGGTGTTGGCTTCCAACAAGTACCACCCAAGGGATGAATTAACGAATGTTGTGTTTTTACATGAAAACGTTTATTGTCAACAATTAATGTTAGGGATATCAATTAGAGTGGGTTTTTATTTTTATTTTTGCGGGACTGAGAGTGCAGGTGAGCGAATGGCTCCAAGTAATGCTTCTCCGTCAAAGTGAGCGAAACACAGCATCCGTTCAGTCATTGGGAGTTTGTGGTGTGGCAGCTACCACTACTTCTGCACCGTTTCACTCAGCTCCTAGATTAAAGAAAGAAAGAAAACGCAAAAAGGGTGAATATGTAGAGAATACGCGAACAGTTGATCTCTTAAGTGTGCAGACGTCCCAAAGCCCATAAAGACTTAGAGATTACAGAAATTATAGAAGTCGGATTAAAATGTGAGCTGTGTGCGCATGCGTCAGCAGCTTTCCGGAAGCGAAATAAATTTTTTTCCCGAAGACGATAAAATAAACCATACCATTAAAAAAAAAATGAAACGGTCTTAAGACATGTCCTCCATCTTCGACGAAGATACATGGTCAATAATCCTTAATCAAAGAAGCCGATTTTTATTTACAGTGGTATGAACTCTTTCTTTCTTTCGCAACTTAATAATATGGCGGGGGTGTCATTGATTTGTTTTTTGTTTTTTTTTCTTTAAAGGTTGGGGAGGGACGCACTCTCATCTTTCGGCACAAGTGTTCCGAGCTCCAGGGTCCAGTCACGTCACACTAGTTTGTTTTCTATTGTAGTGGACATGCACTCGTACTCGGGTTTTTCTTTTTCATCGTTAGCCTCGAAGAATGGCAGATTTACTGTGCCTCATTTCAAGCATGAGTAGTTTTACTGTGTTTAGGATAGCTAAGGGTCTTTTTGGTGGGAGGGGAGGTGGAGGGTGGCCTTAGCAAACCGTTCATTTGTTGCTGGGCTGCACTCAACAGTACCTAGCTCTTCACACATTGAAGTGCCCGTAAAAAACCCATTCACCTTCGGTTAAATTTATAGCGGCTTTAATGTACAGAAGGGCGAAGATCTCGTGCAACTCACCTCTTGCTAAGTTATTTTCGTTCACCAGTTAGGATCGGAGGAAATCAAAATCATGTTTGTGTTTGTGTGTATGTGTGTGTGGATGGACCTCATAAAAGCTGTCTTTAGTGCATTTCTTTCCCCTGTCTTTCGTCGTTCCCTCCCACCTTTCTGTACAAACCACGTCCTTTCTTAGATATTAGCATCTCCAATCTCTTTCCCCCAAATAAATACACATTTTAAAAATAATAATATGATGATTACTGTAGTCGATATTTATACCTTGTGTGAACTTGTGCATAGTCATACATAAAAAAATCGTTTTTTTTTTCTAAAATAAACCGCTCAACCCTGCTTTCCAATAGCAGGGTGTACAGTCAGAGCTAAATCAAGCGACAATGATTGGCACCAGCAATAAATTGATAGTTTCACCTATAGCCGACATGTCATGTCAGCATTACACTCAGTATTAAAAAAAATTGGAACCGAATACAAGAGAACGAAAACCTCTTCCGTTCGAAAGATTTCGGTGCCAGTCGCTTGCATGTGACTGCTGTCGTCTGCTGCGTGGTTCATGCATTTCTTATGTATTTCGTGGAACCACATTCCATATATATATACTGGCAGCGAAGAGGCATTGGCTAACGATTTAGGGATAAAAATCGCGATGAGCAGACTAAAAGTTCTATTTTTTTTTAATCAAACGCCAAACTAAAGCAAATGCTGCAAGGTTTTTCACCTGCAAAATGCATTGAAGGTGGGCGTTTCCCAGTTTATCTATGAGATCAGGAAAGCCGACATTTTACTGCCGGGAGGGAGAAAGAAAAAAAAATGCACTCGAAAATGTCTTGGAAATCGTTAACATAGGTACAAAAGACAGCAACGAGATATATCTGTTTGAAGCATTTTAATTGACAGATCATGAGCTACAATAGCAATATGTTATGAAACACAATTTTTAAAGTTTTTGATTGACGATATTAACGAGATTCATAAAGGGGGTTGGGGAAGAGCACTGACTCCAGTTGCAGATGACAAATACATTGTATACAAATCATTTATTAAATATTACATATCAAGATGTCTTTTTTTCAGGGGCTTATACTTCATTTAGATGTACGAGTAAGAAAGAGTATTTAACTGGACAATGACAAACGTTTGACCAAGTTTGGCAAAGTTGTGAGTGAAGGTCTCAGGAAACCAGTGGTTTCGGAATGAACATTCGGGACATCAGGGTTTTGGTTAACAAGCTAAGTCCAAACTTGTTTTCCAGTCCGTTGGGACTTTAGGACTGTTCGGAGGTTCGGCACTTTGTTCTGTCAAGAACTCACGAAAAAATGTAGAAAAGACACAAGATTATCTGCTCTTGACAGTTCTATCGTATATGACACAAGATTGTTATCTTGACTAATACAATCCTTGAAAGAAGATTAGTCTCTGTGATGACTAGCTTTTGCGTAAATTTGTCTCTTTTTATTAATGACTAATGGTGTAAGATTTACTTTATCTAAACAGCTAATGACTTGGATTGCCTGTGCACTCTTAAAAAACAATGAAGTCAGGCTGATTCTTTTAAAATGTTTGGCTTTTCTAACAAGTAAAACACTTAAAATTTACATGGTTAGAAATTCACATAATGGTAGTCTTCGTTTTCTTTTTCTGCTGCTGCTTCTTCTGTTCCTCCTTCTCATCATTTAATCAGTTTCAGAAGATACAGATTCCTGCTACTGTTGTGCTCACCCCTGAATTACAAATATCGAAAAAGGCTGAGAATGCTGAAATTCTCTCTGAAAGATAACTGGCCTAGAGTCACATGCTGTCGCTAGAAGTTTACAAAAGATTAATAGTTTAATCAAGAGCATTTAAAGTTCAGTAATTGTACGTTAGAAGTTGCACGACATAACAGTCTTGAAGACGATTAAGGATAGCAGACACACGAGTGTACGCAGTTTCCGATAATTCGTACATCTTTTTCACAAGAAAGAAAAAAAAGAAACAAACACAAAACGCCATCGCATTTCAGTCGCATTTGGATCATTTGCATCAGTCTGGCATCATATTTAAGAAGTAAGACCATAAGACAAAAACAGTAATCATGGAAGGACGACGAAAAAGCGAGAGGACGAGGGGTTAGGGGAGAGAATGGGGTAGATGATAGCTTAAAGAATGCTTTTATTTTTGTAGGATATACATAAACAAATACAATGTTAAGAATGACCTTATTAGCTCCTGTATGTACAAAATATGTACAATGAGAATAATTCACACACACACACACACACATTTGCAACATGCACGTGCCTACATAGGTTAGAATAATATTTGTATACAGATGAGATGTAAAAACAATGTGTCAGTGTCTTAGAGACGTTGACTGAGAGAATGAAGGAGTTAGTATTCCATTTAGCAGCTGAGTGGGAAGAGGGAGAGAACTGAAGGATCTTTGTTTTTAATCAACGAAGATTTGTCTATCTGCTGCCCGCAAAATTACGTGACAACGTGACAGAGACGTATCAGCATCAACAACTGTGCCAGGACGTAATAGATTATTCTGGCAAAAACGTTAAGGTGTGGAGTTAATTGCCTTAGTGAGGGTTCAATACTGCATAGTGGAAACACTTGGTTTCTGTAGCAGCGTTCAGAAGAAAGAAAGAGGAAAGAAAGATGAACAAACCGTTGGTTACCAACAGAAAGGACCAGCATGGACTCATCAGCTGGTGCCAGTCAAAAGAATGTATGTATGAAATATGTGTACGTCGGTGAATACTGTTTTGTCTTTGATATATTGGATTTGTTTCTCGATATTTCCCACTGATAATTTGGCTAGATGGAGTTTATTAAAGTGTGTCGAGGTTATTGTACATAAAAAGGAATTATTTCTTGGCCATTTCTGAATGTAGAAAATGTTTCTGGCATGGTATGTAGGTACAAAACATATTGTAGCACCTAGCATTGCATGTAGGTAGAAAGCGTTTCGTGACATGGTATGTACATAGAAAAAAAGTATCTTTGAAAAATTTGTTAGGAATGGAGCAGTTATTGTAAATGAGACCCTTTTTAATACTGACGAAATTTTTTAAATAGAAATGTTTACTATTGTCTTTGGAAATAATTATTGAATATGATAGACAAAAAATGTTTAATACGGAATGTCGACATACAGTGATCTGTATAAACACATATGTAATGAAGCGACGACCTTAGTTAATTGTAAACATGAAAAAAAGTCAGAAAACAATTGGAGGTAATGAATAATCGAGATTTTGAGAAAGCCCACGTAATGAAAATACAGAAGACATCCTAGAAATGCGGACCAGAAGTCTTTGTTGTCGAGAAAATAAACGACATGCATCTTCGTGGTAGCTTCAGTCAAATTTTGCCGCCCCGATTATTACTGACACATTCCATGGCAAATGTAGCAATTGGTAGGGGATGTGGAAGTGTGTGTTTGTGTGTGTGTGTGAGAGAGAGAGACATCGTACGTCAAGGGAGAACATTCACATCAAGGCAGACAACTGGTCATCAGGCGCCGAGGGACTGACAACACACAATGCTGTAAATGCCGACGAGACAACGAAAACGGTCTCTTCTGACAGATTTCTTTTAAACATAATTATCCACAAAGGCATTATATCCATTATGCAGTCATTCTATGCTGTGTTCTTTCTGTATTCCAGGCAAAAGGAAGTTAACTGCCAAGCCTCCTCAAGTGATCAGAGTTCATCTCAGTAGCAAAGGGAGCTAAAACAAAAGGACTTGAATTTTTGGTGTGCGCTATTATGTAAGTGCATGGTGATACATAATTACTTTTACTGGTTAGTTTCTTTTATTAAAACGTGCTCTCATAAAATAACGAGACAGTACGAAATTACTTATTTTTTTTAAAGTTCATATTCTCACATAAAGCTAAAAGGAGAGGAAATGAATAATAATTATTTGCTATATGGAATTATTTTTACTCTCGACATTGTTTGTCTTAAAATTTATTGTTCTGAGACGCAATAGCGACAAGGGAAAGAATATTTATCACCGTCTTCTATTTTAAAAAAAATTGTTTGTTTTTATATATATACCTTCCAGAAGAAAGCACGGACGCTCTAACGAACAAATATCGTTTAAAGAAGATTAGAATGTTAAAAAAGCTTGCATTTAGATGTTTCCTTATTTTTTGAAATTCTTGACATTGGATAAAAATTTTGTATGGGAAACCAAATTCATGCAACATCTAAGTCTACCAGCTCAATATTGTCCTTATCTTTGCCGCAGGGTTGGGTCCGTCTCCCCAGAGCCGACATACAGCCCTGGGGGAACTTTTTGTGATCACTCGAGGAGGCTTGGTCTAGTCAGGAAACAAACGGTCGTATTTTAGTGTTGCGGATTTGTCTACGCCTGGTCATCAGCTCCATCAAAAGAAAGATGCTGATAACGAGGATTACGGCGAAAATGGCGGTGGAAAGGGAGATGATAACAGCCAGCAGAGGCATGCCCGACTCGTCGTCGTCGTAGTCGTAGAATTGGGTCATGGGGTCAGCCACTGCCCTCTGCAAGTCTCCGCTGCGCGGTGTCCTGGAGTTGACATCAGACGCGCATTGGGCCGACGTGTCCTCATCGATGCTGCCATCGCCATCGTCGTCCAACATGTTCTCGACCTCCTCGTCGATCAAGCCGTCGCAATCGTTGTCGATCCCGTCCCCAGACCCCCCTTCGCGATGATATCCTTGACGCACGCGCGGTACAGCTTCGCCAGCCTTGTCCTGCGGGTGCAAAGGTTGCCGAGACAGCGTCGAGGCGGAACTGCATGAAGCTGTCGTTGGCGCTGACACAGATGTCCGTCGTTCCCAGCGACGACACGTTAGAGGTCTGGTAGACATCCCACGACCTCTGACCCTCGAGGATGCCGACTTTCTGACCTTCTGCGGATTCCTGTCCCGGCGTGCAAGGCTGCGAGCCCCAGAATCGAGGGCAGGCCCGGACGCACGAGTTGGAACTGGGTTCCGCGTAACAGCGAAAATACTGTTCCAGCGGAGGTAGGAAGAAGGCATTGACAGATTTACTGGCTTCTTTGACACCAGTTGCGCCCTCTGTCGTGGCGGGAAGACATACTTCAGCGACCACGTGCACAAGCACGGGAAAGTCCAGGGAGGTCAGCCAGAAGTACCCACCTGCGGCTGATACGAGCGATGGCTGGACGATAGACAAACTTGTGTTGGCCGCCAGAAAGTAGCGAAACATCTCGACCTTGCCTCCGCCATCCCAGTGAAGTAAAATGGAAGTGTTTTCCTGACCTGAAAAAGAGAAAGTCGGATGTGTACTACACGCATTTCATGAAGTGTTACGTAGTCAACGTATGCAAAACACACAGACAAACACATAGACACACATTAGCAACGCGCAAGGTGTCACACATACACAGGAATGTGCAGGAACTTGTGCAGAGAGTAAATGAAGAGGGAAGAGATAAATAGAAGAGGCTTTACCTACAAAGAACTAGAAGGAAACAGAGAGGAGTAATACATAAACTAACGAATGAACGAGCGAATAAAAGACCAAATCAATTAAGATTAGAGAGAAAAAGCGAAAGAAAATAAAATAAAGAATAGAACGAAAGAAAGAAAGTAGAAAAATAAAAAATAACGAACTAAACGAAAAAAAAAAACAAACCCCACAACCAAACGAAAAAAAAACCCCAAACCAAAGTGGTAAAAATCTAACTAGAAAAGAAAGAAAGAAAGAAAAAAAAGTAAAAGACATAAAGAATGAAAAGAACAAAAGGCCAAATAAGCACACAAAAAAAAACCAACAAAAAAAACAACAACCAAAAACAGAAAAAGAAAAACAAGCTACCACAAAAAGACGAAACCAGCAAAATCAAGAAAGAAAGAACAGCTAAAAAAAGATAATTTATGAATGAAATATGAATAGTTTTAAAGTGTGAGATAGACTGGACCCCTAATCCCTCATACTCCGCCACCTTCCAATCTCCCAACCTTCGCGAGAAAAAAAAAAAAAAACAAAAAATAAAACACGCAAACTTCTAAGAAAGCAGTTACATCGAAACCTCTTCTAACTAGCTGACCTCTGCCCTTATCGGACCTTCTAAGCAAAGGCCCGAACTCAGCTGACAGTAGCAGATCGCATGTCCGTAAGACCCACGATCGATAACTCGTGTGGGCGGTAAATGGGAAGACAACTCGCGTGGTATTTCCGGAAAGTTCCGCATCGTAACGAGCTCCAGCAGGGCAGGAGCTAAGCCTTTAGTTTCGCAAACACGAGTCCCCCGTGATCCTCCTCACTCGCTGCCTCCAAGTCCCCCTGAGCCCAGTCTTTGCTGGACGCCCAGAAGATCCTCCCGTTCTCGCCCTAATTCCAGTGACTTGCTAGTCTTTGCCATGGGACTGTCTAACACCTTGTTTTACAATCGCTGATGACCTGCTCCAGGGATAGGCCAGAAGAGGTTTTCAGAAAGAGAGAATTGTCTTTGCTCTTTTTTTATGAAGGGTTCACAATGTTTGAAAGAAATAAACTCAGCTTTGGGCATCGTCTTCGCACGGGTTTCGAGAAACTTGATGACCTCAAGTCTCTTGGGTTGGATTTTGTCGCGGGTGGACAAAGCTCACACAGGACACTGAGCACACACAAGCTGGAAATGAGAATGAGACTTGAAGAATAAGATCTCTTTAAAAGGTTTCATCCTACCAGACTAGCTTCTGAACTTTTTGATCATCAGAAAAAAATGAGAAGAAAGAAACTCGACCAGCGTAGATGATGTTCCCATAGTTCACAATGGTCAAAGAAGCAAGCACTCAACGACCTGTCATCAATATAGACGAACCCGTCACGCCTCCCTGCATGTAAAGGGAAATGACTCTCAAGAGAAAAAAAGAAAGCAGTAAATTCGCAATAGCACATCATAGGCTGGCTGTATGCTGATGGGGTCATCTGACACCAAATTTTTACAGGATCAACTAGTCGACTCCATTCTAAGCTACGTTTATTGAGTTGTTTCCCTCTGCGTATCGCGTGATATGCACATGACGGCCATAACAGTTTTTATATCACAGGTTCTGCTCAGTTTGTTTTTCACAGGAAAGGCTAATCTGGTTTTAATCTCATTATTTATTAATAAGAGTACATTGGCTGGAACGTGTTGCCACCCATTTATTTTAGCGATATATTGAGTAAACTAACTGCCGTGGAACATAAAATAACCAGAATGAGTTCGCATTAATTCTTTTGCAAATGACCACAAAAATATATTTAAAATAATTTTTGTTTTTGTGTACGTAATGAGGAAGGTGGTAAAAGTAGACTCATACTTTTTAATGGCTTAAGTGTCCCTTCACGCAAACATAACAAATATTTTATGTGATATCATCGAAATGCCGTTTCGGTAAAGGCGAACTGAGCAACCGGTCGCTAACTGTCCTCCACGCATGTTTTGATGACGTAATATGTAACGGCTCAATACATTTCATGCCAAATTTTAGTTTCCTCCTCTCCCCAAACTCCATCACCCAGCCCAAACAAGTGGAAGGAAGTTGGGGTGGGGTGGAGTGGGTGGGGTGGATGTGGTGTGGAGAGAGAGAAAGTGCAGCAAGGAAGGGGAAACAAATGCCGATAGTCTCTAGACAAGAATCACGTGACAAGCTAAAAATAATGGCGTTGCAGAGTTTGCGGTGGCGGAGCACGCAAAAGCGCGCGCGAACCGGAAAAGAATTTAATTTCGTACTTGAATGACTCTGCGTGCGCACTCGGCAGGATAACTCACTAGGATCGGATTTTAAATTAAGTTGCCAGCGATTGTCTCCGGTCTCCCCCACCCCATGCACGGGAGGTAACCCTGAGCCTCGGCGGGAAGTTTTACGTTTCTTGACGCGCGTGAACCACAAACAACAAACAAACCAGTGACCGAGATGTGAGCATCGTCTTGGCTATGAAAGACCCATGATGCCTACTGTTGTCCTCAGATGACTGAAAGATGCAGACTATTGAAAGAAGAAGTAGGTTTGAAGCAAATAATAATAACATCATCATCATCATCATCATCATCATCATCATCATCATCATCTACAACATTTCTCATCGGTAAATTCGCTGCTAAAAAAAGGCAGCACAAAGAAGTAAAAATGGAAATTTACTGTGGTATGGAGATAGGATGGACAGAATTGACCATTCGGCTTTGTGTCCAAGAACTCAGGTACATGTATATATATATTTTTCGAGCTTCATTCCGTTAAAAAGTAATGTCATCATCAAGTGCATCATGTGACGATACTACAAGGTATGTAGCAGACCAAAACAATGACATCGTCCACATCATAAACCACCATCGATTCTCTGTCGAAGTTCTCTTTCTCGAGAAATAACAATAAGAAAAGGTAACAGAGGACAGGATGACGAGGACAAAGAAGGACGACAACTCGTTGTATTAAAGAAACCCTTCAGACCCTTGTTGTGACGTCCTTCCCGCCATCAGCCAGAGACATTTCAAGGTCCAACAAACATGAAACCAGACCGCACCACTTCTTGATGTGGTTCCTTGACAACGCAGTTAAACCCTAAATCTCGGAAGTCTGCTGCAGCTGCAGCTCTACAGTTAGAAAATAACTCCGTCTGGGGGAAAATCACGAACGATTGTGAACCCAGTTCACGTCCCGGTTGAAAAGCCACAGTGAGGCTGTCCAGTTTCAAGAGGTTAACAATGATGAATGTCCTACCACGCCTTCTCTCTCCCTCCATTCATCCTCCCTTCTCTCTCTCTCATTGACCTCGTGGATGCACTTGCCTAGAGGTATCTCACATCTTAAAAAAATTTAAAATAAACGGTGAACGGAAGAGGCAATGAAACCGCACACCCTTTCCATGTTACATCAAGCGATCCTTAAACAGAGAGAAAATCGATCCCTGATATCTCACAGTCGACATTTCCTTCAGTGATTTATCTGTTTACTATAAAAACCGGCTCGTGGAGCCTGTGGGTGAGGCTTAACGTCAAACAATGTATGCAAGGTGTCATGCAAAAGAGCAGTTCGTGCTGCGGTTATCAAAGTGCAGTTCCAACGGAAGCTTGTTAGAAATTCTCCTCTTCTCCGCCCGACACATAAAATTCCGATTTGTCTCATCCAACCCCTCCATAAGCATCCAGCCACCTCTTTATATGGCAGTTGAGTCCCGCTGTCTCTAAAACCGAGGAAAATGTCTTTTATCTTCATGTGCGTGAAAGGGATTCATTAATTTTCCAACTTGGTTCAAGCAATTCTCTAAATTAACATTTGATTGTCGCCATCCTCAGTTCCAGAAGCCCCTGTTTGGCTTTTTTGCCTTCCTTTACAAATATGGCGCTGCTTGCTGTATTTTCCGAGCTCTCTACAAGATGGTTGTTTTTGTGCAGCTGATGTCTTCACGACCTTTGCTCCAGCATACCTGTCTGACCTTTTGACTCCCGACCTTTCCAGTCGGCCTCTTTGATCTGGTAATGCTGACGTCCTCTCTGAACCATGTCCATCAGACTAGAGAGATTCGACAAAAGATTTTTTTTTTTCTCTTTCTCCAGGACCACTTTCTGAAATTCTCTACCTACGCCCCTTCAAATTATGAATTCCCTTACGAAAATGTCGTCTGGCCTAAAAACCCGTCTTTTTTCTGAAAGGAAAGCGAGCGAACTCTTTCACTCACTCCTCGCTTATTTCCCCTGTGTTCATGTTTGTCCACCGTGTCATCTTTATGTGCCTGTTTTTCTTCGGTTTTTCGCTGGCTTTGGTTTCGTCTGTTCGTTTTGTTTTATAAGTTTGAGTTCGCCTCCATCAGGTAAATATTCTCTCTGCGTCTAATATGTAAAGCTCAATTCAATTATACACATCGTCGTCATATAAATAAACATTACTAATTTATTTATGTCACGTGAATGTTTAAAGATCGATTTCCTAACTAATCGTTAAAACGCTCGTGCAGGCTATTCTTTGGAGATGAATTCTTCCGGATTCGAAGCCAGTGACTCTCTCAAAGGAAGGTGAAGATGGCGAAGATACATCACGTGGTCTGCCTTCTCCATCTTACTTAAGGGAGTCAGCATGCAAGCTCTAGTTTTCGTGCGAGGTAATAAAGAAACCACACTCTTTGCAGGCTTTCAAGCTACAGTCATGCAATCTTCAAACCACGTGCTCGGCAATACACGTAAAAGGCAAAATTCAGCAACACCATGCAATCCGCAACATTCACAGGGTGGTCTCAGCAATCTTCGCAAGAAACAATATTCAAACAAGGTGAGTAATCTTTGTTTCCACTGGCAGCACAGTGTGTTGTTTGTTTATATTGTGTGTGTTTATTTTTGTGTGTGTGTTTATTTTGTGTGTGTGTGTGCTTTGCGCGCGCCCTGACGTCAACAGATGAGAAAACGCATCAAGACAGATCGTTGCCTTCAAGGCCGCCTTCCCCCATCCCAGCTCCCCCCCTCTTTACTCAAAAGACAGAGTGTCCTGTCAATAAGATTGCTCCAACGAACAGCGAATGCGGATTGAGAGAGAGAGGGAAAAAAAAAGATAGCCGCACATTTCCTGACTCCATCACATGGCTGAGGGACAGCGTAATGCAGGACGACACATCAAAAGACGAGAGGAACAATACTCCCTTTACATCCGGGCGCCAGCAACGACAGATGAGACAACAGAAAGAACTTCTTTTAAAAAATAATGACAAAACATGTTACACATCAAGTCGCTAGGAGGCAGAAATTGCAGGTACACATTCTGTGAGTACAAAGACCGCAGAACAGTAAAACACACACAGAGGACATATTGACATAAGTCTTTGCATTGAAAAGTGTTTCGGGGGTGATTGTGGACAAATAAAGTGAACCTGTTTGCCGTATGTTAACCTGTTCCATGCTGCAGGTTGTCTGGCAAGCCTAGACATGTAGTAATCTAGTTTTTACTCTTTAATTTTGTTGTAAATATGTCTTTGAGGAAATCCCATTAGCGATGGCCGTCATTTTAATTTATATTATATCCGCAAGCCTCGTTTCGGAATGAAGGTGACGTTACTGGTGGTGGTTAACAGAAATAAACTGTATTGTTTCTCTTCCTCTAATGCTAGTCAACATGAAAAATTGTAATCTTGCAAGCCATTCAATACCGGAAAGAATGAGCGGTGTAAGATGTACAAATTCATCTTTACGTACGACACCTCACACTGCACATGCGCCGAGACCGTGGCATGACCCCTGGTGGATTCTGACCTCTGACCTGTTCGCAGGTTCTTCTTAAAGTATTAGATATAACTCCAAAAATAAGTAGTTAAAGACCATTATTTGATATCTCTTTCTCCAGTCTCCTTTGTGGACAGACCATAACTACAACAAATATTCCTATAGTGCGAATGATATTACAAAAAGCTACGAGAAGATTGGACATAAAGGAAAACGGTTTATGTAAAGTAGCTCTTGTTTTATGAAGTAAACCTGATGCGTGATTATAAGTGTAATGTCGTATTTATACCCACACATAAGCTTGTTAAGGATTCTCAGGACTCATCAATCTCTGTGTCATGATCCGAGATAAGAGAGATTGAATATTTCAGTGAGATAGCAAACGAGAGAGACAGAAAGGCAAAACAGACGATAGATATTTTGATATGTACATAGCCTTAGATGGTGAGAAAAACTAGTATTAAAACATGTATGAGAGAGAGAGCCTACACAGCCTGTGACAGGATATGTTCTTGTCAGAAACCAGCATTGTATTCCACAATTGTTTTCTTCGTCTTTCTCGCTGATTTCTTTCATCCATCCCCCTCCCACACACACACCGATGGGTGGAGGCTTTCTACATCCTGCCTAAATTTTCAACCAAACTCACGCTTAATTAGTAAATGTCAGAAAAAAAATCCCACCTGAGATGACGAGTTTGAGGACTTCATCTCACTCAGCAGTGGAAAGTAGAACTGCATGCCCAGCGAGGACACCGGAGGCACCATTTCTCCTGCAAGGATTGACGACTGTCCTGCCAAAGTCCCGTCACCATTGCCGGCGGAGGATTTTTGGGTAAAGTGTTCCACAGTGGACACTGCACCCGGAGACTGCGATGTGGACGACGACGACGATGAAGATGATGACGATGATGACGACGACGATGATGATGATTTTCGAACAAGCACGAAGACGCCCACAGGCTTGTCGGCTTGGAGGAAGATGGTGGCGTTGCGAGGTATGTCCAGGACAAGCGTCTGCAAAGACGATGCCAAGAAGTGTTCGGACACCTCGGGAAAACTCCGCGACCCCCAAGCATCAGCCACAACAGTCGTCGGATCGGCGGTTGTAGGAGCAGCAGTGAAGGCGTTTGCTGCAACGCCTTGCGACGTTGTGATTGTTATAGATGACTTCGTCGACAACGTCGTTGTAGCCGTCGTTGCGGACGTGGTGGAGCCGTTGGGGGAAACGCCCACGGTTTGGCTGCTTGAAGAAATGGTCGAGCTTGAACTGTTTGGAGCTGCAATGGCGCCGCTGTCGTCGACTCTGCTTGAGTTGCTGATGTCGATGGAGTAAGCCATGCTGCTGACATCACTCGTGTTCTGCCCACCACCACCACCATCAGCAGAAGCAGCTCCAGCATTGTCGCTGGTGCTGTTTGCCGAGGACTGTTGGGGAGCGTGTATTCTCGTTGGCTGGTCGGCGCAGTGGCGTTGAAAGCCTCTGATGAAGAATAGTAAACTACCTTGACTGTCGTGTTGACCACAGTGGAGAACACAATCACTGATGTCTCTGCGCAGTCAAAGACACGCAGGTCGGACACGAGGTAGGCAGTTCCGAGGTCATCCAAAGGAATCATGGTGATGATGTCACTTCCGTTGGACAGATGACCATGCACGGAAACCTCCACAGTACTTGAAAGTCTGTAGCCTGAACAGAAAGGACACTTTGTTACAAAGAAGCTGACTGAAGAAGCATATGAAACAAATTCAAACTTAAAAACGCTCTGTCGATCCTAATAAAGGATAACCAAGAGCTCGACATTTTTTTACATTTTATTTTATTTATTCACCTCATGGGGATATGGAGAAATTTTAACTACACACGAATTCGATGAAGAATAGAGCATAAATTTCTCAAAGCATATTCCGGGATTGTTTTATGACACAAAAGGAAGGAGGAATTTTATATTAATGTTTCTCTCTACACCACACCTTCATTTGTCGAAAAGACAAGAAGTGAACGTATTTTGAGTATGACTAAAGATGGAGTTGCTTGCTAGTGTAAGTAAACAGTGTTAGCCTCGGTTAAATAAAACAGACTGGAACAAAATGAGTTGCTAGCAAATGTTTAACTTCAGATAGTTTGAGTGTGCAGTATGTTTCCACAGAGATGGTGGTCAAACACAACAGTCATAAATTTTCGTAAATCTTTCATTTGAAGGAATTTTCAGGAGTAATATCAATACTCAATTTTATCATACATGCTGTCACCTCTTATGAGACTACTATTTGAACTGAATAACTGACGCAGGTCAAGAAGGTCATGACACGACAACATTTCCTCACGGTTATGTCCATCATCATCTGTGACAACAACAAGAAACACTCCAGAAACCCTGTCTTGGTAACAACACACCAGATCCTTCCACAACAGTTGGGGGAAGAAAGTCTGGATTGGTGGCAATGGGGTGGGGGTCAGAGTCTATTTTTACTCTTGACCACTTAAGTCGGGAGGTACTCCCTGAGGAAATTTACAGCTTCGTCCCAAATCAGCAATCAAGCGAGTTTACGTCTGCAGTGTAGATTGTGTTCACACATTTGGCGACGGATCAATGCGGACAGAACCGAGTCCTTCCGATGGCTTCCGAGTCGTGGTGACACTTCAGTGTCGGTCCGCCACAGTCCCAACTTTTTATTTCCGAGCACTGGTTCTCAGACTGTAGTTAATGAACAGTGAAAACGAAAGTTTCTCTCGGAGGTTAATTTAGTTCGGCTTTAAGTGGATGTTATTTTAGGAGTTCATGGTAGGCATTGGTGGAGGTCTTCTCGTGGGGATGGAGTGCAGGATGTCATTTTGTCAGGGTCAAAGGATTGTTGTGAGGCTGTGGGGTAGGATGGTATGTTGTCAGGGTCAGATGATTTATGGACGATAGTCTAGTAATAGCTGCCACATGCGCTACCAAAGTTAATATTTTTTGAAGTACGTCCGACAGAAAATTTAAAATAATGATCGGCTAAGGTATCCTCATTGCCAGCCAGCCACTCTGTGTCTGTCTGTCTGTCTGTCTGTCTGTCTGTCTGACACACACACTCTGCAGGTTCAGGTTAGAGACAGCCATGCATAAAACATAAATGTAGGTTAATGCACCTGTAATAAAAAGGACGTTGTCTATACTCATGGAAATGTTAACTCCGTAAACGATCATCATCCAGAAAGTTACAATATCAAACAAAAAAGCTTTTGGACGATGCTTCACAAAAAAACCAGCACAAAATGGTTTCATTAGTTCGGGAGATATCGTTCTCCTCAATTGCCCATCTACCATATGGCCATCATGATGTTATTTAATTTCTAAATATATTGCTCGATACCGCGGGAGCTTTCAGGATGAGCGAATACGCAAACAACCAGTAAAGCTTCTTATCTTCCTAATCACCGATTCGTTTACAATTATATAGAAAAGGAAGATAATGACTACAGTGGCACTGATAGAAATGGCCGCGTTCTTATTACATGCTTAGGGGAGCGTTTTGAAATTATGAAAGTTTAAAAACTAAATTAGATGAAAACAAAGATGTCTCTCTATTTTACGATTTTCATTTCATTAGCTTTCTTAATTTACAAAAATTGAAGATAAATTGAAAAGAGAACGCTCATAACTGAAGCAGCTGGAAGAAAATAAAAGTATTTGTCGCGCCGAAAACTACAGAAATATCCAATAAAACCAAACATTTTGCACCAGGGGGCACCCGCTGTTGTCTAATGAATCTCTTAATTAATCGTTCAATACTGCGATATTCAAACGGAGCACGAAGACTGGTTCTTTTTTCTCTTTTGCACCTACAAGCTCGTCCACGAACCATCAGTTATCTCCCTACAACACACAAAGGACAAGAAGACCAAAAGGGAGACAATCTCCTTACAAATTTAAATTACAGAATAGTATTAAAAAAAGAAGAACCTATTTCAAGCCAAGGTATATTACCGATAATGATAAGTCGTTACTTTAATGACAGGCCTGCATTCCTGCTAAAGAAAAATAATGGCGTATCCCAAAATGGCCACAAAATGTCGAAATGACTCGAGATTAAGTCCTGATACACTGGCTTTGTGATGGGGAAAACAAAATCCCTGTGGGCAGAGTTTATCCATGAGATTCAGACTTTCTGGCTTCTGCACGTGTTGCCTCATGTTAAACTTGGAAAAAAAAGCTTTTGTGGCAGCAACCACTCCTTCGCCACACAGAATTATCCCCCTTTCCCACGAAAACAACAAGCGCTTTTAGTAGTATCTAACACTCGTGTGCTCGCCACATATGAAATTATCTCCGCTTTCTGAGCAAACTAAGTTAGGCTCATTACATGGCACTACCTCATCGCGCCATCATTTTGTTGTGTCCTCAGGTAGCTTCCCTTTACTTACCGTCTCCATTCCCTCGCCCAAGGTTCTGAAGCGATATGTGGGCTGTCTGATTGGTTGGAATCGTTAACGCCAGCACAACGTCACCGGAAGTCGTGGTGAGAGTGAGGTTGGCCTGGCTTGCCTGCCCTTTGCCGGCTCTGGTTGCCACAACCTCTAAAATGTCGAAGAGAGGAAAAGGGTCCAAGTCGGGGGTAGAAGGGAGAAAAAACTCTTTGCCTGTGGTATCTGGGACAACTGAAAATGAAAAAACGAGAGACGGATTTAGAATGAACTCATAAATCACTTTAATGAAAGTGATCCCCATAGCCCCCAAACAAAATAGGAGATCATGTGGAAAAACTGCTTGTATATACAGACATTAACCTTTCACTGGTGTCATGCTAAATCCAGTTAAATCAGTGGATTACCAAAGATCTTCCGTTTAAAAAAGGTTTATTAGGAAAAGGTTAAAATAAATACAGATACTAACCTTGCATCGATGCCATCCCCAATCCAGATAATGTCAGACAAACACAACCTGATACAGAAAAAAACATTGAAAGTAACAAAATACAGCAGCAAAAATATAAAAAAAATAAAAAAAGAAAAGAAATCACGGGTTCATAATAATATAATAATATTCGTCGAGGAGTGAGACCACACTTTTCTCATGGCAAGCTTTCATCAGAAATGAGTAACTAGTGAAAATTTCAGACCTCGATGACAATGGGAAAAGGGTGAAAAATTGCAAATTTCTCAGACAGACAGCAACAAGGATAGTGAATTCAAGAAAAGTATGTAAAAACAACTTGATAGGTAATTTGTCACGCAAAGCACATGGGCAGTCAGCACCAAGAAAAAGAGGATTAAGAAAAACAGACGAACTTATTAGGTGGAAAATAGGGAGACAACAGGATAAGCAAAGACTGCACTAATGAAATCCCAGCATTGTTTATATACCCACGCAGGTTTCACTTTGATTGCCCACAGATATTGTCTCTATCTTCATCTCCATCACTCTCTCTCTCCTTCTTTTTTTTTTCTCTCTCTCAATTCTCAATCCGTTTGTCCCCACAGTCACTCGGATATTTCTTCATTTTTCATTTTCACCATTTTTACATTTTCAATCAATCACTCAGTCTCATACATGTTCCCTATCACTATATCGTTCGGCTCTTCCTTTATTTTCCCTAAATTTCCTAATTTCCTTTTTCTCTCTTTCTCTTTCTCTCTCTCTCTCTGCTGCAACCTCTTTTCTCTCACCGCCTTTTTTAAAACGTGTTTGTTATCTTTTATCTCTGCCCTTTTCGAACCTTTCAGTGCTATAAATGACATGTTTATCCTCAAATCAATTTTTAAGAAAGCGCTGAAGCTAGCTCTCTTGAAGGCGGTGTCTATTCTTGCCACCATCACCTCAGTCTCTCTCCTCTGAGCCTCTTTGTGTCTCAGTCTCTCTCTTTCTCTCTCTGTACCACTCTCTCTCCATCTCGTTCCCTCCCCAATACGTCTTCTTGTTGTTTCCGCTCACAATGGCAGCGAGCTCTGGCAACACGAACCTCCGCATCTTACACCAGATGAAATTTCGATCCACTGGACAAGAAGATCAAAGAACTCACGGTTAGGCATGCGGTCCAGAGCTTTTAAGTCTTAGCTTGAATAATGAGAACAGTCTACAGTCACCTGACCCTACATCCTCTAAATTTCCCGTGCTGTAGCCCAGGCAACCAATATCCTTTTGTGTTCGCCAGCTGTTTGTTTTCTTGTAGCAAACATCATATCCAGTTGGCGACTATTCCCTCCAAAACACGAGCTGTCACGAATAATTGACAATTAATCTTAAGAAACAAAAGAGAGGCTAATCTAGCTCTGTAATCATGTCCAACATGTTTTTGTCTACACCAAGTCAACAACAATAACAATGATCATTAGAGCTGCCTTTAACAAAAATTCAAATTTCTTTGTCTTTGTGATCTTGGCAAGAACCCACATATCTGTTAGCTTTTAGGATTTAGTTAGAGAGAATTAGCAAAACAGAAGTATGTGGCATTAGAATTTACAGCAGAGTACCATCATTACAACCACGTACAGCAATAACATGTCTGTAGTATGATGAAAAATCACCACCACCATCTGCGCGGAGATTCTGGGTTCTGTGTCCTGACCGAGTGACCAGCAGTAGTTGGACAGAGTCCACGAACTCAACCAGCACCCCTACCTCACCCCCACTGGGCAGTAATCAAGGTAATGGAGTTTCTCAACGTCTGTAACCTATTCTGACCAATTCCTGACCTTTTTCTTTGAAGTAAGCGACAGTGCCGGACGTAGCGGCGGAGGCAAATGCCGCCAAGGTAGTCTGGACAGTCGCCATCAAACGCAGGGCGACTACAGACGTGCCGACGGGTAATCGAGTGGGAAAAGAGGAATGAACCCCATCACCCATGCACGTGCCTTTGCTTTCCCGCGAGACTGGCGTGGCATCAGGTGGCGAGACAGAGAATTGGGCACTCAGTGTTCAGATCTCGAAGAAGCTGGGTTGTTTGTTTGTTTGTTTTTGTTTGTTTTTTGTTCGTTTTTTTTTGTTGTTGTTTTGTTGTTTGTTTGTTGTTGTTTTTTTTTTGGGGGGGAAGGGTGTTTAAAATATTAATTAAGAGAGAGAGAAAGAACTGCAAGAGTATTGCTATTCGTAGCCTCCAAAATCGGTTGCATCAATAGCTTTAGGCCATAACTGTGTGTTGTTGACTTCAAGTTTACTCTTAAAATGTTTTCAACTATCATGAAGTCAACAATGTTCCAACAACCAAACAACCTACATCCCCCTTTAAAAAAAAAGTGCCGGTCACAGTAGCAACTGGAACAAAAATCATTACACCCTCCAGGGAGTAGTTAGGAGGGAATGGGGAAAGCGAGGAAAGGCAGATAACTGACACCGAGTAGTAGGAAGGGGAGTGCACTGTGTTTGTGCGGGCAAGAGTTAACGCCGTTTAGCGCTAATAACCTGCCCTTGAAGTCATTAGTCACGGCCTCTACATCGTTCTGCCCCACAGCTTCATCCATTTTCAACAGGACAGGCAATGTCAACACAGCGGAGATCGATCGAAGGACAGGACTTTTGTTTTGCCATCGAGTTGAGTGGCATCTGGACACACAGTACTTCATCTGGTCACGTGTTGTGCTCAGCCTCAACCCCAATTATCACCCAACCTCAACCCGAAACCTAGTAACCTAACGATTACTAATGCAGTAAGCCGTAATGACGCATTTCTGTGCTAACGAAAACAAAACTACTGTTATATAGAAAACAAGGAAAGAAAAAAAATATACAAACAAACAAACAAAATGTATTTAAAAATATGTGACTTTAATGACAAAAGCCCTGTCTTTAAACAAATAAATAAACAAACTGTCTTTGTTACGATGCTACAGTTTCGTTCGTTAAAAAAAGCCAACAACAACAAATAAATTCAATAGTGAATAGTTGTTGGCCACTCGCCCAACTCCGTGTAAACATCAACATCGCTCCCGTTGACTATTGACGCCCTGATGGCTCAGTGGCAGACAGGAACAGAAGCACAAGAGCAGGACTTGAACGGATGATAGTGGTGATGTGGGGTGTACAGCGTGATGATGGACCCCGCCTTTGACCCTGCTCCTCAAGACTCGACAGGTTATCGAGCGAACAGTACCATCAAGTGATGGAGGTCGCTGTTCGCCGTAGGAGAATTTTTCTATTTACAGAGATCGTTGTAAACGCACAATCATGCCGAACCTTAGGGCAGACATGATTGCGACCTTTGGCCGTCTGCGACAGGAAGCCGTCACGAACTGCATTGACAGATGGACAGACAAATGGCCGATGTTAATGTTGTCATCGAAAAGGTAAAAAAGGAACATGGAAAATCTATGGGTGAACATTGAAAAAGCAAAACATTACCTTGGACAGTAGTGGGAAAAGAAAAATGTAAGCTATGATGAAACTGAAATGAACTCATCTCTAGTTCTTTGTTGCCAAAATGTTGTTTTCTTTTATCTGTTTTATTCTTCCAGGTTATTTGAATATAAATTAGAAACGACAGGGCCTCGAATAAAAGTGCTGTCTAGTTCCGTGAATGTAATTTGGAGCAAACAGGGGGCGTAAGTCCTAAACACACACAAACACAGAGGAGATGTCCTTGGATAAGAGTGATGTTATAGATAGGAGAAATATCCTGGGTGAGAGAAATGTCCCGGATGAAAGAGACGTCCTGTTTGTAATACATTTTTTAGAAAACACACAAAAACACAAACACACACACAAACGCACACACACGTGCCGTTCGTCTCATGGACCTTTGTGTCCTCTGAAATGCAATGTTTCTCCAAGAAATGACTGTCGCTGCCCAAACCAAACGCGCAAAAGACAAGGGTCCCCTTCCCCACCCGATTCCCCCAAACACGTTGCTAGCCTCTCGTTTCCATAAACAAGAGATTTGACGAGCTCGGTCTAACACCATTGTTGTGGCGCGTGCTGGGGATGGGAAGAAAAACACACACAGAGCCAGACAACAATCAGTCCAAGGCCGATAACGCTAACCAGATAATAGTTATGTTTTGTCGGTCTTTAAGTCGCATGCACGCCAGACAAATGCCGGGTGTGCCTGGAGGAGCCGTGCACCCGACTGTTCACCCGCTCGATTGGGATGTTGCACCAGTCGCTCTGGGCTGCTACCAGGGGCATCGAGTTCGCATGTCCTTTCCATATGTAACACGCACTTGCATGCAGGGGGATAGTGTCCTCCCCTGGCAAATGTTAGGTTTGGGACGATGACACAAACATCTGCCCCAAGGCGGTTATTGTCTCTCGTTATACACACGATGCTGCTCAATATTGGCTGTATCAAATCGCTAATACACAGACTCGCTTTTAGTTATTCTGGCATTATCATCTCTCCATAACAAACACACATGATACTGTGTGATGTTGGTCTCACTGTCGAGCTCAGGGATGGGGAAAGTCCATGGACAGAGCATATTTTTCGCTCGACTAATTGGATTTTGGTGAGAGAGAACACAGTGATGCCAGGGAGGCTAGGACGACACAAGGGTTAATAATTAAAAAACACTGTGGAGAAAGTACAACTTGTCCACGTAGACTTAAACAAGCTAACTTTTAAGTAGATAATTTTGTATGTCCAACAAATGATGTCAAAAATATATTTCCCTTGGAAGAAAATACGTTCCTCGCCTCTCGTTTCGCTAATTTACAGACTATTTGTAGAATCTCGATATTACGAACTCATTCGGAGCAGAGAAAAAAATGTCCTTTCGGATAATTCCTTGCATTGACATTCTCAAAATTGAACGAGCTTTCTGTATGATATAACCACATACTTTAATTATCTTTCTACAAAAGACATAAAGCTTCATGGCAACACAACAGAGGAGTATCCTCATTCAATCTGAAACGGAAATATTACATTGAGCTCTGTGATAATCGGCTGGGACTTTAGGAAATTAGTTTTATCGGGATTTACTATCTCCTCCCCAAATGCACAGTTAATCATTTTAGATCTTTATTTACTTCTGACATCAGTTGAATACCTCAACATAAGAGCCACAACTGTTAAAAGGAAATGATGTTTGAAGATAACACCTATCGTACTGTCAAACCACGATTCAGAGAGTGTTGGGATTACCCTGGGGATTATTGTTATGGGTAAAGTTTTTATCATTCTTTAAGATTGAATGTTATTACTTGGTGTCTGATAAAAGACGAGGGACACGTTTTATGTTTTTGATGATTATTTGCTACCCGATGAATTGCTGAGTTTGGTTGTAGACACATTTTTACAATTTGCTTAAACAGCTGGTGGTGTATAATTTCTGCCAGAATCACGAAAGTGTTTTTGTTTTCATTTTAATGAATGAGTGATATGCCCACATTCTACTTACATTTATACGGAAGAACAAAAATTTATCACATTAGTTGGAGAACTGGAGAAATTGGAGAAAAATCTCCATGAAAATCATTTTAGGATATGCTCTTTTCTTTTAAAGTATGTTTTATTTATTTATGATTAAACTGCCGAAGGCGTTTCTCATTTTCAGTCAGTTCCACGCGTTTTATCATCTTTTCCGTCCAGAATTCTCTTTTTACCATTCTCGATATTTATATCTTTTAATCTGTCGTGTAGCTTCCCTCAACCCCCATCCTTTTTTTTACTCCCTTTCACTTATTGTTTTCTTCCTCCACTCACGCCCTTCCAACACGCTTCTCCTCACTTCCCTCTCTCCTCTTACAAAATAACGACCAGGATGAAAATCCTTCAGAAGTCTTCTGCCCAGTTACAAGTAAGTCTTCATCTCCTGTCGGTTAAAAAGCCGACGTGACACAGGTTTGATGAATGAGGCATAATTATGAAACACTCTCCAGCCTCCAGCCAGTTTGTTTCAGACATCTTCCCGGGCTGAGGCCCGAGTCGTGGATGTCCGTCTTCTTGTTGCTAACAAGGACCGCGGCTCTCGGAGACTTGAAGTAATGCTTCTTCTGTCCTTGGCCTGGAGACAGCCTCCTATGAGCACCGCTTTGCCCGGAGACAATTTTCTGCGTCTACTTCATTGGCCTGGAGACGATTTTCTTGCATTTCAGGGGTTACTTAGAGACGTGCTTTGTGAACATAAGAGGCGAGGCTGCTGAGTCCAGCTCCAGTAACTGGGGCTCCCGATAGTGTAGTGGTTAAACACTCACTTGTCACCGTTTAGAGGTCAAGGGTTCAGATCTCTTGTCTGGACAGTTTTTGTATGTGACACCTTCTTCGCTGTGCCGGGCATCGGAGTTTCTTTTCAGGGTAATCTGGTTTTCTTCCCCATCTTTCTCTCATCGAAATCACCTCTAGCTACTTTTCCGCTAAACCAAGCAACCAACCAAGCAACCAAGCAACCAACCAACCAACCAACCAACTCACCCACCCACCTCTATTATGTTACTTCACCTGCAATTGAATATATTACCTTACCAGCAAGTTTATGATTTCAAAGAGCTGCTACAAAATAATCCGCTGGCATAGTGTCTTCTTATCATTAAGACTCTCGATGTCAAGTAAAAAAGACAAATTCATTAAGAGTTAAAAGTTATCAATATTGTGTAAGTCGGCAGGTCGCGATGATGTGGGAAGTATTTCACTTTCAATGACCATTTATATATATACACACACATACCGTATGTGAATAAATATATACACACTCACATTTATACTTTCTAACAAAATAAATTAATAAACAAACTAAAAGAGAAACAAAAACTAAGAAAGAAAACAGAAGGATATTGGGAGAAGGAAAATGTGTGCATCAATGTGTATATCTACATGGACAGAAAAGGATGAATAAAAACAGAACAAGGAAGAGGAATAAAAAAACAGAAACAAACAAAAAACAAAAGGAAAGAAAGAAATAAGGAAAACGAAAAGAACCAAACAAAAACAAAGAAACAAACAAACAATAAAGAAAACAGAAAGTGAAAGAAGCAAAGAAAGATAAATAAAATACAAAGCAAAATAGAAACAAACGAAAGAAAGAGGAGATGGAAAGGGAAAGAAAGAGCGAAGAAGAAAAGGGAAATGAAAATCCTCACCAAGCAGAGTCAGTCGCCATGTCTTTCTGTACACCAGACGGGACATTTTAGTCCTCGCTGAAGCAGGTCAACCCATCGGAGCCCGCAGTTCTCCTCCTCAGCTCGGTGAGCAGAGACAGATGGCAGGGCACCATCAGCAGCACCCCATGCTGCCAGCCTGCGACTGCGGAGTCGGACGAGAAGTGGCACAGTGGCTTCCCCTACCTCCGAAACCTGTCTGAGCAAACTGCGCCAACGATTACTTCCCTTGGCTGCGCACAACGCCAGCACTTTGTTTATCTTGCGCACAGCGGGTGCATGGTGATGAGTCACTCCCCACGTAGTGACGTCACAGCAGGACGTGACGCACGTCCACTCAACGGGCAGCTGCCGTGATCATTAATTTTTGGCGCACTGTGATCAACACTGTGATCAAAAGATCTTCTCCGCCCCAGGAACAGCAGTTCTCTCCCCTAACCAAAGCTTGCATAGAAAGATTGCCGGACAAATGACAAAGGGCAGCTACTCTCCTGTTCCGCTCTCTCTCTATCTCCTGCGAGGCTGCACCGGTCTTCGTTTATTGCACGAAATAAGCTGAAAGCATCGCCAGAGTATTTTTTCCAAGAGACACCCGAGAAAAAAGACTGCCTGCTTCTTTGCTTGATTATTTCGTAAGATGTTTTCTGCCGTTGGTCGGGCTACATTCCGGCAGAAGGTCTGGTTTTGTTATTCTCCATTTCCTATCCGGCAGGAGAACAAAAACATTGGTTTAAAAGAACGGCTCACAGAGGGTGCTGAGGATTTGATGCCGCAGACTCGTGAACAAGAACCAGCAAGGAAAGAGGAGGATCTCTGTCTCACCCTTCTTGAGCCAAAGACGATTGTTGTGTCCAACTGGCAGGACAGGTCATATCAAGCTTCTTAAGTGTGCAGTCTTCTAGATTTCTTGGGCTGTGAGTCCTGCAAAAAATATCAATAAGAAAAAATAAATAAAGATAAAAATTAGAAATTTAAATGTAACTTGTAATTTTATAAATGAGAATGAAATATAGGCTACAAAATTTACCATTGGACGTTTCACAGACACAGGAACAGCAATCAGTCAGACTGTCTCATTGATACAAAAACAATACTGGTCATTACTCATCGAAAATGGCCACATGAGAGCCACATTTCATCCAGGATCATTTTGAAGTCTGAAAATTGCCAGGCAGCGACCATAAATGAAGAGAAAAAAATTTTAACTGCTAAAAGTTGACGAGACTATATAAAAATTACTTCCGCTCAAAATGGCGGGCAGAGCTGTGACTTCATCTGTCGAGAACATTACACTGGCAGCGGAAGAAGTTTGAGTTTTAAAATGCACTCCAGTGGCGACACCAACGAGCGAGGCTGGAGATCGTCTGCTGCCTTCCGCTCAGGACAATGGCGGCATCCATAAGTGGTGGCGTCATCATCATGGAAAGCAGTGCATGCTAATCAGTGGTGAATAGTGTGTTTGTTTGTTTGTTTGTTTGTTTTTACGTATATATATCATATATTATTTATACCTATGAGTGTCATTTCCTACAAAACTTCTTAACGAAACAGAGCTATTGCACGGAAGAATGAATTGCACATAGAGATCACATTTAACGGCGTCATTCTTCTTTGTATGGAAGAGAAATAAAATAAAAAAATTTCAAGAGACCTTTGTATGGGAGAGAAATAAAATTTAAAAATTTCAAAAGAACAGCGTACATAGATCGATTTGTCATCTGCTATTAAGGATCTGAAAGAACTGCGGAAACATAAAGATTTGTTAAAAACAACTTTAATAGCCACTGTCCTTCGACATGGCGTGCCACTTGTAACTGGGGAAGTGCATGTTAGGGGCACTGCACACACATACACACACATCCACACACACACGTATACACACTTATACACACACACACGAGTTATGTTACGAGTTACTATTATGTTCATGTGAAAGAATGAAAGACGCAAACAAAAAGAAAGACCACGATGGAGTAAGGAAAAACAGTCAGAGACATATACAAAGACAGAGACAGATTAGTGAGACCTTTGACCTTTGATCATTTATTGACACCACCATTGGTTCAGATTAAGGGAGAAAGAGAAAGTGAGTGAAAAACAGAAAAGAAAGAATATATGTGAAACGTAAAAACAGAAAGGAAGGTGAGAGTAGGTTGCTGTAGCCGGGAGGAAGCTGACATTGGAGACGGGAAGACGACATCCGCTTGTCACGCGACCATAGACAACATCGACGCAGAACTGCGCTGTAGAATTTAATGTGAAGAGATACTCAAAGTCATTTTTGTGTTGATCTGCCAAGAGACAGGCGCCAGAACCACCTGTTCACCTCTCGTGAAGATGGCGGCCGGTCTAGCCATGGCGTCACCCACGATCGCGACCTCCGACACCAGCAGAGACTCCCAACCAGCTGAGAAAATTGCCAGACATCCATTTTTTGTGTTAATCTTACGCATACACAGAACGGGAAGCTTTGACAGCAATTGTTTCAGTTCATCTACCGCCTGATGTGTCTTCCCAAGAGCAAGAAGATCCGTGCAACGTGCGCGGCGTCGATATTGCCATGACAACTTAAAAGCTGACTTGCTCCCCTTTCACTCTATCCCACCCCCCTAACCTCCCCACTCTCACCTCCCCTCTCACCCGCTTTCCATTTTCTCTCTTGTCTCCTTCACTGTTATTCGAATTATGCATAGATTCGCATAACCACGTAGCGGAAATTGCTGTGCGGAGGGGACGTAACCAGACAGAGTGTTGGTGTGGACGAGGGTGCGTCTTCTTCATCCTGTGATACCAGCTTGGATGACGGCCCTTGCTATCGGAGTCACTGGTGGAGTTATGCTCCTTAGAGCTAATGCCCGGACTAACTGCAACTCCTCTCTTGTGATTAGTAGACAGCTAATCTCTTTGGCTAAACAAGACGCTTAGCTAATTTACTTTGCTAAACTGTCAATAGTATATGTCGTGGAGCTTTTCAACTTGCCTCTTTGCTAAACTTCTTACCAGACGCTCAACTAACCGTTTTTACTAAACGACTAGCAGATGCTCATGTCACCTTTTTTGATAGCATCGTTATTTGCAAACACTTAAGTAAAATTTTATTAGTAGATGTTCCACTGAACTCTTTTGCTAAACACTTCGTAGCAAATATTCAGCTAACCTTTTTTGGGAAAAAGTTCTTAGCAAACGCTTTAACTAACCTCATTAGTGTTCATGTTTTTCAATTTGAAGGGATATGCATCTAAAAACTTGGGTTTTTTTTCACTTAGCCTAACAGCGGAAATCATTTGATTCGGTCTCAAGTACTCCCTGTCTTATCATACGCTAAACAGTTTATAGACGCCTAGAGCCACACAAAGCGATTAAAAACATATTCGAAAACTGGTAAAAAAATAAAAACGAAAATTGTCTGAAAGCACGTGCAATTGGTTAGAGTACTCTTTTTCTTTCTCCTGCGGCTGAATGCAACAAATTAGGCTTTTTTCATAAGTGGTATTTATTTATTTATTTATTAGGAGGGTCTGTAGGGGATGGGCATGATCTCGAAGTGTGTGTGTACGTGAGAGAGATGAAAAGAGGAAGAGATTTTGAGATTCGTTTGAATGCACCCTGACCGAACGTGCATCCCCGAAACCAGGGATGGGCAAGCTACTTTTAATTTGTAGCCGGCTAGGCTACAGCTACTTTTTTTCAAAATGTAGCCGGCTACACTACAGCTACAATTTTCCAAAAAGTAGCCAGCTACTTTGAGCTACTTTTAAAATGTAGCCAGCTTCTTTGGGCTACTTTTAAAAGCGTGATGTTATAACAAGTTAGCTGTAGCCAGCTGGCTGTAGCAACATACACAAACATCAAACATACACACAAAACACTATTACTTGCTTTACAAAGTTTTTATTATAATAATGAAACGGAGAACTGCGATATACCGACAATTTTATTTAGTGAATCCATAAATGCTTTCATTCATTCCTTGCACCCTTCCTCCCCCGGCCTTTTTCACACAATAAGTACACATATTTTACGATTATATTAAACATTTCTGGATCTTTTTCCTCATCCTGTTTTAGTGACAAAAGAAATTATACAAGTTTTCCGATAAACATTTGTTTTCTATAACTATTTGTTCCCTATTACTTAGAAATGAAAACTAAACAGATGCTTAAGTATCAGGTACCTGGTGGAATTTTCAATAAGTTAGGTTATGTGGTGATGAAAAATGTCAACCTCTTATCAATACTGTGACAATGAACAACAGACCATTGAAATAAATGAGTTTGCATGGAATATAAGTAAAACACTGCTTAATCTAATTTAGGCAAGCAGATTATAAGGCATTTTTTTCTAACACTGACACTGAAAACAAAGAAAGGAACACAAACTAATTGTTTCCAAAAGCTGATAGGGTGAAAAGTATAGTCCTGGCATACTAGAATAGACTTTAATTATATAGTAGGATGTCAATTGTAGCATATAAACACTGAAATATATTTTTCAAAAATGATCTGATACAAGATATATTTATTTTAAATCTTTAAGCTTGAATTTCTGTTTGTCGTTTTTGACATCCAGTCCTAAACTATAAAAACATATTTCTCAAGATTGGCTTGTGCTACAGCAGTACAATTTTGCAATTTTGTTTAGAAATGCATAAGCTACAAAGTGATGCATTTGAGAATATGGTAATAAACATTACTTTTGATAAAATTAACATTTTTCTAAATATTTTCTAAATATTTAATTGCCACATTCACACTGAGTCGGGGGTACCATGTCTGATTTTTTATATCTCCTAGAAATCTTGAGATATCAAAACGCCTTATGCTTCAGTTTTTCTTATCAGTGCCTCTAGTTTACAAAAAATCCAAAAACTTTGGTATATGACTTATGGTATTGTGTAAATTTGTTTTTAAAATGCTTGTACGTTTTGAAACAAAATCGTTGATTAAAGTCACAATTTTCACTTTAGGTACTCAAAACCAGTTTTAAAGTGCTATATTTATGTTATTTTGTTACTCTATATTAAAAAAACCCCTAAAGATATTTAAAATATGGATTTTAATTTTTGGAGTGTACCGGTAACCTTAAACAAATCTACATTCTTTTAGTCCTTCATGGAATTGAATTTGACCAGAACTTTGGCCTCGAAGTTGCTGTCTGTCACCCTAGTGCGCAGCTTTTGTCATGATAAGTCCTGCCAGACTGAACAATCTCTCAACAATTCTTGCATTTGAAACTATACCCACATTTTGTGGCTTCGCAAAATGTAAAAAAATTTCAAATAAGGCTGGAAATTGATGGGTACGTCCATCTTCGTTTTTCAAATCGCTCCCGCCACATGGACGACCCGGTACTTCCGGTTACTGAGCGTGCGAGACACGTGGTGTCTGGCTGTCAAGACACCGAGCAGTGAGAGCAGTGGCTGTCGTCGTCTTGCTGACACGCTGTCGACGAATGGTCGTGAAAGTAGCCAACATGTAGCCAAGCTACAGCTACTTTCTAAAATGTAGCTACGGCTACAAGCTACTTTTTTTTAATTTGTAGCCGGCTAAGCTACAAGCTACAAAATTTGTAGCCAGCTACAGTAGCTGTAGCCTAGCTACAGCTACTCCCCATCCCTGCCCGAAACGACACAAATGTTGCACCTTCTGCCTCCCCTCTCCATCTCACAGCCTCCCTCACAAACCCTCGGTCTCGATGAACATGCCTCTATGCGTTCATCAACCTAGATGTTCCGGTAGTAAAAGTGTCAAAGTATTCACGGGCAACAATAGCGGGCAGATGGTCAGTTGAGCGGGGAGGGAGAGGGAGAGTCCCCCCTGGGAATGGATGCCGCAGATACGCTGCACAAATAGGACCGTCGAGAAATCCCCGAAGTGTCGTGCCAGACTCAGGGGGAGACGAACAAAACCAGGCGAGCAGACACTAAGTGCCTGCACAAACACATTTAAATACACGGTAGACTGGACTACAGGACAAACCTGGAGCTGCGCGCATACGGAAGTCAGAATAGATAACTCCGCCACGCATGCGCAGTAGCGACGGATAGAATGTTGGGGCTTCCACGAACATGTTGCCTCAACAACCAGAAAACAGAGACATTTGATTCTAAAGACGGGAAAAATTTCCAAAAATAAATAAATAATGAGCAGCTGATGTCATCGTTGTTCTTTTGATTGATTTTTTTTGCTGAAGGAATTGTAGAGAACTACGAAGATCATTTATCGTCCGTAAAGTGGTCGTTTGACAATCTCTAGAGGCTCAGTCGATTAAACAAAGGAAATTTAAAGATGGGAGGTGGGGGTTCAGTGGGATGAGGGTGCAGAAGTGAACAGCTGCACAAGTTGTTGTCTCTGTGAAATGTTTGGAAATGTTTTCTGTAAGGAAATGTTTTCCATAAAGTTAATGCTCTGGGCAGAATGGACGCTGAACAAAAACTTAGTTCATGTGCCGGATGGGGATCTGGTTTAGCCTAAGAGGATAGAGTAATTAAATTTGAATAAATTATAGTTAACAGGGTAATAATCCGCACAGGTAGTCCATTCAATAACACAGACACACACTCAAGCGCGCGCTCCATTTCACAGAGAAACCAAGATGGAGTCCATCAATTCTTCCATTCACGAGCAGGATAGATTCATCATCACTTTCGCAACCTTCCATCATCAACTGCCGCATCTGTGCAACATCTGAAAATGATAAATTGCAACAGAAAAAAAACCCAGATCGTGTGAACTTCATTCGAGACAAAATGGCTGCCAGTCGCCGACTATTCTCCGCGTTCACATTTAATGCAGCGACAATGACGCCGGAAGTTGCGCATTAAAACTTCTCCAGTGGCGTCCTTGGCGACGCCAAAACCGGTGAGCATGCGCAGATAAGCCGTTGGGGAGTTGAATTGCGGAGGATGGTGAACTCGTAAATGTATATATCCTACTTCCAGCTCGAGCTGCGAGGGACAGTATTTGATCAACTGCAATGGCTGGTTCCTAGACGCGCGAGACCGCAATTAAGCTTTGTTTGGTGACGTCAACAGTAGGTTTGGTCCTGGAAGGCTGACGGAAGAAGTGAATTAGCGAAGACGAGAGAAAAAAAGAAGTGCGGAAAGACACGGAAAGTATTACAGAGGGACATCAGTTCGTAAAGGTTTTGTTTACCGAGACCAAGGAGTGCGCTGTAGTCGAGACAGCTGTAAGAAGCCCTCTGGTTGAGAAGCTTGACTATTCGATAACAAATCACCGACTAGATGAGATTTCTGATGACTTTAGGTAACAGTGTTCAAAGAAAGTTACAGAAAAATCGAAGATATTCGACCAGCAAGTTCATCAAATTTTTTTCGAGAGGACTATTAAGATGGAAGTTAGATGACTTGGGCAACCTTTGCAATACGACACGCTGTGACTCATCATTAGAGAGAGAGATGGATGTGAGTGTGAGAGAGAGAAGAGAGACATAAAGAGAGACATATAATACGTTAATTTTACAAAACGACTCTACTACTAGCGCCATCAGCCGGTGAGCAGAGTGAGATCGGCAGACAAGCCTCACCCGCTGAAGAGATGGGCGACCCCTGGCGACAGCGAGGGTAAGCAAGAAGCTGTTTACTAATTAACCGAAGCTGTTAGCGGGCAAGGAGGAGTGATAGCAGTAGTAATTAGAGGCCACGCCGCACGCCCTAACTGCCGGCCCTCGGCGGCCGCCTAATTAACGCCAGGCACCGGGAGGGGCAGACTCACCAAGAGGGAGAGAGAGAAGGGAAAAATGATCGCCAGCCGACGGGTCAGGAAACATGGAGGTAATGGAGACGTGTAGGCATGCGCCGGGGAGGAACAGGACCTGGAGGTGGCAGGAATGACAACGAGGGAAAACTTAAAACTTTCTAATACTTCTCCCCCACACACACTCAGACATTCCTCCTTCACACTCTCTAATACCTCCACACACTCTATAATACTCCTCCCACCCTCCCGCAAGCTAACACTCCTCCCCCTACATTGGAGGATAATCACGGTATGAGTGGCAGCTATCATAATACAACTGTCACATTATTAAATAATAAAGGTAAGGAGATCATATAAGGACAGATGTTTCGTCCCAGTCTCTCTTTTTTAAAATTTTTGTCTCCTAAATCTGATTAACAAAGTCCTGTTGACAGAAAAGTTTAATTTCTGGAAAAAGCTGGCAAGAAGGAGATACTGGTGCTAGAACCCATGCAGATGTTCATTGTGTCAGGCAAGAAGATCGGGTCAATTCAATCGGATTTCCACTACTTTGTCACAACGAGCGATGCAAGGTGGAAAGGGTTGTGGGTGGGTATTCTTTCCAATCCTTCCACACACACACTCGTTCTCTTTCTTTCTCACTCTGTCTCACACACAGATGAAGAGAAGAGATGGAATGAAAGCAGGAGAACAAAGAAGTGAAAGACGCAGTGGAATCGGTGAGTGGTTGGGTGGAGCAATAAAGGTAAAAGGTCAACCCCGACCCCCCGACAAAGAGACCTCACTTTTCTCGGGGTCAGTTTTATATATCGATGCGATGCCTTACCTCCCCCAAACCTCTATGGAGTCAGGTACCCATTCCCGCCAGCTGGGTCGACTGAGAGATTTCCTGCGCTACACGGGTATCGAACCAGTACACATCTAACCACTCGGCCTTTCGCTTCACCAGTGGTTGGGTGGAGGAGTACTGGTGCTTCAATACCGAGCTCAGTACCAGTCTCCAAAGGATCGCTACGATAAATTTCCCTTCAGTTACAATCCGCAAAAATTGGAATTAACCTTTCATTAGATTGCGCAACAAACGAAATTTATCTTCACAAACCTTTTCGCAAGCAGCAAATGAGATTTTTTTCTTCACGTATAACAGTTTAAATAAGTTTTGCTAGCCATTAGGAAGGTGTAGATTTCCTCCAGTCCAGAAAGGTAAACTCTTCTTCCTATAAATGAGATTGTGACAGGATAAAAAAGGAATTCAGTCACAACCATTACGCCACCCACGTCCCCGCACTGGAAAGGGAGACAACACCCTCAGAATAAACAGAGTTACGCCACAACTCACGTTTTTGCAGTCGCTCGCTAAAGGTCACTCAAATATGTTTTTAATTTCTTTGTAAGATCAGTAAAATTTTCAAATGTCATGTCCATAAATTCCATCAACAGAAAGATAATGAAAAAAAAGCTTCGTAATTCTTTATTTCACGAAAATATACACAGAGCAAAGACAAAATAATTCCTAAAAATAGTACAGAATATAACTATTACAGCAACAACTACATCAGTAGTCTGTACAGGTAGCATCTGTTTGGTGACAGTCATGTTTCATGCATTGGTGACTTCTTCCTTTCCCCACCAACACCCCAACCTTCCTCCTTCTCTCTCTCACACGTTCGCTCAAATGCACACACTCAAACGCACGTGCAGGCGCAAGCACATGATTAGTCGATCCTTCCAGAAAGAAACTGCGGCCTTTTATTTCCATCCTCACGAGCAGCTGGTTTCCGGTGGGCGTTTGTTATTCCTTGGGCGCAGCGATACGGAGTGTCCCCGCAACACGAGATCCGACAGTTGGGGGCCAGTCCCCGACCTTGTCTCACTCCGCGCCTCTAAGTGGCCGGACTCATTTCTGCCGCCGAAATTGCCCAGGCGCTGCAAAAAACGAATCTCCACAACATTTTGTTCCGGCTTCCTCCTTCGCCTCCGTGCGTGAGGTTGAAAACATCTCACCATTATATCGAAAATAGCTTTTTCTATATAAAAAAAAATTCTTCCTTTGAACACGTGCGCGCACACACACACACGCACCCTAATCATAAAGAATATAAAAAGGAACAAAAATTCATATAATCAACCCAAAGCTGTGCTGTCTCGCTCCTTTTCCGACCACAGGAAGTCAATCAGAAGAGCTTCAGAGACCATGGTGGCAGATGAATTGGCAGAACAGCGAGAGCCGAGCATGCGCAAACACGACCAGCGTGTGTGTGTGTACGCGCGCGCACACCTTACACGAAGACAAGAAAGAATAAGAACCGTTTCCGCTGGCTGCCAATGGTGCGGAAGTGACGTCAGCTTCGCGAATCTGAGAGTGGGAGCTGATGGTCTTCGTGTGCATCTGGAACTCGCTACTTGTTATGTTCTAGAAGGAAGCCATGCTCGCTTCCGGTACAGGAAGAAGCCCGCTTGCGGTTTAAATTCTCGTAAGAACAGCAGAACTGCAGTCATTGCCCTTATTAAGAAAATTGTGTTTTCGCGAGCTAGCTGAGAATGAAAACTTTGGTTTCTTGGAGTGCGAATGACTGAGAAATGGAAGACAGAACAAAAGTAAAAGACGGAAGAATAAGAAGGAATACTGGAAGGACAAGTCCAAAGTATTATTTGTGCATAGTGTGTAGGTAACTAAATTGTTATTTGTGCGTCCAAGAAGAGGTGTCGATGATGGTCACAAAATGGTTTCGTCATCAGTCCTATCCATCCTCATTCTTATTAACCTTCTCCTCTCCATGATAAAGAACATCGGGATGTACAGGTAGTTCTGTTCAAAACATGTAAGAAGCGGCATAGTCATTCCACTGCATGCTGCATATCGAAGCTCACCAGTCGTTGACCCAACAAACTGCTGCCACAAGAAGCCACCGTACAGTGAACAGTGAACTAGACGTTGACTAATTATTATCCATAACTTTGTACGTAAGTGAACAGAACTGAAATGTGTCAAGTCGCCATCGTGACTAAACCCTCGTGTGCTGCTACACAGGCTATAACAAAAAATTAAGACGATCCTGCAAACGCAAGTCACGAGGATGGTGAAACACAAGGTGTACGTGTTTTCCATGAGGTAGGTGTTTACGAAATCTTAGAGGATCACGTGCGCTGCCTGGGTGATGTAAGCAAGACCTGTCCTCGCTCACTCATGCATGGCAAAGATGGTAGCAACTGGTGACGGGAAGATCAAACCTTGTTACCTTCGTCACTTGTCTCCTCAGACCTTGCCATGTGACCTCCGTTCAGTCCAACAAACAAAGTCCCACCGGTATCGTTTTAGTTTACGAGTGGGTTGTCTCACCTTGCCGTACTGCCGTACCTGTCTCCCCTTGCCGTACTGCTGTACCTGTCTCACCTTGCCGTGCGAAAGTTCGACGTACCTATGGATTTTTTCTCAGCTTTACTGGTGTGGTTCCATAAAAATCCCCCACCCTACACACACTCACACACACAACCATCGGGAGTTTGTTGATGGAAGATACGCGGTCGTTGTTCATCCAGGTTTCGACTGATCCACCATGACATTCTATCTGCGTTGTCTAATCTTGATTCCATCACTGGTCTTGTACACGAGGTGACGCCCATCTCCTCTGTAGGCGAGACTGCACCCGATACCCCATCAGCCGGCGGGTTGTGGTCGTCCCGAACACTAGACCCAGGGCAGTACTTTCATCGTAGAAACCCTTTGCCCAGTGATGCTAAATATCATGATTTCTGTAGGGATTTACTTTCTTAGCCTTTATCTTTCAAAGATAGCCCTCAGGTCAGTAGGACCCTTTGCCATTTTTTTCTCCAAGAGCTCTGCAACCAAACCTTTCAATTATTCTTTGACCAAGACCTCCTGGTCTCTGTTGGCCAGGGTAGATGAAGTGAATCGAGAGTAGAAAGGGAAGATGAGGCTGGCTGATTTGGAACCTGTGAGGTAAATATTCTGAAGGTTAGCACAACTTAAGATAGCAGGTCTTTCGAGACCCACGGAGAAACTTGTCTCTTGTGAAATTCCTTAACAGACAAGAGAGAGAAGAGTTTGCACTACTTTCTCCGAACGCGACGGAGTGCAACTCAGGGTCTCCCATCCTTCATCCGGAATAACAATGGCGATCTTTTTTCGTTTTCTTCCCTTGTTCTTTCTTGGCCTGACCGTCTGTGCAGTTGTTTTCCTTCCTTCCCAGACGTCTCGGCCGCCACATTTGTGTCAACTGCGCAGGGCGCCAATGTTCCCTCTTCCCCCGCGCACAGCTGCTTTCAGAAATGGCGGGCCCGAAACTTAAGTCCCGATCACCAAATATTTGACGCTCGCCTGGAGGCGCGAGCAAGTCATCAGAGATGGGGTCCATTTAATTACTGCGGCCCGTCAGGAAGAACGTCAGGCTGGGGCGTCAGACGTCATCAGCATTAAACAGCCGTCTCCCACCCAACCTTTCCCTTTCTCCCCCACCAGTCTCCCATCGCCCACCATCCACCTCCCTCCCAACGGTTTCCGCAGAGTCGACCTTAGTGTCAGTGGGAGGATACACCGACTTCCCTCGCAGACTTGCAGTCGCCATGGAAGCGCGCGCCCCTGTCCTCAGAACGGACACGCAAGACGGCAATGGCGGGGAATGTCGGGACTGGCCAGGCGGACTGACTTCACTGCGCAGGCGCTGGGTACATGCGTGGCGGAATAAGACCACAGGCCTTATTGCTGTCCAACACGTGACCAAAGACATTATTTTTAACGACGGTAGAGCCACAAACTCCGCAACACATTGTCAGGCGTGGGAACTCCAGCCATTATTTGTAACCTAAGTCGAATGGCGTCTAATTAATCTTTTTGTTTCGATTTTGTAAATTTTCTGTTCTTTAGAGATTCCCGTGTACATATCATTCTAGCTAAAAGACATTCATGTACTCATACAGTAGCATAAAAGCCATTAGACACGATGAACCACTTACAATTTACTGCACTGAACACCATTAGACTATGCGACTCTTTACCTTACTATCCTTTTAGGCTTATGAAAAAAATCAGTACCACTTGTAAGCAAATATTGTGTTTATGATTATTACTTATATTGTGGCAGATGCTGTTATTAAATTTTGTCGGAAACAGTGGATATTAAACTTATTTTTCAGAACAGAACTGATCCCACATGGTCTGTTTCAACGGTCAACGACAGGTGTACAGAGACAAGCCTACCTGGAACAAAATCATCCCAGCCTGACATTCCATCTTTTTTTCAAATCCGTTGTCACAACGATGGAACATAAAAAGCGAATATTCAATACGATCAGAGCCGGCTTGCGAAAGCCAGCAATTATATTGGAAATCTTACAGTCTTAACGAGCCGGGATGGGGAGTGGGGATGAAGTGTGGGTGTGGGGAAGTCATCACGAATGTACGGTTGACACTCTGATCATCAGACGTCGCGCTAAAGACAGCCCTTGTCAATGGATTTCTCTCCCCTCGCTCTTTCCTCGACTGTTGGAACCAAACGTCTTTGGAACTTCCAAATCGATGGCTGGTGGCCTGGCCCGCCGACTGGCTCGATGGCAGGCTTCGGTCCGCGCCATGAATGAATAAGTGATTGATGAAGTGACTGATGAATTCATCGGCCAAACTAGGGTAGTGGCTCTACCTACCGGGCCGGTGTTCGGAGCTGAGCGGTTGAGAGGAGGAATATTTCTGTGGAATAACAAGCATGAATGTTACGGTGGTGGGTGGGGTAGAATAACGGTATGCCAGGTCTTACATACCCCTCAAACTCCCCCACCTGCCAATACTCTGTCCCATCATCTTCTAAGTGTCACCGTCCATCGCCACTTCAGGATTGCTTCTTAACCCCATCTCCCTCATCTTAACCCCTACCCCTCTTGGCCGCCGCTCTCGAGGCTGTTTCTGTAATTGTGGAGTGGAGGGCAGACCATTCCTGCTCAAGGGGACTGGATCCATCTGGAAACACAGTAGAAGCTAAAGAATCTACAGAGGTCTGACAGGATCAAGGGAGCTTACTCTAAAGAAATGAGGCGGACACTATACATCAAATGTAAATATTGGAACACGAAATACTTGCACTGAATGCGAAAATAAATAAATCAATCAATAATCTGTTCAAAGAAAAAACAAGCATGACAGTCTCATTACAGCGAAGAAGTAAACTACACCATAAGTTATCCCGAGGGTAGGCAGCCATTTTGCGAGCTTTAGTGTCTCGTTGAGCGGTGCTGACGTCATAGGAGGACCACGCCATAGCTGAAGCTAAAAATAGACGTGGCGCTCGTCTAGCCACTGTCGTTAATGGAAATGGAATATCTCTTTCCGGTTTTTGTTATCAGTCGAAGAGATAGATTGGCGCTGGTGTCGATGACTTTGGTCTAACAACAGCTTTACGAGCTTGGTTACAAGTTTGGTTTTATTTAGCCGCCATGTTTTATTAATAGCGTCTGATGAGGACATCGAGAAGACAGAGGTGTGGTGGGATTTTGTGCTTGTTTGTTTTTTTGTTTTGTTTAAAGTTGCCTTTTTCTTTTCTCGTGTCTTTTAACCAGACATGGAATGTTGCACAGATGTGCATGTGACAGAAGGGAAAAAAAAAATACAGCGGATGAATTTGAATATGTCTTCTCGAGATGCTCTCCAAATGTATGTACGCAACATTGCAATCCGATTAGAATAGTTTGCCAAGACATATTTTTTCCTTTATTTCTTTCTACCACCTCCGACGGTATTTATGGGAAACTCTGTGTGTGTGTGTGTGAGGATGGGTTTAAGAATGTATGACTGGATGTGTGTTAGCCGTTAGCATATATATATAAACTAGAGGTTGATTTACGCAAATCTCTAGTCTTCAGCTGCGATTTTATCAACTTTCGATTTATCATCATTGAATTACATACTTGTTGACAAATCAAGAAACTGGGAAAAAAGTTATGATGTTTCCCAAAGGATCGCGCAATATGACATCGAAAGGTTGAATCAGTACATAAGGTCACTTTAGGCGACAGATATAAGTCCAAAAATGTCCAAAAATTACAGTTAGTGGCACCTTTTGTTAATTAGGACTTGTCCGTGAACATATATGATGCAGTTTTGACTGCTTTCTGTGAATGATGATGATGAGGAGGAGGAGGAGGACGACGAGGACGACGACGTTTAGCATTTGAAGTGCAGGGGGAGGGTGTATAAGTGTTGCGACTCGCTCTCTCCCATCCTGTCTCTATCTCTCTTACCTAAACTTTGCGCTGCGCAGAGCTCACAAGACCCTCATACAATCTTTGATGTAACATTGGCAGTACCGGTAACTGAACGGTGGAGAAAAGCAACAAAAATAACCATGTCAGGACCAACGCACACCAGCAAAACATAATCCACGATGGAGCCACAGACGAAAACAAACTTTTTACCGAAGTCCGTGAGGATCAGACACACAGTCCGGATTTTAACTGCCGCTGAAAAAAAAAACATTTAAAGACACTACACCACACTCTGATTTATTTATAAGATTTGGAGTAGGACTGAGCTGGTCTGTATAAATGTTGGCACTTCCTAAGCACTTTACTTTCTGATTTCTTATCATTATCGATCATCGTTGCCGTGCGGTCGTTGGTGATGCAGACTGAATCCAAGACCCTCACGGTCTCAATCAACCTCAGCTAATTGAGACTGGATATTTCTGGACCACACTGACTGTGAAGTAAACATTGTTCTGTTCTTAGTAACAAACAGAGTTACCAGACGACTCAGTATTGAACATCTTTAAACCGAAAGTAGCATAAACACTCTGATTCGTAATGGTGTCATCCGGAAGTTATCTTGCTATTTCCGGTCACACGAGAGACGAAGGTGAAGATCGCCCAAATTGTTCTATATTTTTTGAACGTGCTTCTACCACACGTGATATAAGTACTCTCTCACTGACGTCACGAGAAAATTCCACCGACGTCATCTTGCTGTTTCCGGTTCTGCCCGATCAATCATCTGCAACACATGTGTCCGGTCTAGTGACGAATAGACAAAATTTGTGAAACTGCTGTGAGCGAGTTAAGACTGATTTTGTGTAGAGAATGACACTAACAGGCAAATAGAATAAAACAGTCTTGGCCAAACTCTTCATCGACACTTTCGTCACACCTCGGTCGCACATCAACCAGGAGATCACGTGGAAGAAAACTCTTATCTGGGAAACTGCTTTAATGTCATGTAATGACTAATTTTTTCACTACGCGATACTGGGTTATAAAGAGGATGGAGAGATATCTGGAAAAAAAGAAGTTCTTGAATATATCACAGAAGGTCAGTCTTGTGGATAGGTCACGTGACCCCCGAAACGAGATTTGAATCGACAGTCTTACTACAGTCTACGATATTAATACGTTAGATGTTGAACACATCGATTCCCTTCATCAATTCAGAACATTTAGTTTAAAACACAATTTTTCTAAAGTATCAAAGTCATCAACTAGAAGCTATGACTGCACATTTTATTTAAAATTTTTAAATTTTATTTTCCTTTTCTTATACTCAGTTAGAAGTGGAATGTTTAATCATTGTCATCTGAGTGGGAAAAAACCAGACTAAAATAAGTGCTTATCCTGCTCCCTCCGCGTGCTACCATTAATAGATGATGTCATGGCTGTTGCCGTGGTAACGTGCTGAAGAGCGATACACGTGGCATGCATGTTCTGGAAAGTTCAAGTAGGTAGTTGTGCCCGCTTGACATCAAAACAAAAAACATGCGATATCATGTTATAGTCTGTGCTAATAAATTATACTGTCTCACCATCTTATTACCACGAACAGAGAGTTGCATTCAGCGAGAAATAAACAGAAATAAACTGTCAGTCAGAACCGTTATTAGATGCATCAACTCCCGTTTTAGCAGCAAAACATTGAGGTAAGTAAAACATAGCCTTTCTCCATGTATATTCAAGGATTTCGACTTTTAGTTTGTTTTAGGATAATAGCATGTTTTAGTCACATTTCAAGAGCTAAAAATGGAGAAACAACCAAACAAATTCAAAAACAAATAAGAGAGATGTGTAACTCACAACTAGGTTTTGGGGTGATGATTAATTAACATAGTAGTCAGTGCATGAAAAGGAGATTCATTATACATTTAGATGGAAACAATTTTTAAAATTAATTTATGCATAAAAGAACTACGAAAGCATAAGTTATTAATATACTTGGAGAAAAGGATCAAAATTCCTCGAAATAACCCCAAGGAATTTAGAGCAAGAAATTGTAATTCTGTGTCTGTAAAATTTCAAGAAATATTATTTTTCAGCAAATTTCTTCAGTTTCTTTTAAGCCTTAAAGGCGGAACTTAATGAATGCACACCACGTCGCAGCTCAACTCAAAACTTCCTCAATTAGCTTTCTGCCTAAAACAAGCAATCAAGCCTCATTATAAATTAATATTTAATACGAAACAATTAAACTTCTGTCCACAAAACAGAGCTCTTAGCGCAATACAACAGTTTCTATAGCTTTCATATTCTCCTACATTCCGTCTATTCCTTTAGTTATCCATCCCTTGTGTGTAAATAACTGCCAGCAATTGTTCTTTTCAAATGCAACCGTTGGCCTCCGGTGTTTGCCTTTCACCCATCTCCTCTTAAACACGGGGAGGGCATCCTAGGAAATGTCTCCGGGTGTGGAGAAGGGACATGGTTCTGATTGTCCAAGATGCCATTGCGGCCTTCAGCAGTGTAAGACGAGAAAATGTCCACTGAACAACCGTTAGAAATCCACCCAAGATTTGAGTCGAACTGTCAAGACAGCGAAGTATTTCGTGTTCTCTGGATAAAGGTCTTACTTTACAGGATATATGTCAATGCGACAATACTTTTTATTATTATTATTATTATTATTATTATTATTATTATTATTATTATTATTATTATTATTATTATTATTATTATTATTATTATTATTATTATTATTATTACCTGTATGCTCATGCTCGCGTCAGGAATTCCCAAACTGCATTCCTGGTATTGTAAGCCGATTGCAAGATATCGCTCAGCAAATATTGTGAGGTTCTAAGACCAGGCGAATGCATCTCACGTAGAGAGAGAGAGAGAAAGAGAGAAGGAAAGACAGACAAATATAAATAAAAAGATAGGGTAAACCTCGTGGAAACAAGTCGACAAGAGTTCACCACATGACACCAAGCCATCTTGACGAATATCATTCCCCACGCCAGGGTCGAGAGAAAGGTCAAAATATCAGATCAGAATATCAGATCGAGCCCGAAGCCAGCTTCTCCTAGTCTCTAAGCTATTTGTTTCCATGGCTACCACTGGAAGCTTTCGTTTTTTGTCACCAATCATTATCTCTAAGATTGCTACCACTAATGGTTTTTCCTTCATGGCGATTTGAATTTCACTGCTTGGTAATGCTAGCCTGGAGTAATGGAGTCTCACTAAAACTGTATTGAAATTGCATGCTAATGGTCGTCTGATATATATTTATGTCTATGTGCTCGCGTGCGTGCGTGTGTGTTATTGTATCATCAGTTATTGTAAAAAAATGTGCTGTAGTCATACCACGCAATTCCTACCCTACCCACCCCATGACTAAGCGAGAGAAACTTAACGAGGACATATGACATTACACATGCAGAGGGTTACATTTATGGCCGTGTGTCTTCACTGATCCTAGATTTCTGTTTTCTGTTGTCGTTGGCGGTGGTTGCTATGCGCCTTCACTGTGGTTTTATCGACGGTCTGATTGTTTACTTTGTTCACAGTCACTTTGTGATTCGCCTTCATATCACAATGGCGTCGGTATTTCATTACATACCATCTCTTGGCTTTAAGCCGCTGTCCATGTTTGTGTAAATCACATTCAATCCTTTTCATCCTCGTGGGCTATTCTTTCTCCACGACATCCGTCCACATCCTTTGCCGTTGCCATGTCCGTTGTCGTTGCCATTGGCGTCGGCTGCCTTGTCGACATCAACTGAAGGAACACAAAGGTGCATCGGTGCACATCACTGAAGCTGTGACCAACGAACCACGTAACACTTTCTTCCTTTCTGCCATCTCAAATCTCGTCTACAGATTTTTTTTTTTTATAATGTCACTCTTGTGACACGAAACCATCTTCAACCAATCAGGACTGAAGGACAAGAAAGGCGAATAATAATTATTGTCCATAACGATACTTTGGTTCTATATGGTATGGCGAGGGCGTCCGGCATCGCAAATAACGAAGAACAAATACAAAATTTTTCCTCTCATTGTCTAGACTTGCAGACAAACTTACTATGCTGTAATTGGTAATTGACCTTTCTTTCTGTTTTGTGGGAGGATACTGGAGCAACCCGTTGCCAAGATATGAGTGGCGTGAACAGCATGCCATTAAAGCCGAGAAGACGGATAGATACCTATGAGACACCTCTCAATAAAAGACAGAATAATGTAGCTATTAATCAAACCCACAGGACAGTGGCGACAAAGTACGAATCTAACAATGCTAGTTTCCACACAGTCGGTTGTTTGCTGGAACCCACTGGCCTCCCTCTTCTGCTAAAGGAACTGAAATTTAATCCCTTTAACACGGAGGGTCTGGGGGCGGACGAAACACATCCATCCCGTCTAACAACGTCGATCTAGACAGTAATCACCTTATTTATCCGCACAGAAATCAGATTTACAACCCGCCTTGGGCTGCTTGGGGACGGGTAACGAACAGGTAGTCTAATAGTGCCAGACTGGCGAGGCACCGAGCCTCAGGGCATGTGGCTGACAAACAGGCCAGCCTGCCACTCTTGCCACACTCTACGAGAGATCAGGAGGAAAAAAACGAACGAGAAAAGGGTGTAAAAATATGTTTAAATACAAATGTTTGCATACCTTCAGTGTCTAAATGGATTGAATAGTAACATAATGTATCATATTAAAATATAAACCAGATGACATTCATGAAGGAAAAAGAGAATTGGAGATAATTGGTGTTTTACAACCAGCCAGGCGTAATTCTGTAAAAACAACCAACCCAAGAGAAGAGAAGAACAGAGGAAGGTATATTGAATTCTAAACACAAACCATTTCAATTTCCGGGAAAATTAAAACATATTGGTTCGGCTCAATATTGACACCAGATATAAAACTAGAGACAGCACACAAAACATTATACACAACAGCCATTGAAGTTTTCTCGTTTCAAAAGCACAGCAACTTCCAGGTGCGCACACCACACCCAGGTGCAACGACTTTTGGCGTTGATCGCCATTAAAAACTAACCTGCACTGGTTTTGGTGACGTCACAAACGCCTCTTCACCGAAGAGCAGGGAGCCACCATCGACTTCTCGCCAAATTCTCTCTGTTTCATCATCCACCAAAGGTCAGCTACTCGATGGTCTCAAAAAAAGTTGTTGTATCAAAACTTTTAAAAAGGCTAGAAAGGAAGGGGTTCGCTCCCTTTACCCACCCCACCCTACCCACTCTCACATTCAATCTCTCGTCTCTATATCTGCCTGAGAAAAACAGGAAAGAAAAAGAAATGGAGGCAAAAAAAGACTCCCGTCTTCTCGAAACCATTGAAAGTAGTGCATATGGCAAAACGTGTTTTACGAAGCACACTATCTTAATGAAGAGGTGGTCCCTCCGACCAAGCGGACGGTTAAACGTGCTTAAAATCACGTCCGTGTTTATTCGGGTGGCTTGTCCGAGTTCATTCAAAAGAGTAAAAAAAAAAAACAACTCTGAATCTTTTAAAAAAGATGATTATGTGTCTTTTCTTGTCCGAAGAGTTATGTCTTCGCTGTCTCTCAACATTTGGCAAAGAAATCTGGGGAGCCTGGTTCAGAACAATGTTTAGTAGCTGATAACTTGCATTGTGACTCATTGATTTTGCCCAAATATCATCAGCTGACTCACCTACTCAATCAATCACAGGTGTGGGCGTGTTTGCGTGGCTAAGGAACGGTTATGAAGTGTTTGTCGTGTTCCTGGAATCTGACTGCAAACCCAATACAGAAAGTTAAATGCCTCGGTGGTCGACAACAACCAGCGCCTGCTTTCTGTGTATTGGTCGTGCAGGCTGACGAGGTTTTTCTAGAGGCAATTTTATTATTGCTTCGAGTTACCAATCTCTTAGCAGACCTGCCTTCAGGCACTTGAAGAGTTACACTGATGTCGAAGACGTTTTCGCAACAAAAACCAAATGTCATGGATGTTGGACAAATGGACGAAAAGGCTTTTTTTTTTTCGTGACTGCTGAGGGCAAATAGATTTCTCTCTCTCTCTCTGAGACAAAGCTATTGGTGAAACAATTTGCCACACTGAGTTCTCGACAGATATGCACAAAGGTAAAGCACTCGGGAGGATGTTGTGTTTGAGGTTCACATCTCACCTCCGGAAATATTCCTGTAGTCGTCAAAACTTGATTACTGGTCGAACAGGTCAGGTCAGAACCTCAGTTGCGTGTGACACCAAGAACCAACTAGCCAGCCGTTGGAGAGAGAGAGAGAAAGAGAAAGAAGAGTGGTGTCCCTTGACTTAACTGGCTAGAGGGTGACTGCTCTCCGTCACTTTTCATCTTTGCCTGTTTTCTGCATCAAATTTTTGTCTAACATTGATCTGAGCGTCTGTTATGCCATTTGCTATGTTCCTGGACTGATTTATGTGTCTGCACCACTTTTTTCTTATTTTAGACCATTTAATTTGTACTGTCTGCGCCATCTTGCGATTACATAGATGTGAGGTCTGCGTCGACTTCACTCTCATTTCGGATTCTCATTTCTGTGGAAGTGAGACCTGATGGTTCCACATCTCACGACCTGTAGGAACTGTCAGAGTTCACGAGGTCTAGGGCGATGCATGGAGTGGGGGGAGGGTAAAGCAGATCCCCACCCTCTCCTGCCCCCGTTATTACCTCCCTTGATAAAATCAAGTACCCTGTTTCTAATGGGTGGAAAAAGGAAAGAGGTTTTTTTTCACTCATTTTCGCGAAGCTTCTCACGAAAAAAGTACAGATTTAAGTGGGTGTTGGATGTTCGGTGAAACACCCCCACAGAAGACAAATAAAATAAAAACGGAGGCTGAGTGGAGCTGAGGGGTTGGGTGGAGGGGTGAAAATGGAGTGAAGGAGAAAAAGACGAGCGCGGATGAAAAGTAGAAAAAAAAATGCATCAGCCAAAGATGAAAGGATGAGAAGAAAAAAATTTGAAAGCTATCTTACCTGAATGACAGCTTCATGATCAAAAGAACAGCGTGGAAACCTTTAAGTAAAGCACAACTCTACATAATTACCGCATTAAAAAAAATTGACACCAGCGGCAAAATGCGTGGGTTCTAGAGGTCCTGAAAGGGGTGGCAGCTGAACAAATAAACGAATAAAACAGACAAAGCAAAGAAAGAGGTTAATGAGTCTAGTGGCACGCGGTCCATGTGGCCTTCAATGTAGTTGTCCGGAAATACATTTGCACTTCGTCCTCCACATTTTTTTGTGCGTTTGTCTAATTTTTCTGTACTCTGACATTGCAAGCTATAAAATGAGCTAGAGACGAGTTGGGGAGGGAGAGAGAGAAGGACAGAGGAGAGAGCAGGGGGGGGGTAGAGGAAAAGGGAGGGTGATTATGCTTTGCCACTGCGCAAAAGTTCAGGGGTCCGATGAACTGCACATTTCTGAACCTTAAAAAACCTGCTTTATAGAAACAACTTTGAAAACGTGAAATTCCCTTCTAAGTCGTTTAGATGCAATGCGAGGGCTTCTAAGCAATGTTTTAAAAGTGCTTTTCTCTTATAAATTGAAAACAGCTCCGATCTGTTGCTAAAAAAATAAAAATTTTAAAGGTCCAGTTGAATGCAACATTTTTTCTAATGATTCTGCAAAGCTCCGCGCAAGGTTTTTTTCTCCAAATATGGATGAATACCCTGCTTCCGTTCTGGAGATACTCTCCTACAAACAACACGCACGCGCAAAAAAGTCAAACTCGTGACGTCAAGGCTGTACTTAGACACACCTAATATGGTGAATAATATTATGGTCTCAGCTCTCTCCAGTGAGTGGACCTTCAGAGAACAAATGTTTCCACGCTACAGATGTCACTGGCATCCTTCAGTAAATAATGATTTTGTACGCGTGCATCTCGAGAACGAAAATATTCACCCAGAGGTTTAGAAATCATATCTTTACCCAATCACAAGAAAAAAAAAAAAAACTCCACTTGAGCTTTAACAGCGACAACAGAACTTATCAGTCAGTGTCAGAGTAAAATAGATGTGTTAATAGACAACAGAGTGGAAGATAATGACGATAAATTGTTTCATCGGTGTAAGGTTTCAAGAGGATGATCTCATCACACTTGGTGAAAGTACTGAGCTCGAGCATGCGGAGATTATTTTTCAAACGAACCGTTTCATATTAAATGTTTAATTGCAAACGATACTTTAATATGATATCATGATATCTTGGCCAAATATTTCATTGACTAGAACTGTTGTTACTATGATCATCTGTGCACGAACGCAATTTTATTAGTCATGTTTGTCTTGAATTCGACGAGTAAACAATTTTTCCTTCCACTAATGCTGTCGTTGAAAAGATTCCCTCCCTTTCCCTGCTGTCTTCTACAAGACATTTTTACTCCATGACATGCTGACAGGAATTATTTGTGACGAAGACCTGCTTAAATCAATTTTATCTTTCTTAAAAACGATTTTAAAACAGTTAAAAAATTGCAGGTTTCAAAATCTTTCTCTTATTTCAGTCATTATACTGAAACTATTTTGGGGTTGTTTTATTTTAACTGAGTAAAAAGGGCTTAAGAACTAGGCATGTTTTATTTTAAAAACGAGTTTGTGCTCCCTGATCCTGACTACTGGCTTGTGAGGCTCCAGTGTACAGTCAACAGTGTATTAACAACATAAAGTGTTGTATGCACAGCGGGCGGTTGTAAACCAGACATAAAGATGGCGCATGATGACATCAGGTAAAGGAGATGGCATTTGACGACAGTATCGCTGGATTGTAAATGGTGTGGAACAATCGAAAGCTGTTATCGAGATGGTTTCAAACGACAGCATCGTCACTTGAACTAACTACAAGTGTGGAGCGAATTTCACTGGAGTCAATCCGGAACAGTTTTGCACCTAGCAGCTTGTCTGACCACGAACTTGTATGACTGGACTGCTTGGCAGATGATTTTTTTTTCCAATTTACTAAAACGAGGCAGGTGTGTACAAAGCTTCCGGTTTAGTCACATTCATTGTTTAAGCTCGCCGAGACTAACAGCGGAGAACTTCGCAAGAGGCTGAGTTGGTCTCGGCAGACAGACAGCAGTCCACCTATATAAGTCCGTGACTGTCCGAGGCGAAGACGTGAAGGATGATCTCGATGACCTCATCGACGCCTGGTTTGCTAGCGAGCACGCGCATGCACGTGTGAGCTGTGTTCGCGCATGTCCGAGCACTCCTCATATAACGAAGCACTGGCTGGAATCGATCACACAAGGGGCCAGTTGCACAACGGATTTTTGAATTCTCAAATTTTTAGTTGATCAGTTTTATAAAACACAGTGCACCATACAATTTTAAACTTTAAAAAAAAACTCTTTTCGAGAAGATGAAACTGTTGAAGCCAGACTTTCATTCCCGTTAGCCCAATTTTCGTATACGCTTGTGCAACACATCTGAATGGAACAAGTGAGTTGGTTTTTTTTTTTTTTTTTAGCATTTCTGAATTTGCTTCTTTACAACTATTTAAGTTATAAGAACATGTTGTGCAGATAGCCCCAGGCTCCTATCCATATACAGACCATCGCCTGTGACTAGGCGATTGAATTATGAAATTATTTTTTCACTCATTTAGTCATCAAGCCCAGCGCCACAGAGCGCCAACCACTTTTTTTCTGTCGCAAATTATATCAAATTTTTACACAGCACTAAGCCACGATTCCTTTTGAAGCCGCTAAGATAACTGCCTTCAGGTGATGCTAAATGGGACCTGAAATGAGATTTGATAAGCTTTAGTGCAAAAAGCGAAGGAGCCTGAAAGTATTGGGTGTTATTTGTGGAAACGAATTACATTAAGACAGTTTAGGAGCCTAGAAATATTTTTGTGAAATCATACTGCTGGGGACAACGACATACTTCGCCATGACACGCAGCGTGTGCAGGTTGGACGATCTGACGATTCCTCCAAGAACGGGTGAAAAAAAAAGGAAAAAACTTGTATTTAAGGTAATGGGTTGTTGCTCTGTTCTAAGCCTCTTACACTCTCCAAAACACTCCCACGTTTTTGTGAGCTTGCACGTGCAAAATGTTTTGCTGGGTCAGACTGCATGTGAGGTCTTGAAAGTAAGTCTTAAGTCGCAGGTTTCTGTCAGATTAAGTCGATGTTTAGTCTGAATAGTCGGCTCCCTTCTTCAGCCCGAAGACTTTTTTTAAGTCCTCACGTGCACACTATCCAAAGGAGATTTCTGGAAGTTAAGCAAAAGTAATAAAAAAAAAAAAAAAAAAAAAAAACATAATAAAAAAAGATTTAAGTCAAATTCGACTTAAGATCTCACATGCAACGAGGCCCATAACCGCTGGATGTGGTATTAGTGTTGTTTCTGCTGGCGGATGGTGTTGTAGTCTCGGATGTATTGATGGTGTCTGTAGTGTTAGTGATGTTTCTGTCCAAACTCTTTCTTTACTCCCCTCGTTGAGAACTTTTGATGCTGTTTCTGTTGCCTATTACATTACAGTATGTCGGCTAGCATAACAAAACACATTATTTTTAAAAAGAAATCTTTGCAAAGTTCACCTTAGAGGCTAAACTCTAGCTCGGCGATCCAATGGCTTACACAGAAATTTATTGAAACTTGTCTTCAAAAGCTTCCTCAAAACACAATCATGTCCAGCGACTCCATCTACACCTGCATAGTTACATTAACCGCGTTTAGCCAGAACGAGGGTATGGCGATCTCAGCTCGACAGAACTAAGCTGAGCAAACAGCTCTCCCCCGCTCCACACCTTCACTCCATGCGGAAGACGGGAGCAAAATCATTTCTCTTTAGCTTCCTCCCCTTCTGCCAAGATCAATACGCGCATCGCTTCGGAAAAATATTATTTTGGGGACAATTAATTTACTAGCCTCGCCGCCAGTGTGTTTCTAATGAATTTTATGAATGGTTATGTCAAAAACGCTTGGCCGTCCAAGATAGATGTTTTCTCAGTGCAACAAAAGTCGTTATTGAGAGACTGAGATCGTTAGTTTTGCTGGATTTCCATGTCAATAAGCGTCTGATCTTCGGGTTTTTTAAATACTTCTTGGGTATCTTCTTTTGCCTGTTGGTTCTACAATATTTCCACATAAATCAGCCCTAAACATGGCATAGAGCTTTAATCTTTGCATTTGGATGCTTGTTTTCAATCTCCCATCAAGAGTTTAGTGAATGTCCATGTGAAGATTTGGTTTCCGAAGGAAGGGAGGAGTTCAAAACGTTTGCAAAATGTGAGAACCTTTCAACTATTTCTCTGCTGCCAGCTCCATGATCATGAGGAAGACATACGACAGACCAAGGGAAACCCCGTGATGGTCATAATCCTGAGATTTCTCTCTAGCGGCAAATTTTCTGCTGATGGCAAGCCATAAAAATATGAAATTATAAGCAATATTGCGAAATATAAAGAAGAAAATATTTCTTTAATGGCCGAGCGCAAAAAAGCAGGAGGACATAATATGATTTAATCTGAAGAACGTATCGATGTTTGCGTCTTTCATCCGGGCTTTTAAATGGATTGATCATGCTTTGTTGGCTGTTCTGCGAGTGCCTGTGGCACAAATGAATCTCCTGGAAATGACTGAACACATTACCTTAACAGATCCTGACCTTTACCCTAGGTCACCATCGCTTGAAGGAGGCAGGTTGCAAGATGGAGAACATGTGCAAGTCTCTGACCGGCCCGCCCGCTGGCCGCCCACCAGTGAGTTAACTATATTAGTCCGGCCCTCTAGAACCATCCCAGTTTCTCATCCGGCCCCTTGGGAAAATTAATTGCCCACCCCTGCTCTAGAGTATAATACAAATGAGAACTACTCACTCTTCGAGGCCAGAGAATGTAGAACAAACAAGATTAAAATTCTTCTTAGAGAGCGAGATTGTCCCGTCTGGTGACCTTTCCTAAACAAAATATCTGGAGCTCCATCTGAAGAGTCCTGAAGCAGCCATCCCCACCTCCACTTTGCAGGTGAGAAAAGCATCGATACAAAAAAAAAAAAAATCTGAAAATTTGGTCCATCGTGGGTTGAAATTCTGCGGAAATCACCCAGAAAGAACATTATTGGCAAGAGTGTCAATGATAGACTGATAACACCCAACGATAAAGGTTATCTGCGAAACTGATATTTAGTTTTGTCGGCTGGACGATGATTGGCAGCTGATTTTTATGAGGCCATCAAAAGGGTTTTTATGATATCATTGTCATTGTTTACCTGTCATTCAGCCAAGTATGCTGTTCTTGAAAAAGGATCTTTCAGTTTCATTTTTCAGGCAATGAAATTTTGCATTAGTGAAAAACATAAAACTTTGTTTAAAACATTTCTTGTATGTAAGACACACATGGCTAACTCTTTTTGCGATATGGAGTGCTAGTCATAGCAGAGAAGTGTGAAGGGTGAGAAGTGTGAGGAGGGGAAGGAAAGTGAAGAGGGCAAAAAATGTGAGGCGGATGAGGAAAGGGAGGAGGCGAGTGTCGTGTGGTAGACGGGATGTAAAATTCTCCAACATTTAAAGTCTAGATTGAAATTGCCAGACGGGTCTACAGCCAGAAACCACTTAAGTAATTAGAAGGGATTTGTTTACCGACTGGTAGAGAAGTATTTTGTCAGATAGAAGGCCTGAAATGATCATCGAAAGGTAAGCGTGAGTAGATGGTGAGACCGGCGTCAGGTGTGCACGTGGTTCAGGTCAAAGTCCCGGGGACGACGGGAAGGACAGAAAACATCCGAGGACTCAAATACCTGGCCGGCGGGACCTACCATGGACGGCAGAAGAAGATCCCGTTCTCAGAGAAGATGTTAGTCTCTTGTTCGCAAAGAGCAGGGATGGGGGCTCGTAAGTGGTATGGCAGGACTTTAAGTGACTGATGTTTGAGCTCTGGAACGTTCCCATGCAGTGGCAAGACATCATAACTGTCACCTACTCGCCCTGATTCCTGGGGCCAATGTCTCGCGAAAGTCCGGAAATTGTGAGAAAAATGAGGAATATGAGTTGTATATTCATGAGAGCTAACCTCATTTCTTACTCTCCTGTGAATTCAGACAGTAACAAATCAGAAAGCGTTTTTCCAGAGCACGAATTATACCGCAGGCAAGACTTAATTAGTGGTTGGCAATTTACCCCAGAGTTTCAGAGGCGTTTTGTTTGATACCCTTGTAAATGGCTTTGTAATATCCAAAATACCCCAGGTGAAGATAAATTGTACATAGCCGGGGTCACGTGCACTGAAGGTACTCTAGGAAAGTGCTTTGAAGCGAGTCTGGCGCACGCGCAGTCCCACAGGCAAGAATTGGGCAAGTGGGCAATAAATTTGCTACGGCTCGGAACTAGCGCCAGTGAGAGACGGGCAAGGGGTCACAAATGCGTCTGATGCACTTCCAAGTTCAGGCCGTTTTCAGCACAATCCATCGTGACAGCGGCCATAGAGGACTTGGTGACTCGATCAATTTGCAGATAACAGAGAATCGTAAACTAACGGACACAAATCTTGTGACAGGCCAGTGCTTTTATATTTTGTTTTCCCTCCATCTCTCTTTCTCTATCCTCTCTCCCGTTCTTCTGTGTGTGTGAGCGTTTGCACGCGTTGCCTTTCCCCATCTCTGCCTCCAACCCCCACTCTTCTTTCGTTCATTAACACAATAACTCATTTCTGCCCTCTTGATTCCCAGGTTATAGACAGAGAGCGGAACGATTCATTGACCCCACTGACCCCACTGTCATCATTGGGCCATTGCTTTAATTTTTTCTCTCTAAACACATAACATCGTGCATTAGCCTCTTCGTTTGTCAGTCTTCTGATTTAATTGCACCCAAGACACCACACACCAGGTACACCTTTGTGGCTAAAGTTGTAAGACTAATTTCCCACGATGAGGTAAACGTCTTTTGTTCAATTCTACAAAAAACACTTTCTAGGATATCAATACCATCATTGCCCTCGGTTATTTTATATCACAGTGAGTCGTATAAAAGAACGTAGGTAAACAAGAAGATAGGATGAGATGATGACAAAATAAATTTGGTTTTAGTGGCACTGAATACAGAAGAAGCCTCGAAAGAAACTTGTACGTGCGACTTCAGAGATAGAACATAATGTTTACGAAGGATTGGTCTGTTGATGAACCACTTAAAGTCAGCAACCAGAGGAAAACAATTTCACACGCAGCCACAGAAAGGAGTCAGACTGGTTTGATCACAGGCAAAGTTGACCAAATCTTGTTGACCAAACGTCTGAGCTAAGCTGACTCCTCAATTTGTGAGGGCAAGGCGACAGTACCGGAGACTAATGACAGAGAAAAGAGATTTAGAAGATTCAGAGTGCTTGACAAAGAAATTCAATAATCCAAAACTGTTTTGAGAATAAATGAAGTCCTGTCTGAGTAAAAGTGAATAAACATCTATTTGGTGCGAGAATTGCAGAAGATGAATGGATAAGTCAATTTGGGGACGTTTTCAGGCTGATGACTTTCTTACTTTTGAAGTAGATTACATAGGTTTTGACAACCTTCCTGGAATAGATGAGCTTAGCGAGACCATTAGAAAAAGAGAGATAAAGCAGTACGAAAACTGTAAGCCTGGCACATATAACTTGCTGGCAGGCAGGAATGATGATGTTAACCGAGGAACAGATAGTAATTTTTAAACTAAATATTTTAATTCAATATTTGCTAGCTGGCAATGCCCGGATATGTTGAATAAAGGTAAATTGTCCCATTTATAATGGCGACCAAAAGAAGAATGTTCCAGTAACTACAGTTGTGTGTGTTTGGAAAATGTTTTGCATTACTATTCAATACAAGGCTTTAACATTGAGATTATTATTGGCTTAAAGAACGCAAAGTTTACTAAAAACCCCACGTGGGTTTCATTTAAGTTATTCAACAAAGGAATAATATATTTTCCTTACATACTGTTATTTTAAAATATTTCAATAAAACTGCTAAATTCTGTGACTGTTTTGTAGACTGAAAAAGGCTTATGATTCTGCTCAGCACACAACGTTGTTGACACAATTAATTCTGAAACATCCGCCAATTTATTAAAGCAAAATATCGATGTATGATTCGTTAAAAGCTTGCATTCGAATGAACAGAAAGCTCTCAGATTTTTTCCAATACACTCACAGTCTGACAAGGGTGTTTAGCTAGCCCGACATTATTTTCACTTATTTGAACGAAATAGCTGAGAAAATATCTCCCGGGGGCAAAAATGGTTCAGCTGTATCCCGATCTGATGGAACTGTTCATCCTTATGTTTGCAGATGATTTAATTTTATTATCAAGTACACCGACGGGTCTTCAAAACCCTATAAATTGCCTTGTTCATGTCATGTTAGAAGCTGGGCTAGAAATTAACTATGGTAAAAATAAAGTGGTTGTTTTTAGAAAAACTGGTTTCTTAGAACGATGGAAAAAAGGAGCTACTGGAGAAAAAAAAGTGGAGGTGGTTAGTAGCTATGTGCATCTGGGACTTCCCTTACCTACAACAATAAGTTCTTTTCAGGAAGCCGAACTGCAATTAAAGGGAAAAAAAAGATATATAGAATATAGTCAAAGCTTTGTCCAAACCCACTTTAATATTTTGCCGAAATATGAGGATATGAAGACGGGAAAAGGACACATTTTCGTTTTTTAAAAGTTTCTAAACCTACCTGTTTGCAGAGCTTGAGGCAGGGTGTATGGAGAACTCGGGTACTATCTATCCACTTCTGATTAACTGCTTCATGACAGCTATTACATTTTGGTTCCGCCATAAAAGGATCATGATGATACTTGTAACACTAATGTATACAGCAAGGTCGACGATTTATTACAAATATTTCATGAGCCAACATGGTCGATGTATCAACATCCGACATCGAACCGGAAGTGGTTTACCCTTGGCTTAGGGGTGAAGGGACACATGGATGCATAATTCTCCAAAATCGTCCACAGAGGACTAGGACAGCTGATGAGAGGTATACTCATCTGTCCTGTCATGTCTATATGTGTCCTGTCCTGCTATATGGACATTCCTTAGCCCTCAAAATTTGTTGTTCTTCTTATTCTCTTAATGTATATTTTATGTTGCTGTAGAAAAAAACCATAGATTTACTGAAGTTTTCGGTTGTCCTGGCGGGCATAATCCAATGACTTACATGGCCCGCGGGCAGGACCTTTCCCACCCTGGCCTCATGGTCTTACAAATGTAAGCTGCTTCCCACACACGGTCGTTGCTCGTGCAGGACATCTCGTGCACAGACAGGCCTGCACGTGTGCGCCAGATAACTGTCACGCAGACAAATCGCCAGGAAAATTCCATCAGGACAACTCTCCTCCAATCAAATGACAGTTACATAAAACAAATCGTACCTGGTGCTCCGTGAGTGTTATATTAATATAATAAAATCTTATTAGCTTGTTTCCATTACACACAGCACATAAATCCATTACATGATGCACTCGAACTCACCCACTTACTCACCAGCTCACTGCAACCCCGAGAGTGCTGGCTGGCTGGCTGGCTGACATCTCAAGTCATCGAGGTGTCTCAGTGTTCACTGGTAACTTCTATTTAGAAGCTTATATTTACAAATAATCAACAAGATCTCATGCTCTTTGTTCCTGAACCGGAAGTTTGCCTCGCTTCACCGTCTTAGCCAAATCTTTATCTATACAATGCTTACTATCAATGGCTCCCACCTTCTTTAATTTAAGGTGTTGACACAAATATTGAGATATAACCTACATGGCAAACAGCAAAATTCAGAATTGATATTCAGCTGTCGGGTGTGACAGGCACCCGCGGCCTACTTCCAGGATGTTGCAAGTCCTGGTGGCGCGCGCTTCAATTATCCACGTTTGGCGGCCCTGATGATAACAACCTTGCCATTTATTTTGTAGCTGTGTGCTTCTTGCTTTTGGGCGAGTTTTTGTTTTTTTGGTCACATTTATTGACATTTACTTGCATATCCTCTTTCATCTTTTTTTTATCGTGATGACGTTGGCATAATCGTCGTCAGGATCAAGCAGCTGCCGCTGCAGGCCATCTTGCACGTGAAGTTGTCAATGTGAGTATCTTCAAAAGACATCTTGACATTTATCATACTGACAACGGCAAAGTAGTTTACATGAGCATTACAAATACATGTATAGCGAATGATATGATTTATGATATGATATGATATGATATGATATGATATGATTTAATAGTCTTGTCTATAACCTGTGTCCGTCCCTCGATTTCTTAAGGATCTCTAGCCTGATATTCAGACTTACCAGCTTAATGACATTTTTTCACCTTTTTTTCTTGATTTCTTCATATATTTAACAGTTTTTTTGTGCCTGGAGCAGACCTGATCGGTAAACATCAGTCGCCTAAAACATTTCCCAAAACACAATTAGGTTTCTGTAGATGGGAAATCTTTCCGTTAATTATAGGGAGTTTCCATGCAATAGGTCCTTGAAGCGTTTACACAATTTGTATCCTTGAGTTACATGGTTACTATGGTTACTGTGTGTTTTTGCTCTATTTTTGCCTGCTGCTCGATTACCTGTACACAATGGCCGACATTTCACAGTCTCCACCATCCTAATCCTCTTTCTTAGGATTTACAATCGTGGTGAGGATGTCAGTGGTTGTGGAAGCAAAAATTACAGAAAAAGGAAATGAAATCCATTTGTAGGAGAGCATCTCCTGGTCATCAGATTAGTACGCCAGCTGGTTGCTGACTAAGTTTTCTTTTTTAGTTTGTGATAGTTTAACTTATTTCTTGCTGCTGATGGCATTTTTTTTTTCTTCCCACCCACCACCACCCCGGGTCAGTTCTCAGTTACTCTCACGTTTGTGGAATGTCCGACCTGTGGCCATGTTCACCGCTAGTCACTAGATGAATGGCTAAAGTGCTTATAAAATATTGCCAGCTTAGCTGACTGCTAGGCATTAAGCATTCAGCTAGCAGCTTGTAATGGACTCTGGTTCCAGAGGATCTCATGGCCCATCTGTCGGCATAAACAACTGTCTGTCCGTTCTTCGGAGTTGTGCGGGTGTTTCTTGGAAGCTGCCACATTTTCTCTCTCAATCAATCCCACACACACACACAAACTCTCTCTCTCTCACAGATTGTTATCCTTTCCCAGCAGCAAAGGAAACAAAACCCAGAGTGGATTCAGCCTGCTCCTTACGGGTGGGCAGAAAGTAGCCAGAAAGCTTTATTTGCGATGCTTATAACAGAAGCGAGGGTGTGTGCTCGGCGCGTAATTCTCAAATATTAGCAGTGATTTGCCTCAGCACAATGGGGGGACATCCCCCTGCCTCCCTGATCTATGGCCTGGAATCGAATGAACTGACCCTTTCCAGAACAAACAGCTGCCGGCCCCAGCTGACAAGGATGCTAAGGAAGCTGGAGGGTCGTCTGGTTAGTGCCACCGCCGTGTGGGCTGCTACCTGGGATGGAGAGGGAGGTGGCAGAAGCTAAAAAAGAGGATAGGGAGTGTAGTTGATGATTTTGCAAGCTTGTATATATATATGCAAGCGCACGAGAGAGGATATTTGTGTGTGTGTGTGTGTGTGTGTGAAAGAGAGCCATCAAGCCAGCAAACAAAAGGATTGTAAGAGGAGGAGACCTGCACATCCACATTCTCCCCAAAATCATTCTAAAGGATTTACACACACCGACATCATACATCCATACACAACAATAACTTACAATAAATAGTCATCGATCCTGTACTCAAATAATCGCACATGATCGTGTGGATGTCGACACAATGTACAACGAGGGTTTCACTCACATCAATAACAGCAACATTAAATGAATTGCGAGAAATAATTACAAAGATGTAAAGATGATTTGCCTTGTATATTTTGTTGATATGGTATTTATGATGGACTGGGATCAAAGTTACCAGAGCCAGGGGGTTGTCAAGCGGACTGTTTGCACGCCCAAAGGCCGACAACTTTCTCTGAGCGATACCACGAGTTATGGTTTAATATTGCGCGGCCATAATGTTCCTGCCTCCGGCACAAGTCAGAGAAAGATTTACCACGAGCGGACCCGACATTTGTCACCCACGCCAACGCATCAGCCACTACATTCATAAACCAGCAGGCTGACCTTTACTAGGAGTTTGTGTGTGCGTGAGAGCGAGAGAGAGAGAGAAGGTTTTATCACGTGACGAACAGTAAAAAAGAAACAGAAGACAACGAACAAAAAAAAAATATTAACAAACAAACAAAAACAATGTAAGAGAGGAAATATTTAGATGCATGGATTCCCCTATCCTAGCCCACGCATCCTACTGTAGATGTACATCAGTGATGTCACGGCCAATATGGCAGGCGCACGTGACCATATTTTTCGTTCTTAGACTTCTCCCATAATGCACCATCTCTGTTCAATCCTATTCCCGACCCCTAGCCAGCTGCTGCTCTGGGAGTAGACGCTGGGCCCGCATGTGACGTCACAAATCAAACTGAAATAAATGATCCGTGACGTCACTACATGTTTCTAGCGATCGCCCCACGCCTGCACCACTGCAGCAGCAGTACCCTTCGGCGCTCAACAGTCAATCTTCGCGTGCAGTATTTTTGGACTTTCGCTAAAGTTAATAAAGTAAAAGGTGTCACTTGCTGTAAAAAGAAAAATCTCTTGTGGAAATGGGGATGGAGAATGTAGCACCTCGTAAAAACTGAACCCTCCCCTCCCACAGCCACCACCTCTCTCTGTGTCAGTGTTCCTCCCTCCTCTTCAATTTTTCTCTTCCCAAAAAGGCCAGAATGTCAGCAAAGCCATTTCCTTCAGCCTCTTAAAGGTGCTCGCCATGACCTTCTCAGCCGCTGCAACCGTTATGGTTGTCACTGTCACTCATCACCAGCCTCCATCTCCGCCATTTTGTGCAAGCCGAGCGCTTATTGAGATGAATGGCGTCATTGCACGAACATAACTCCGAAAGGCCGTGTCTTCAGACAGGTATAGCACTCCTGTGAGACCCTGCCTGGCGATTGCAAGCCCTCAATATGGCGATCAGTGTCACGTGTGACAAAAGCCGTGTGCTGACTGCAAGCTTTGTCTAGCAGCCCTCGTGACGGGACAAATACTAGAGGCAGGTTTGAGCAAGTTTGGCAAAGGTTTTATATAATAATAATAATAATAATAATAATAAAAATAAAAACAACATGTGGTTTCTGTAGCGAACACTCACGCGTGTCAAGGGGCATGCCGTTATATAACTGTCATGTTAAATTTGATCAAAACTTCATCTAAATATTCCCCGTTACAAACGATATTCAATGGGTGTTTCGTTTTCGACACGAAAGGTCATTCTTTCTGCGTCAGAGACATTACTATTAGTATTTTATTATTAATAATTATAGATCACAATCAATCGTCATCATCTTTTTCTCAGAGGATTTCTTAACCATGGACATCTCTTTGAAACACGTGGCAATGTCAATCAGTGGGTGAGTTCATGTTTTCGCCTTGAACGTCAGATATCAGGTGAGAATACCAGGAGAAGTAACATCTTTCCCGTGTCTGTCAGTTCCAGCGTCAAATTGTAAGTCTGGGGAGTTGGGGGGAACCCACTATTGTCCGACCATCCATCCAGCCATGACACAAAGGCTGGTCTGGCTGCATAGTTCCTCACGTGACCATGCGTAGTCATCTCTAGAGATGAGACATTTCAGACGAGGGTCTCTTCCTCCTCCTCCCTCTCACATCTTCCCTCCCATCATGACCTCCAGGGGGAACAACTCGCTTCCGGCTGTAGGCTGTTGCACATTTCAGACCCAAGCACAACAGGTACGCCATCTAGTAACTGTTAATCGAGTTAGACCGGCGTCTCGGTCTGAAAGACAGTCAGACATACGCATTTCCGCCACACACCGCGCAAGAGAGGTGCACCAGGGAGACAATTCACGACCCATGACGTCACTACCGCTGCAGCGAGGTCGTCTGCGGTTATTTATAGCTCGAGTAAAAGCGCTCTGAGCGGCTGTTAGTTTTGGCCCTGTGCTTCTTGAATACCAACCAAGAAAGATTAAATAAAATATTTCGACGAAGCATCATTAATTTAGATAGATTCACAAAGAAACAAATAAAAAGTGATTTCTTGGATCAGCTGATGGTATTAGGAGAAGAATGCAGAGATATGAAGATAATAAGGTTTACATTTCGTTGCTAGGTAACCCACAGTCCTCAATGAGACAAAATAGATACATTATTCCTCACAAGGAAGTACACATAAAAGCTCGGATCTTGTTATCACATTTCTCTTCGTTTCCTTCCAAGGACGAGTCCGCCTCCGCTCGGAGGGAACAAATAAAATCGATCGCCATTTTTGATGACTTCTTTTATGAAGGAATAGAAAGGCGGTCACTTTAATCATCTCCATGGCAATCATCCTTGCTTTTCATGCTAATATTCCTGAGATCTGTAACGATAATGCCTGCACGGCGGAACATTATGGTCTAACAAGCCATCATTGCTTCAAACGAAAGCCAGGACAAGGGGGTGGCGCATCTCACTGCTGGCTATTTACCCCCTGCCCGCCCGTCTTGTTGTTCTGGAAAGGACACAGCCCTTTGCAATCTCCAGTTGGCCGTAATTAACCACCCGGTTTCCCGCTGATTGGCGTTCCTTTTTTCCCCCAAGGCCGAGGATGCTGGATTTCAGTCTACCAGGAGACCTGGGTTTTATGTGCTCTTAGTTTATTGGCTTTTAACTTCAAAGAACACGGGGTCTGATTCCAGCGGCGGAAGGAATTCTGTTGGCGGTGGTCTTGGCGCGTGACAAGAGTTAAAGAGCAGAGCGCGCACATGGCGGAGCAGCGAAGGGTGTGTGTGTGTTGGAAGGGGGAGCTGGTCACGTGTGGGTGCCATCCAGAGGATGCAGAGTTCCCGAAGGGTCGGACGACGGACTTGAGGGCAAGGAGCGGGTCATGGCGAGGTCAGGAAGGACAGAATCGGTGCTTTGACACCGTGTCAGCAAAGGAGGCTATGATCATGGAAAAGCCAATCTTGCTGACTACAATCACTTGTTGAGAAAACAAACAGCGTGTCCAAGACGAAATTTAAATATTTAGGACATGGAGTAATCACAGTCCAGCAAGGTCTGTTTTTTTTTTTTATTTGCACTTGGGAAGTAGAGTTGAGGCTACTCGCAGTAGTGGTGTACAGAGTTAGAGCTGTAAAACTGTTCACATCTGCGGAGGTAACAGCTCATGGTCCATGGTGTGGCGGCCATTGTAGAAATAGTCGCTCGTGCCTAGATTTTACCTCAGCTTGTCACAATATCCTTCCTCTGTCAGTCTCCAACACGTTACAGCTATGTGTGATGCACTCAGAGGAGTACTGGCCAGGAGAGATAATCTCCTTGACGACGACAGGAAGATTGCAAGACCAATCAGTCACTGATGCAATCAGAAAAAGCGACAATGGAGGGCGAAACAAATGGGCAGCGCCGAAATAAAACAAATTCCGTCCCCAGACCCCACTACCCCACCGGAAATTGCGCACAAGGTTTTATTTGCCTACTACACCGAGGGTAACTGGATGTCAGGCACTTGAAAGTGATTTGGCGTTCGATTTTTAAGTCTGACTACAGTCACATTCCGCAACACGGTGAACTACTTTTTTGACAACTGACATCTCTCTAACGCCTTATCATCCATTGAATCCCCTTACATAGTCCTCTTATATCCTTTCCCCTCCAACCCGATGTCACGTGTTAGACCTTCCAGTGCTGGCACCGTGCCAGTCGCGCCTGAAAGGAGGATGCTGTTAACACGTTTCCGCAAGACCTGCAATTATATAAATTTCACAAACATCTATATTTCTCCTTCCGTTTCCACTACTGGGCCACTTTTTCAGTCGGTTCTCGGCCGCGGGTATTGATTGGATAAAACTGGTCACGAAGCGCGGATGAAAATTTTTACATATAAAAGTTATGGATTCCATGTATTGTAGAAATCGCCTGTCATTGAAGGATCCAAACATATTTCTTTCTCTCTCTCTTTCTCTCTTGCTCTCTTTCTCTTTACGCGCTCACACACACACACGCACACAAGCGTGAACTCCTCATCTTACAACTGATGCAGGAAGTTGCATGCCATTGGGTTTCTAAAACAAAAAGTCTAAAATAAGAACCAAACGTGGGCGATGGAACGTCAGAATCACACGTTCCGCCTTCATGATGCAGAAGAGAGGACTGTCAAATGCCAGGATGCATTAGGCTATCATTAGTAACCGCCGACAGGACACGGCGAGAAACGCAGGCCTACGGACCTCCTGCTCCACAAGCTCGGGACTCGAGGTTCTCACTGGCTGCCAGATCCAATGTTGTGGTGTATCCACAATAATCAGCAGTCATGTCAACAACGAATTTCAATACTGACTTTAAAAACCAATCTATAAAACTGCACTTGAAATCAGGAAATGGGTTTTATAGTTGAACGAGTTCTTCATAAAACGAAAAAAAAGACCATCTTACATTATTGGTCAAGGAACATGAAGTTTCGGCAATAAGCTATGTTTTATTTATTATTTATTATATTTATTTATATAATATACTCATATAACACGCATGCGCACTTTAATAGTTTCTAGCAATGACTTACTCCGACCTACAATCAGTTAAAGGTGATGCTGTGTGAATGTCTCAGGCTGGTAAGTGTGGACTTTTGAAAAAGGTGGAAAAGGAAGTGAGGTGTGGAGTATCGCCTTGTAGAGTAATACGTTCTTGCCGAAATCAGTTTCGTGCCTTGCTCGGTTCGATATTTCTCTATCCACCCCTTCTTCCTCCATCCCCCGGCCTGCTACCCCTTCCCCTGTCCGCCATCATCTCCCCGGCCGTTTACTGAAAACCGCTCACGTGCCCACGTGCAATTGCAGCTGTCATGGGCTCGAAGAAATGTGCGATCTTATTAGCAGACCATGAAAAAAGCAAGCATGTGAAATTGGGAAGAGGCAAAACACTGGTTGTCCTCCCAGCACAGGAAGGACCTGGCTGACTTGTCGCGAGGTGGCAAATGGAGATTTCATGTAATGTTAACACTGTGTTGTAAAACTGAGAGAAAATGTAATTAATAAGGAACAAATTATACCCACTGGTGGCTGCTATTATAGTGGTAACGGACACCACGGTGTTTAAACAGAATTATTGGGGTTAAAAGGTTAAAGTCTTCTGGGTAACTTATTACAGATATTTGATATCACTTTAGTTGAAGAATTAGGGAGGTTTTGTAAGATTTTTTGTTATTTGCTATTCTCTTAGTTTCGTGGTTATCGAGATTTTTTTTTTTCTTTTTTGCTGAGCCATCTTCTGGGTTTCTTCCCCAGCGAGGGATGATGGAGATTGTTTGTCTCTTGGTTAGCAAGAGAATCGCTCGCACACCCTTTTATTGATATGGGTATAAAGAAAAATGTAATGCAAGTTTACAGCATGGATTAGTATTACGAGCAATACACTCAGAGGAAGGGAAACGTAACTCTTGCACCAGGGAATCCCTTGCATGAGTTACGTCCCCATTTTTAAAGTGAATGAGCAATACGTTAGTACACACGAATGTGGTCAGAATGTACATCTGTGATGGTGTTGTACATCAAAACAAATCGCCACTGAATGTCTCTTGGGCTAAAAATAACCACACCGAGGGTGTTCACCGACAGATTCACTTCACAATTGTTTTTCTATTTTTACAGGGAAGAGGTAGGAGGGGTGAGGTGGTAGAACAAACCAGACGAAGCAAAACTCAGAAAAACTCCCTTTAAAGCAATCAAGTGAGTGTTATTTCCCTTTACTCTAACTCATTTTACTGCTGACCTTTCCTCCACAGTTTCGCGACCGTTAGAATTCTCTTTTTTTTTACTCTCTCCCTCTCTCCCTTTTTCTCTCTGATCAATTCTATGGAACATGAATTAGCTTCGCCATGACACCACCAGTTATTTTTTGGTGGATTGTTTGTGTTTATTTATTTTTTTCTCCAAGAGCACCAAGAGAGATCTTCACCTTTCAGAACCAGCTTCTGTTCAGTCTCGCGAGGTAACGCGTGATAGACACAGAGCACGTCAATGTTGACAAACAAGAAAAAAACTGTTTGTCTGAGAAGCAACAAAAACACTTCGTTTGACTTGTTTTGGATGAACAAAAAGCCATCTTCTCGATAAACTGAGATTTTCTGGGTGGACATACAAATTTTTAAAAATATTGTATCATAGCAACAGGCTCCGAAGCTTGAACGAGAGAACAACAAGCGCCTTACCTGGATCTCTCTTGCGATGTCCTTCTTTGGCGACAACCGAAGACTCACATTCTGTTTTTCTTTTATCCAGGCAGTTTGTTCAGAAACATCCCCCTCTTGACGTCATCAATACACTTTTTTTAACGGCCCGAAACTGACCAACGTTTTTGTTTTGTGGAAGATGAAGAGCTACTGGCTGGATCGCAAATAAATAAACAAAGGACCGAGGTAGGTGCTTCGGCAGACTCCTGGCCCGGGGCGATCTTCGGTGTTCCGGTCTGAAAGCGAGAGAGACGTCTGCTGCTTTGTCTTTCCCTCTCTTTTCCTCCCTTTTCTGTGCAGCCGACTGTCAGCGAGTGGAGGTGTTGCTGCTGACTGTGTGCCAATGCAAGTAGCGGGTCCTGATCAATCGCTATATACTAAGCTCTGCCCGCAAGATCAATAACCGCGCATCTCTTCTGTAGCCAAGGGCTGGATGGGTAAGGAGGAGTGAGGGAGAGAGGGAGGGAAGAGGCAGCAGATGCGCACGTGGCAGCGCATCCGAGGATGTTGTTGGTGCTGCGGTTGCTGTTGCGGTTGTTGATGCTGTTGCCATGTGGACTCTCTCTCTCTCCTTCTAGACCGCCGGCGCTTTGGACCGGTAAACCGCTTGTCCACAGGTAAACAGAAGGAGGGAATTCAAGACAGAAAACGTCTCAACGGGGAAGACGTGACAGGAGAAGCAGGAGAGGCTACAAAGAAGGAGGAGTCTAAGATGAAAGAAATAAAACAGTTTGGAAACAGTACAGGACGATAATGAATACAAGTCATGATGAGGAAAGAAAGACACCAAAAACGTGATGATGGTGGGATTGGGTTTTTTGTTTGTTTGTTTGTTTGTTTGTTTGTTGGTTGGTTTGGTTGGTTGGTTGGTTGGTTGGTTGGTTGGTTGGTTGGTTGGTTGGTTGGTTGGTTGGTTGGTTGGTTTGGTTGGTTGGTTGGTTGGTTGTTGGTTGGTTGGTTGTTGTTGGTTGGTTGGTTGGTTGGTTGGTTGGTTGGTTGGTTGGTTGGTGGGTTGGTTGGGTTGAGTTGGGTTGATGATTATGTGTAAGCTGGAGTGGTTTGTTTGTATGATGACTGAAATGAATACTGGATAATGATTGTGATGAAATCTAGAACAAATGGACAAGTTGGTTAAACAGCGACTCATTAGTATTGAGTGGTGAGAAACTGAGAATAACGAGCTTGCAAGTGAGAGAGACAGAGACACACACACAGAGGGTGAGAGTGAGAGCACTTTACAAACTTCAGAAGCAAAACTCAAACAGACTTGAGTAATCTACTGAGCCAGTAAACGTGGCTAGGTAATTTGTCTTTTTCCAGATTATATAATTTTCACATAAATCCGGGCGCTGGGAGGGCGCGCTGATGGGTGTGTCTGAAGTAATGGGTGAGGGTGAGTTAGCACCTTTGCCCCTCCATGCCTATATTTCCTCACTCGTGCCAGCTCCACGACAGTTCCGGGGGTAGCACCTCCAGCGCCGCAGAACTGTGCTTTGCAGGAGGTTAATCGACTGGAACCGTGAAGGAGGCTGTTAGGTTCAACGGGAAGTTTGGATATCATTCGTGTTCTGGCTCTTTTCTTGCCTTTTAATGAATTTACAAGAAACTGGACTTTGTAGGACTTCCAAAATTGTAAATTACGAACCACTCTCTGGAGGACAATAGCGAGAAGGTTTACCAAGAATTGTGGAAGATCATTCGCCATATTTTCTTTGCCGATGTCAATGAAGTGGATCCATTTGTATAGCAGCTACTGCTAAATAAACAAAATGTTTAAATAAAAGTGCTCTGACGACTGTTAAGAGGTATAAGATATATGTATTTTCCCTGGGACATTGAACAGCACTGAAGAACAGTAACAGTTACTAATGAACTAAACAAGACTGAGGTAGGAGGCTTTCAAACCCTATGAAGGTTCTCGTGTTTCGACGAAGTAGAATTGTTTTCTTTCTTGATTTCATCGTTTACTAAGTTCATCTTGCATATTTCATGTTGCAAATTTAGACCATACAATTGCCGTGTATCGATGTATGGTCTTCAATGCTTTGAGATAAAGGTCGTCTCAGCTCCATCTCTCTATCTCTCTTTCTCTCTGATGTTCGCTGGATGTCGCGCTGTCCGGACGCCAAATGTCACATAAATAAACTAGATGTTTACGCCTCCATCCAAGACCGTGTAGACAAGGCTGTCTAGATTTACGCCCGTTTCACTATCCCCAGGGCTCTACATAATCTTTCCTCTCATTCATTTTCCTTCTGCCCTTTATTCACCAATGCATTATTTATTTAAACAAAGGTAAAGAGTCCAGCAGCCTGGTGAGCAGCCAGCGTAAGACATTTTACTGTTTTAATAAGTAATATACAAGTAATTCTTTGGCATGTTGGTTGGTTGGTTGGTTGGTTTGGTTGGGTTGGGTTGGTTTGGGTTGGTTGGTTGGTTTGTTGGTTTGGGTTTGGTTGGTTTTGGTTGGTTTTGGGTTTGGGTTGGTTTGGTTTGGTTTTGGTTGGTTTTTGGTTGGTTTGGTTGGTTTGGGTTGGTTTGGGTTGGTTTGGTTGGTTTGGTTGGTTTGGTTGGTTTGGGTTGGTTGGTTGGTTTGGTTGGTTGGTTGGTTGGTTGGTTTGGGTTGGTTTGGTTGGTTTGGTTGGTTGGGGTTGGTTGGTTTGGTTGGTTGGTTGGTTTGGTTGGTTGGTTGGTTTGGTTGGTTGGGTTGGTTTTGGTTGGTTGGTTTGGTTTGGTTGGTTTGGGTTGGTTTGGTTGGTTGGTTGGTTGGTTGGGTTGGTGGTTTGGTTGGGTTGGTGGTTGGTTGGTTGGTTGGTTGGTTGGTTGGTTTGGGTTGGGTTGGTTGGTTGGATGGATGCTTTGGGTTGGTTGGTTGGTTGGTTGGTTTGGTTTTCAGCACATGATGAGCTCATAGATGACGAGTTGTAGAGTACTCAGTTCTTTTGTTCTTGCATGAATTTTAGAAGTTTTCAAAAACCCTGACTTTTGTTTTTCCCCTGAGTTACCGCTTAATTACGGGTTAGGATTAAAACCAGCCAGCCATCGTCTACAGACGTACCCCCTCTCAAGTGATTGGAACCCTCCCCCCATACACACACGACAGCAGTGACACAGTTTACACTGCAGGGCATGTCCCCGGACTCTCACAGCTGGCAACACAGAACATTTAAGCGGACAAACACAGTTCGTCAAGCAATTTCAAGTCTTCGGTTTTTTCTTCGGTTCCAGACGTCGCCCTACCCCCCTCCCTCTAATCGGTTCCTCAGCAGACGTCTCCCCCGACAAACGTCCTCGTGGAGATGGCGGTGCACGCACTTTGACGAAGGGGCAAGGTGTAAAGACTCGAGTAACGAGCAGCGACGACTTGATGATTCTGCTCTAAACACATGAAGACGTCTTAAGTGACTTTTCTTTGACCTTTGACCTCGGCCCCTCGCGCGTGCAAGTTAACAATTTCTTCTGATGTAGGCGAAGATGATTTTTGTTTTTACTGGGAGACCGTAATACTGACCGGAAGCAGACTCACTCGCAGACCGTGATATTCTCACGAAACAGATATTCATTAGCAGACAGTAATAGTCACAGGAAGTAGTTTCATGGACAGACTGTAATTGTCACAGGAAGTAAGATCATGTGGATATTAGAGTAATGACTTCACTCTGTAGTATCAATCTTCTTATTAGTTGTCTACAGGTTCATGAAGAAAACAGCGACATAAGAATGTTTCTACAATGCCGACTTGATCGTGTGAATTTTGTTTGTTGTGGGGGTTTATGTTTGTGTGGTTTCTTGTTTTTGAAAAAAAACATTCACTCGACAGTGCATTGCTTCCTTCACTGAGGGCAAAGGTCGCTAATTCAAACGCAGATCTTCATAACGGAGAAGTCAGTTGAATAAATGAGACATTGATCGTCACAAGACACTCAGCACCATCCAGACCTGACCAATAGTTCCGCATGAAGGACTGCGAACATTCGTATACGCCATGAGGTTGGAAGTCATGTTCACTTCCGGACATGCGCAGTCAGCATCGACTGCCGGTAATACTTCGCGCTCTTTGACAACTTTTTTCCAGAACTATCTGAAAATTCATGAAGGATGCTGCGCACTCTTCTCACACGCAGCCGGTAGAGGTCGTTTATGCGCACAGGGAGATAATTCAGCGAACCCATATTCCAGAAGAAATTGTGAAAGTTGACATTATTTTAGTCAAAGTTTGTGATGTGCACACGTGTGGGTGAAATATTTCAATCAACTTTGTAACTGAAGAGGTAGACTTACGTGTTCAAAAAAGACTTTAAAAGCAACTAAGGGTGACTTTGGTAGAATTTGCCATCTACATAAAATGTTGAAAGCCTCATTTTATTTGTGTCCATCGGAAGTCCAGGTAGGGTTTATCTGTCCACCCTGTCTTGCTCTAGGGATGATGATGAATTGATGAAATGTTTGCGTAGATTGTTGCGGATGGGCGCTTTGCTGGTAAAAAGATTCCAAGCGAAAAATTCCTCTTTTTATCTTCTCAGACTTCTTTATTGCCGTCTGTCTAAATTGCCTTGTTTATGTATATAGTGCTAATATTGAATTATTCTATTGTAGTTTATGTCTCGTTTTTTCTATACTACCAATACGTGAATTTCTTAGTTGGAAACGAAAGAAAAAAATGTCTAGACATACAGTCTGAGAAAAGTGGGTCCATCTGTCCTGAAAATGAGCCAATTACCTGGATCATCACAGAAAAATTGCCACAGCGCCCGTCACAGAGCTCGCTACAAAAAAAAAATGGTGATCCTACACAATATTTTTGTGAAAGAAACTTTTTGTATTGCGGTACAAACCTGTTGTCAGACCAGTAAAGGAAGCAGTAATAGGTAATAGACGAATTAACGTGAGTGGAAGAATGCTAGTAGGGATGGAGGATTACAAGACGAGAAGAATGCAAGCTACACGGAGAAATCGAAAACAAACAAGCATTGGAACCCTGAAGCAAGACTACTAAAACGAGGCATGCTACTACAAAGCTTCCGGTTTAGTCACATTCTTTGTTAAGGCTCGCCGAGCGGAGAACTTCGCAAGAGGCTAAGCGTTGGTCTCGGCAGACAGACAGCAGTCCACCTCTACACATCCATGAGGGAAATACAGTTCAGCCTGACCCGACTTATTGCTGACAATTAGTTTTCCTTTACACCACGTGACCACCAGCTCAGGTGACACACGTGACTTAGTAGTAGCTAAGGTGACCAGACAGTACATCGATACAAACAAGAATCCATCTTTTCTATACCTGACTGAATTTCTCCAAGGCTATAAAGGTCTGTATGGGAGGGGCACGAGGGAGGATAGCGGAAGGTGGTGTGTAGGGGAGGATGCTAGAGGTGCCTGCTGGAGGATGGGGGTGACTAGCTTTAGGCCGAAGGCAACTGACGGGTTTTAACGAAACAGGAAATGGGTGTCTGGTTCTCCTTGCGAGGGTTCAAGCGCTTTTTAAATGGCCATTAGTAGGCTGTACGAGGTTTCCTCGGCCTGATGGACTTGGAGTAGGGACGACTACTCCATTCGCCGGCAGGGGCTGAGCCACCCGAGAAAAACAGCGAATTACCCTGCACTCCGCTTCGTTTCCAAGCTGAGCATTAGTTTTGTTACTTAACAGGCCAGCCGCGTTCACAGCTGTGAGATCACGTGAGCACCGATATAGAAGTAGGAATATCACGAAACAAATGAGATATATTCCCAGAAAACAGGTGGGGAATATTCTTTTTGGAGTATTTTTGGACACTAGTGACGTGTCTTCTTGAACACTAGTGATGTGTCTTGTGGAATATGTTTGAATTATGAAAATCGGGGTATAGCCTGAAATACAAGTGAAGATCATATTTATTTTTATTTTGTACTTAAGTAAGCAAAGAATAGAGAATAAATTCAACTGTAGAAAAGAAATGTGTTTTGAAGACCAATAAAAACAAACTCAACCTGAAGCTTGACAGTTTAGTAAGGTGAAGTGCAGCAAAATAGATATGTTTAGAAATAAATTGACAGCTCTCTGTCTACACTTTAGTTTCATCATTTCTCTCTTTCTTTAAATATAAATATTTAAATATGCGTTCAATGTCTTCAACAGTAATGTGTGCTTTTCTGTGATTTTTTACGATGATAGGAACGGTAATTTGTATTAAGGAAGTAATTAAAATAATTACAACTGATTGACTGTGAGTGCATTGTAGGTAGTGGTGATGTCATGGGTACCTTAGCTGTGTTTGTTTTGAACACACCATCTTCGATTCGCAGTTGACGTCTGAGTTTCCGACTGAGCAACTGCTCAAGCCATCTCGTTTGTCTCCGATAGCAAAATAGCCAATCACAGAATAGCGTGAGCAGTCAGTGGCCAATCACAGAATAGCGTGAGCAGTCAGTGATCCAGTCCCACAATTCCGCAGACCGTTACACGATTTTTTTTAAAAAAAGGGGGTTAGTTCCACAAACTTTCAGTCACTGCGAAAGTTGAGAGCAATGTTAAAGCCCTTCTTATTCAAATACAGAGGAAGTTTGACGAAGTCTGGCAAAGTCTTCACGCGACTGAGAGATCAAATCTTAAGCACACCTTGCATCATGTCCCTCTCGTGCATGAACGCCATGGCGAGTTTGCTGCAGCTTCCACACGCCATCTGGCTCCCTTTATCCGTCCCAGGGGTCCCTGGGAAGATGTCACAACCACCCTGAGCCTAGCAGAACCTCAATAAAGGGTGCTTCCCAGACAGAGTAGTGGTCCCGCCGTCGTTTGTGAAAGTTGAAGTCCCAGGTCCAGATCTTGTTTCGAGAACTTTTTTGGGGTCATAGCTGATATCGGCAAGTTTTCTCCTCTTCACTAACCTCCATCTCCAAAGTGCAAAATCACACCTTACTGGAAACCCTATCTAACAAATAAGCTAATCCGACAGCCAGCCCCAGCAACGCTTCCATGTCAACGCTCACAACTTGGACGCTGGGGGCTGCTGCACTTTTGAACAAGGGTCTGTTTGGGATGGAGGTGGAAATGAGACCCACTGTTGCCAAAGCACATCGACCTGCGTGCATTATTTGTTCCTGACAAGACAACCCGAAGGCGAGCTTTCGACCGAGGGGCCGTAATTCTGGACAGCCAAGCGATCACTATTACACGAGCCGGAAGCTAGGTATCTACCATTGTCCCTTAGACTGGAGTCACACGTGGAAATGAAAAGTCTCTACCACAAAGAGGACATTGTCCGGAGTGAGGTGACCAAGTACTGGTTTGTTTGCAGTGCTTCGAGCCCAAAATATTGTAGAGGCGAAATTTCAAGGAGTTTAAATTGAGGAGGTGGGCTCTTGCCTGGAGTACAATGAAGGACCTTTAGGTCCACAAAGTGTCTTCGCTTCCTCTGCTTCCATTACAGGGGAAGGGAATTTTATCGAAATCTCTCTCGAGGCTTCGTATAAAGAGATTAAAAGTCACATCGGTGCTTACAGTTTCGAAGAGAATGACAATGCATTTTTAAGCAATGTTTTTTTTTCCACAAAATGTTATTTTACTTTCTTTAACTTTCGTGCACACAACATTGGTAACCTCACACTTTTTGTTGTTCCCTGGGATGAAGGCAGATTCACTCTAGGTTCTCTAATGTATTATGTACTAACCCTCTTTTGCATTTTCCAGTTCTTGTTTGGAATAACACATGTTTGAGTTTTCCAACACTCGATTGCAACATTTTTAATGCTCACTTACAACATTTTTCAGCATATTCAAACAATTACTTCCCATGCACTACATCCCCCGCAACTGTCGCTCAATGATGTTCACACAGCACACAGATCAGACTCCTTTGCACATCGGGTGCATTGCAGCCATTTTCTCACCCATAATTGCCAAATTTATCGTGTGGCCACTTTCTGTTTCTCACCTCTACCCATGGCCATCCTCTTTCGGCAACAACAGCACCGGTCTGTTGGCACAGTCCAGCAAGCTCTCTAAACCATGACTTCCTGTCTGTGATGCAATCTTAGTTGAACAATTGTAGTTCTTTCTGTGTGTCAGGTGCAGGAGACCTGTCTTGTAATCTGAGGCCATTGCAGACACATACGAGGTGCTACAGCAGTCTTTCCTGTTACTCAGATGGTGGCTTGAAGTCAGCTGGAGGTGATTTTGCTACCATCACCTAATGGAGTATTTATGTCTTGTCGACGATCCGTGGATTGTTACAAAAGTTACTTTGGACATCACATCTTGCTTAAAAAAATTAGTCAGATATCATTCGAGTACTTTCCATCATCATTTTCTCTTTTTATCATAATTTATTAGCAATCGCCGGTACTGTTGCACAGTTTGTTTCACCTATTTCAAGAATTCCTTGCAGCCCAGAGAACACTGACACAACTTTGGCTGTTAGTGTCTGTTAACGAATCATTAAGTGACTTTATATCTGGAGACTCAGTGTGTCGTGTCGGGACTTTTTCACCGCTGCACGCGCTGGTCTGCGCGAGATGACACTGATTCCATTACTGTGGACGACATGAAGAATCTTCGGACACGGACCCAGAAATTAGGTTTTCCTGACGGGCGCGAACCTCGCCATTTTTGGGCCGCGGCCCGGAAAGGGTATCCCTGTGTAATTTGGTCATCTTTTCCATTTATTGTATTTGACTACGGTTGCATCTTCTTTCTACCTATCTCCCACCTGCTTTCCACTCTCTATTTTCGGCTCCCAACCGCATTTTTGTGCCCTTCCTTCCTCTTCAGCAAAGAACGATTCTTTTGTTTCTTCCTTCATTCCCTTTAAATCGCTTGCAATTTTAAATATGTTTTTATGCGAGTAAGGTACCCGTAGGAATATTTTATTACATTAACTAATCTGCTCACGATCTAGCCAAATTTTTCAGAATTAATTTCGTTCTTTTTCCTTCCATTTTACACGCCTCCTGTGCATGATGCTCGCCAAATTTTTATTGAAATAATTCCGATTGTAATAAGTTGTGGTTCACATTAAAAGTCTCTTCTTCTTTTCCCCTTGAGCGGAATACTGTTTTATGCTCCTCTATTCATGGTTTTTTAATGGCTTTCATTTTCTTTGCCGTAATTATGTCTTTTTAAATGTTTCGCGTTCGTTCCCATCATGCTTCATCTCCGTCGTGGATTTTTAGGCAGTCCATGTCACGTGCAAGTTAAAAATATCCTGAGGTGCTTCATGCATGTTAGAAAAACGGGAAAAATATTGAAATGGCATCACATTCAGAACTCTGTGAAGTTTCGAACATTTAAAAAGTAGCAAACATGTCAAAATAAATAATTGCAGTCCACGTTGCGTGTGATTACACATCAACGCTTGAAACAAGTAATCGAGAAAAACCCACAGCCTGGAATTTTCCAGTCCTGCGCCCTCGAAACAACGGTACAAGAGGAACAGATATAAATGTTTGGAATATTTATTTATTTATTTTTTTTTTTTAGATTGTAGGCTCTGTATCATGAGGATACTGGTCTTGGCTCTGGCAGCATGTCTGGCAGGACGAACGAAGTTTAGTGCCCTCGTCGAAAGCAAAATCCTGATAAAGGCGAAGCTGGTGGTAGGGAGAGAAAGGGGGGAAAGGATTGTAAGAGAGAGAGAAGGAGAAAGCCTCGTGCACATGTAATTAAGTTGCACAAAGCAAATGCAAAATCATTAACCCATATTGCAAAGAAGCCGGCGCCATTAAACACACCGCCTGACAGAGATTAATGGTCAGACGCTCCGGGAGCTTGCGTCACCATGTTTTTCAGTGGATATACATAGACACTGGACATCATGGAGGAGAGCAATGACCCTATTCATTATCATGCTTCTTTCTAGTCTCAAATTTCACTAGTTTTTTTTTAATTTTTAGAACATAATAGCATGTTTCTCGACAGGTCCGCATGTCGACTGATGCAAATCCTTCTTTCTCCTCCTCCTCCCCCATGTACCTGTGTTTGTGGAGGATGGATGCAAGACATTGACACCCATTCCACAGTAATACAATTTTAACAGATAAATATCTTGCAAAGTATTACCTGACACGCTTTTTTCCAATGATAAAGATTATCAGGAAGATGATAAACTGTTCTATAAAGCTGCTCAGCCAAACAAAAGGCAGTAAAACGAGTTTCATTTTATAATATTTATGAGCTTGCTAAATGCCAGAATACTTGTCGGAACTCGATAGCTTAAAACTGCACTCTGTTCACCCATGTAGTTTTATGATCTGTTCGTTATAAACTTCGCCTCCTGTGGCCTCTAGATATTAAGAATGCTTGTAACTCAGTGCTTGGCCCTGAAAAATAATACTGGAGCATTGTTGTATGGCTTTTCTTTTTATTGTGGGGAAGGAGAGAAACAGTGAAACACTAAAACGAGATATATGAGATCTGCTTAATTTTTCACAGGATTGATGAATGTGCGTGTATCCCTCAGAATAACTTTCATTTCGCTCACAATTTTTTTGTATCTGCTTTTTCTTGTCATTTTCAGTTTCATTGTCCATTTGTTTCTTGAATCATGACATCTCCTAGATGAATAGACCATTAATTTATTTTTGAACTGAAAAACCTGTAAAAGAAATGCTTTTAATTCAAGCGATGTCGAATAAATGCGAACTACAGTTCACGTTTCGAGAAGCCAGTAAGGAGAGCAATTATTAATCGCTGCTACTTATATACTTTCAACAGGAGATGAAAGGGTTAAAGGAAAGGCTGACGATGTAATTAGATGATGGAAACTGTTCTCCTAAGGATCACATGACAACCACCCTGCTGACGTCAGCGATTTGCTGGCTCGAGCCGTGACGAACACGGTGCAACACGCAGAGCACCAACGTCCCTGACTAATAGACTGGTGACTCGGGTCACGTGATCCATCAAGTCCCAGCGCTGGGTGGCGTGAGAGCCTAGGTCACCTCCATGAGCTGACCGCCCCTCCTCTCACCCTCACCCCTCACCCCTCACTCCACCCGTCCTGACGCAAAATCTATGGGAAAGACGACGACATCCGGCTTTCTGCGCATGCGTCCCGCGCATGTCACCGAAGTAAACACGTGTTGATAAAATCCTTTTCTTTTTATAGTAGCAGTTTAATTAGCGAGGAAACGGGTAACCAGATAGAATTCAAGGCCGTCGACGAAATGACTAACGGTCTGTCCAGCTATTCACCTGTTACAACAGTTATCCATATTAGTTATGATCCATAGTGCTGTGCCCTTGGCTCGATCAACTTCCGGTTGCAGGCGAATTTCAATGGCTAGTTTATGTCACTGACTTCTTTGTCTAAGTGGCTCATTTTTCCATGATTCTGCCACTTATTTTTGCTATGAGCTTTTGTTGTTGTTGTTGTTGTTGTTGTTTTCTTTTTGACACTGGCAAATTTTTGCCACTAGCTCACTCTAGTCACTGGCTACTTTAATTCCTGTACGACTGTCGCGTTACTGTGTTTATGTTGTGATATTAAAAGGTTGAGCGGGTCAAAGCAGGTAAGTTTTACTGCTGCCAGGGTCGGGTGGAGGGGGAATTAGGAGGACACTAAACTTTGAACATAATCTTTGTTTTTGTGTTTTAGGTGGGAAATTCATTTTTTAAGGAAGGTAATATCGACCACATAAATTCCTTTTTTTTTCCTGTGTTCATCTCTCGTACCAATCGCGCAGGATGAGAACTTAGGGAGATATTATGGTTGCTACTTGTGACAAATCCTGGTCTGTACCTTGTTGCTGTTGGTTTGTTCCAAACTCGATGATGATTTCTGCCGTGAGGCTGTCATCTTAGCACTAGGTGGATGCCAGGCACCTGGACCTGTTGACTGTTTCCACCTGTTGTCTGATCACGTGGATTCCTGCTTTGAAAATCTCTCTCATGTCCATATACTGCCTAAACAGTGGGTGGTTATTACACGATATATCAACCAACGACGAAGATCTCAAACAAGCAGATAAATGTTGTATTATAAAAGATATCTGTGTATTAAATAATTGATGGTTTAATTCCCTGCATGTGGCGCTGTAAGAGTCGCTGTTTTTGGTTGTCTTAAGAATAAATCTCGATAATAAATAGTTTTCTAAGCAAAAGATGACTCGGATTATCTTTATAATATTCTGCTTCAAATTTTTTGTAACGGGAATAATTATTCATCAGGACATCTCCCTGATAAATACATATTTATTAAACAATTAGAGAGAATTGTGTTCATTTGCAAGCATGTTCCACCAGGAGACTTAACAAATATTCTACTTTCCTTATTGTGATGGAAATGATGATACAAATGGACACTAGCCTGCATTACAAATCGGAATAACAAAGTATCGCCTGGTCTGCTTATCTCTCAAAGCTATAAAAATAAATCTCTGACAATACTTTTATACCACATTCCGCCAGAATTTATTTATAAATGAATAAATATTCGCTATACACAACAGGAGGCACGATCACATAACTTTATCTAACTACACACCCACACACAGTAACTCACAAATGCAATTCAGATGTTGACAGAAATCGAGAGAGCTAAAAAGAGAAAACTGAAGACAAGAGCGGACACTATGCCTGGATGAATGATTGGCGTGTTGGAAGAAAAAGACAAGGCATCGCACAGAAGAAGAAGTGGGCAGGACAAGTAAAATATTTCCCTTCATCACACGGACCTCCGGGTGTGTCAGACCTCTGACCTCCTATCGCAGTGTGAGGAGCGTCTGCGGCGGACTGTGGAAGTACTGACCGGAAGTGACCCCGAGTCTAAGGACCGCGCGACGCTCGCTGACTCGATCTTCTATCCTTATTTTTCTTTCATCATCGGAACAAGAAGATGGCGGCATCAATCATCTCTCATCTCTTCTCTATCTTGCGGGGTGTGCGTGCTCATTAGTGAAGGCTGTCAGCTTCATCTGCTCCATTTCCCTTTCGGAGGGTAGACTTCTTCATCCTCCACCGACACAGCTATCATCTTGTTGTCAGCAGTATTATTTCACAGACAGTTCTAGTATTGTAGCTCTGTGTGTGTGTGTGTGTGTCTGTTCCCCTTTCCCCTATAATCTCGCGTTTCTCCTCACACAGTCTCGAACGTCCTCGTAAAATATTAATATTTACGAATTCTTATAAAGTATCCTGTGCAGTTATATCCTTTGAGAGATCCACTACTAAATCGCGTAAAAACTAAAAATAAATATTTTATGTGCTCACAGCAACAGGAGCTCACATTTCTAAATTTAGCCATCCTTAGGGTTACGTCATTTTATTTAACGGGCGCTTTTCAACATGGCGTCTGTTGGGCTCACAGGAAGGTTCAGGTTTACATCGTTCCATTATTCTAGCAGCAAATAGAACACACACACAAACACACACACACACACACACACACACACACACACACACACACACACACACACACACACACACACACACACACACACACACACACACACACACACACACGCACAAAAAAACACACACACACACAAAGAATGCGTTCGCACCGAAAACAAAAAGCGTTGGAAGAGAGAAAAGGTTGAGAAAGAAAGAACTGGCAAAGTCCTTCGGTGTATTAGAATGAATCTTGAATGACTCCCTTTGATCTCCATCCAGCGAGTATCAAAGGAGTTGAATTCATTTACCAGGAAACATTTACAAGCAGCATGAAGAGTTCTTGCGTGGTTGATTCTTACCCTCGTAAGCTGATTGGCCAGCTACACAGCCGGGAAAAAAATGATTGGTCGTAAGCAGACGCTGCTGCACGAAACCTCGCGAAACCTAAAAGCACTTTTTTAAGCTTTGCTGGCGCTTTGGACATTTTGTATTCATGTCTTTCCAGCTTCACAGGCACGGAAAATCATTCCAAATTAGGTCGCAATCCAGGATTGTGATTCAAAGTGACTGAGATAAAAAGCAAACAGAACCAAAGTGTTTGTGCTCGTGTGAGCATGCGTGAATGAGAGGGTGAGTGTTTAGTTTTCCCTCAATACAAAATGTAGAAATGTCAATATTTGTGCAATGTTTGCTAAAATTACAAGAATTTACAATTATATGTAATTATTTAGTGAATGAATATTTTGTAGTCGAGCAGCACGAGAAGCTTGATGTATGTTTTATCAAAAGCTGAGTGATCTCTCTCTCTCTTTGAAAAGTACAAGGGGAAGGGGTTTGGGGGATTTTTCTTCTGGAAATTTTTTTTAAATAAATTAACTCTGAAATACCTGTTTCAAATAATCAAAACATAAGTCCGCCACTACCGACTGCGAAGCTACAAGGCAGTGACAGAAGTGGCTCGCTGTGACAAAGCTGGGCAAGTGTAGGGTCAAGGAGGACAGCAGCACTACAATAATGGTTCATTGATCTCATCGCTAAAACCGTTGGGTACATTGTCGCTGTCTTTACAACCCTATTCGCCTGCCTTGTATTATCGACGGCCTCACGTTGCTAGCACGTTGCCTTCACGTTATTGGTACGTTGCTGGCACGTTGCTGCCCCGTTAATGTATCTTGTTTGCACATTCTTGTATTTTTCTAGAAAATGACTGCCGCGTTCTTCTTGCAGCAGTGTCAGGACTAGAGGTGTCCTTACCAAGGGGATCAAGTGGCTTTTGTTCACAGACCCGGACATAATCTTTGTTCTGAGATATTCCCCGAGGCTTTGTAGCCTCGTGTGGTCAGTGAATTCGACTTCAAAGAAAAGAATCACTGGTTCGAGGCCAGAGAAGGTCTGTGGCTGAAAACCTTCCCTTGAGATAATTGATGACCACAGAAGGTAAAAAAAAGGAGGCGGGAAGAAAGATTGAGCTCCCCTTTCACACTAGACAAGGTGATTGACTTTAGTGTATTGTCTCTTCGACCACCAAGGTGATAGGATTGTTTACCTTCACCCTGTTATCCATCAAAGACTTTGTTTTACTATTCTGTAAACTTTTTCGTGAGTAATAATAATAGTGGTTAGCTTTACCACTATCAAGCCAAACATTCTGCGATGGACTGAAACAACAAGACAGTGAGAAAAAGTGCAGCGACTACTTATACTGTAAGATACCAAATAATGTAAAGTAAATATTGGAAACAGCTTGCACGTGGAGTCTGGCAGAGACAACAAGCATCACCGGCTTCATTTCCAGCGGCCCGAAATTGCGTTTTAATGGATGGCGCGGCCGGTAACAGGACACTAAACTCGCTGGCTAAGAAAGATCACTCTCTGGGCGACAACAATCTTGACGCCGAGTGCTGTCCCACAGCCCCGGCTGCTGCCCCAGACAAAGTTATTACATCCGATATTGTGCTGATGAAACCAATGCATCAACTTGGAAACAGTATTTAAGGCCCCTGGTCCCCAGCTTTCAAAAATAACAAATACAATTTTCACAAAAAAAGGGGAATAGTCGAAGATTTAAATAAAAGAAGGTTGGAACAGAAATTCATGGGAAGAGATCCTAAAAATGTATGCGAGAGCACATACACACAACAAAAAGCTTGCGAAGTTCTCAGCTGTTAGTCTCGACGAGATTAAATAAACTAAGGAATGTGACTAAACCGGAAGCTTTGTACACACCAGCCTCGTTCTAGTAGCTAACTGAAAAAAAATCGTCCATTAATGCAAATTCGTTGTCCCACCCTGGGAAATCGAGCAAATAAAACAGATAAACAAATTCCTTTCATACTGTCGAGATTCAAAAAGTCTTTAGCTCATCGTATCGAATCAAATACTCTTTTCAAAATATTACAAAATTGTACATTAAAAACGGATAATAAGAACAGTCACAAAATATTCAGAATTTGACCTTTCCGTGCCATCTCGATATTAAATCTCACAGCTTCAATTTCTTGACTGAATGAATATCTCCTGCGATCCAGAGGGACATGTTCAGTTTTCTTTGTTAGATGTTCGGACGAGGCTGTAAAACTCAGTTGCGTGGAGCTTTTTGTGGACGATCTGCTCCAGACAATCACAAGTATAATCTGGAGCCAGACTAAACAGAATAACAACACCTCGACAGTCATGGCACAGACGCTCAATATTCTCTCGCTCGCTACCCTAGGAAGCAGCTTGCCAGAGATGGCGACAAGCCAATCGAAAGACAGCATGCAATTTTTGTAATCGTCCTCTGCGCTAAGTAGGCTTATTTCTGAAGAGTAGGGAAAAATAAGTGTACTTGTATTTATTATATTTATTATATACAGTGATGATAATCTAATGCATTCTGAGATCCTTAGACTTGCAAGATGAAATTACTAAACTATACCCCCAATCGATGTTGTAAATAAACTCATTTTTTATTTATAAATTATTTATAAATAGCGAAGGTACCAGGTGATTTTCAGACAATGTCCGGTCTGTTGACAGGTCATCAGCGCTCCCGGACCAGGTCAAAGGGCAGCGCGACAATTTCCCGTTAGGCAAATATTCATTGCAGTACTAGCCTCCGAACATCGCGCTCTCTCATTCATTCTGTCGTCTGTCTGTCTGTCTGTCTGTCTGTCTGTCTGTCTGTCTGTCTGTCTGTCTGTCTGTCTGTCTGTCTGTCTGTCTGTCTGTCTGTCTGTCTGTCTGTCTGTCTGTCTGTCTGTCTGTCTGTCTGTCTGTCTGTCTGTCTGTCTGTCTGTCTGTCTGTCTGTCTGTCTGTCTGTCTGTCTGTCTGTCTGTCTGTCTGTCTGTCTGTCTGTCTGTCTGTCTGTCTGTCTGTCTGTCTGTCTGTCTGTCTGTCTGTCTGTCTGTCTGTCTGTCTGTCTGTCTGTCTGTCTGTCGCTTTCTTTCCTCTCCTCCTTACCTTTGGCTCGTCATCTCCCTCTCTCAATCTCCTAAGGTATTTTCAAACAACTTCATTGCCAAACCTTGTTCTGCTTAGATTTTTTTATTTACGACCTCGCAAACTCAAAGAGTAATCCTCAGAATCAGCAAAACGCTGCTGATTTCAATAATGCTAAACCGTCTACCCTACCTCCATCAAACACACTTTGCGACATTTCTTTATTACACGTTTCGTTTACTAAAAGCAAATTTGGAAATAAAAAATAGTTATCTTTTTCGTCCGTTTTTGTTGAAACATTCGGCAAGATCGCATGCTGCGCATTTTGGTCCAAATACTGAGTACGACTCACTGAATCTTACATCCTAATTTGGTGTCGGTGAGAGCAATGGCTGATGGGAACGAAATGGAATCCGTGGATCTCTCGGAGCGCGCTCTCTCGCGCGCCATGAATAAAACACGACTATCGTTGGACCGTCTGGTTTTTGTCCTACTCATCCCACCATCACCCTCCACTCCACCCGACTCCCACATCGCATTGTCCATCGTCTTCATTTTCTTTAGCTGCCTGTCGTTTCCGTGAGAGTGCAGTGCCGCGCGGCGAAGTTCACACCGCCCGAGCGTCGCCGCGCGCCGCCCGCACCTGGCGACATTTAGCGCGCTTCCTCGCCATCTCCAGGATGTTTTATGCATAGATTTTCGTTCAGCAAAAATCGCACTGGCATTTAGCTCGCGGCTGGAATTCCAAGGGAGGCAGAAGAGAGAGAGAACCCGCAAAAAGTCATCGTTCAGCGAGGTTGTCATGAAGCAGCCCGCAGTGGAAATGTAGGTTCCTGTGGGAAACAATGAAATCCTCAAAGGAAATCACTACTCAGGGTAGAGGTAGGAACAGAAGGTGGGGGGGTAGGAACGTGTGGATGTCAATGCTAAGCAATGTTCTTTCTCTCCCTCATTCCCACTACCCACCATCTTCCCTCATTTTTCTATCTCTATCTTCATCACTCTCTCCTTCCACACACACACACATATTCATTTATGCGGAGGTTATCACGAGAATGTCCAAACTGTTTTTAATTACTAATGGACAGCATCATTGCTGGTCCCAAAATAAAAGCACGTAGTTATTCCATTCTCTGATTCGTCAATAAATATTTTTGTTTGGAAGGTGGACGGTATGTCAACTGTTTATGGTCGGAGTTGACTTCTTAACGAGCGGACGCTATTTGTGAACGTTTCCTTGTGAAAAGTTTGTGTATAAACACATAGTGGTAAACAAAATGGTGACGGCAGTGATAAACTTTGCAACAACAACAATAACAACAAAATAAATAAAGCTTATGATGTCTAATGTGCGCAGTGAGGTTGACTGTTTATATAAGTGAGTTTTATATAGACGTGCATTCTTGTATGCACACAGAAGTGTGACTGTAGGTTTGCACGTAGTGTTAGTAAGTAAAGTCAAAGGACCAGTGACTGATGTGTGTGTTTGTGTGAATTTAACTTATGCCCACGTCACATGCCGCGACAGCCTGCAGGTTCTGTAGAACCGTTTTAACTGGTTCTTGGAAAACAAAGACCATCAGTTAATGTGCATCTCCCGACTTCTGAGTGGTTTTATGGCACAAGTTCCTGACGTAGGTTTATGGCGCAGATTTATGACACAGCTGTGTGGTGTTCATGTTTTCCCTGGGCCAGATGTGTATGGTTCACAAATTGTCACACATCTGTTAGTTTTTTTCTTTGATCACCGTTATTCTGAGTCAGAAGTTCATCTAGTGACACCTACCTGTTCACCTCAAACTTCATGCGAATATATTTACTGCTCAGGTTTATGACAGCTTCGTGTGTTTACTCTGGACCTAGTTAGTAGAGCTGACTGGTTCTGGCTTCTGTCAAACTTTTGATGATTTTCTTTGATCCTTTTGATGCCGTTTTTTTAAACAAGTTGAAAAAATAATGATAATAATAATAATAAAATTACAGTCCTCACGGTGTATGCATCATTGTGGACCACATGCTTGAGAAATTATATCTAAAGGACACCATAACCTGCACCGCATTCTCCCTCTTTAATAACTCCGCTAAAGATTTATTTTTACAATTGTTCAGCCTCTTGCAGTCTCGTGCTATAAAAATCTTTCAATTGTTTCACCCTCCCATACTCGTATCTTCTCGATTCTCATTCTCCCACCACCAATCTCCCCCCAACCCCAATCATAAAACAAGAAATTCGCCAAGGAAGGAGGGACGGGAGGAGGGACGATTTCGATCCAACAAACAAACTGATTTGTAATCCTCCACACACGACCCTGGATGAATTCGCACATGTTTGTGAAGCAAACACATTTCTCGCAGACCTGTTGTCGACTGCTAACGGAAAAACGATAACAACAACAACGACTCCTGTCTGCCACTTCGGGCTGTTACGAGCCAATAGCTTTCGTGTTTGTATTTAAAACAAACAAACAATAATTTCATCACCCTTACATAGCCGAGTTATCAGGGAGGAAAACAGATGGACCAGATGAGCAACAGGCATGTTAGCAGTTTCTCGAACATCAAGGCATGAAGTGGTAATCAAATGAGTCAGGCAGAACCAGCTTGCCATCAAGTTCTGATTCAATGAGTAAGAAAAGCTAGTGCAATCCAAGAATTACATTTGAAGCATAGCAGGTCACGCTAAGCAAAAATTCACTGAGTCGAGGCTGGCCCCAGCTTGCTATTGAATAAACAGTTTAAAATGAAATAAGTATAAAAAAAAATTTAAACACACTTTTATTTGAAATGAAGTGAAAAAGGTAAATACTTTTTTCGGTATGTCTCTGGATTTTCTTTAACACATATAACTTAAAATATAAAAATGTGAGAGGCGTCTTACATATATTTTAAAATAAACTTTCTTTCATTAATAACCTTATTAACAAATAAATAATTTTGAGATTTGTCATCATCAGATTTTAAATACTTGAGAGAATGCCCCTCTCACTTTGACTTCTATATTCCTTCTTAGGCATGGTGAGCCACTTACATTTCGCATTGTAACAACTTACACTTGGCAATATCATGAATAACATTGCAGTAAAAATACTCACTAGTGAATACATTATTAGTTATAAGGTGTCCAGGTCAAGAGTTCTCCGATAACCCCGATCACTTAGCCTCATAATAAGTCTCCATACAAAATCCTCATTGGCGACGATTTCCGTAAATCTGTTATGACTATTAAAAATATATTTAAGTTCCCATAATAAGAACTTTGTGATTTCCCAGTGGCACCTAATCATCAATATTTACAAGTGTTTCCACAAACTTATATCACTTTAGTAAAATGTTAAAAGTAGAAAACCAGGATTATTTAAGGTCCACAAAACTTCCGACATCAGAACGAAGAAATTTGTGTGTGTGTGAAGCCTAGACACTAATATCGGGTAAATTTTCTTAAAACTTGTTCCAGAGTGTTGTTTCAGCTGTTCGTGTGCTGTGAAAGTAGGTGTGTGGCATGCTGCCATCTTCGTGGCGCCTGCAGGTCACGGGTGCTGTCACTTCAATGATTCATCTGCTCACTTTTGCACAATTACTGAATGGAGAAAGATCATAGGCACGCAACTCTCTAATGTGCGAGGTGAGGAATGGTGACCCAGGTCTCGTCCAATCAGCTCGACTGTCAGTTCATCCTTTATATTTAGTGCAGATGCTCCTTGAAATCATCTCGATTGTTGGTGCAACTGCTGTCCTTTGTCTTTGTGAGAGTCGCACTTGACAGCAAGGTGTTCTGTTGAAGTAGTCTCTGTCGCCATTTAAATATTCATTGTACCTTGGAGCCTTGAGTTCGTCTGCAATATGGCTGCTTCCGGTTACATGCGCTTCTTCAAACTCACCTTTCCTGTGTTTCAATCCTTTCTTACTCTGAGCTGCCCAGAGATGCTTAGTGTCCAAAATTTTCTCTTGTATATATAATTGTTGGTGTGTCTGTCCGTTTGCTTGCTGACATGTTTTGCTCTGTTATTGTATGTGTATTATGTGAATTTTGTGTCTGCCTTTCTTTATATATTTGATTTTTTATCATCATCGTCATCATCATCATCATCATCATCATCATCATCATCATCATCATCATCATCATCATCATTTCTAGAGATCTTCCTTGTAAAGGAACACTGTTGGCGGTACACAGCTACCCAGATTGACAAAGGGTTCAGGCCTTCACCGTGGGTGGCCATACATCCATTATTCAATTCAACGTTTCTGATGGAGTTTGGGATTGAACCTGAACGTCCTTTATGAAAAAAAAGATATAATCACTAACGTACTCACAAAGTATCCATTATGTTTGACATTCAGCCAGGCCAGTTGAGAGAGACAGCGCCACCCAGCGGGATGGCTGGAGGCGGAAAACACAGTCTCCGCAGCTGTGGTGATGGGTGGAGTGAGTGAGTGCTGCACTCAGCAGCTTGGTGTATGGCGGGAAGCACATTGTCGCCTCAACTTTGTTGTCTTTCCTAGTTGTTGTTGAGTCTCTTCTTTTTTGTCATTTAGCGCGATAAGAGGAGAGCACTATGGCCCATTATTACTCGTGTTGCTATTATCCTTCCAGTCCCACTTTCATTCTCATGTCACGACCCACACCTCCGGGACAATCCTCTATCTCTCTTTCACACACACTAACCCTCCGCTCTTCCCTCTCCCTCCTCATTAGGAGCAATAGTTCAGTCTCTGTCATTATACCCAACTCTGCATTCACGCGCATCTCCGGTGCATTACCATAAAACATGCTGCATCTACATTTAAAATACATTCCAGCTCTCTCCATGTCCTGTCACGTGTCTGGAGAAGCTAACCAATGTATTCTTTAGTCAGACATCACTCTCTGAACCTAAAATTCTGAGTCTTCTCCATATTTTTGGATGTTCACGAGGTCGTCCGTGTGCGTGCTTATTTTTTCTTTGATGTCGAAAGGACCTCTTTAGGTTAATATTTGTTCTTAATGCCGTGAAGCGTCTAACACCCTTGGAAGAAGTTGAAAAAGTTTTCTGTTTACTTGTCCTTAAATTAGTTCTACACCTCTACAAGTCACGAGAATCTCAGTTCCAAGCGACAAAAATAGCTCACACGGAATTGTTGTTGTAAACAGGAGTCTCTTCCCCCCACAGTCGCAGACAATCGTTGTCGCCCACGATTTGGCAGCCGATGAAGTGTACTGGCTCCACCCACCAAAAATGGCCTCTCTCCTTCGCCGGCAAAATCAGATTGACCCTTGCCTTTCAAAACTGTTCTTCCGCAACAGGAGATTGCCTTGGCGAGGGACGTCACCCGCACGTGTGAGTAGAACATTGATTTCGGGGCAGATCGCTTCACATTTGGACTTGAGACGTGATGGGTCCAAGCTTGGAGATTAGCTGAGTTAGACGCCCTCGGACTCCATCAGCCGGGTTATTCCTATCCACGCAGAAAGCCGGGTGTAACGAGGACCATCACAGGGAGGGAAAGTTCGTTGGCTCCCTCACCTCCCCTCCCCTCCCCTCTTCAAAGCTCGTCCATCCTGGCGACCCATCATAGTCCCTGATGGATCTGTTCCAAAGTATCTAAAAGTTGGATTTTATGGTAAAAGCATTTCTCAAATTGCACCTAGTCCTCTTGTAACTACCAAAATATGAGCATCTGGAGTTTTCTCCCCTAAAAAAGTGAATGTCACGACTCTGAGTGAGTCGCGCCATGTTTGGTGGCAGTACTTTAGCGCTAAAGGACAAAATTGGAACACGAGAAGTCGCTCGCTGGAATTACACCCGCAGCCAGTCTGGAATCGTCACCTTTTTAAGGAGGAAAGCAATTGGCTGATGACTTTGGAGGGTGTGACGTGCTGGCGAAAGCACTGGCCATCGACGTGTGCGTCTGTCGCACGGGTTCGTCTCTTCGCCTTGGCCTGTGGGAGCAATCGTCTTGGTCTGCGGAAGAAATCACCTTGGCTGGCTTCCATCAGTGGATGTTAGGAAGCACTGTCCCCACGTCTCGACTTCAGCCCTGAGCCGCCATATATTGTGCTTTGCTATGCAGGTGGTGTTAAAGGCCTGGTGGGTAGAAATTATTTTTCCAGTGACTGGGTAAAGCTAAATGCAAGATGTTTCTCCAAATCGGGTTCAGTGCCTCTTCCTCTCTTTCGTTCTTGAGCGACACAGCTACAAACATCACCATCCACCACTACGCCTAATTAACATATTGTCCAAGTTCTCCCATTGGCTGAAATATTCACAACGTGGAGGTGTCCGTGTCCAACCCTGACGTCTGTGTTGTGATCTCTTTCTGTGCATTGTGATGTTTGTATGCTTACATCTTGAGAACGAAAGGGTGAACATGCGATTCGCACTTTCGAACTTATCGTTAACAAGTCATTAGATAACCAATTGCTGCTTTGATGATTTCCGATTGGCTAAGTGCGCTGAGTAATTAAAGAAAATGACTTTGTTCGCGATCGGTCAAAGGTGGCTTGTCTGGCTTGAGAACTGATTTGTTTTTTGTTTTTTGTTTTTAGTTGTTTTTTTGTGGACTGTTAATCGATTTGAACGTTTAAGTAATGCTTTTGATATTTCAACATTTGTACTTGATGACTTGGAGACAAGGCTTTGGAAAACCGTTCTCCTTGTCTTGTAACTAGCACTTGCTCTGTATTTTTCTAGATTTTTTTTTAAACCGAATACATTTCTCAATAAGTAATTGCCCATTTGGGATCAATTACGCTGATCACTAGTCATTTGTAACAACATAATAAAATGTCATAAAGATATTAAATGATCTATATCTGAAAACACTGCGGTCATGGGTTGGAAAGAACAGATTAACCTGAGAGCTATAAAGACGATGTAACTGTAAAAATATTTCTTGAACACCTGATAAGAAAATGCGACAGAAGGCTGAGACCTTTTTCACGACCATTGGCAGCTATCGGGTAGATACATACCCGAAACCAAAAGCAGGGAACTATTGCGGTTATTGGGCTTTTATATGGGATCATACTAATTTTTCCAATAATCACAGCCCGCTATTTAAACCTTTTTTGGGGGGTTTATTGATATTTTCTACTTGCTAACAATGATCAATATCATGTTTGTATGATTGACCAAGAGCTTAACAGTTACATTGGGGTTGTTTATACATATTAAATACATTTCGTCATAGCCCGTCGAGTGTGAAACAATAAAAGCAGTGTCGGTTGTATAGTTAATGATCCAAGAGTATGGCTGAAAGCGTGTTATCATTATTTTATAATTATTTTGATGTGTTTTGTATGTTTGCTTTGTAATGATTGCCTTTTAGTCAGAATATTTATGATGATTTTCTTTGATTTGCAAGATGAAATAAGTTTCCTAAATTTGGCAGGAAATGTGTAGTAGAGAAGAAAAGGATGTGTAAGTGTCAATGAATATGATTGAGATCTTTGTAACTGTCTATACAAATTTTAATTTCATACGAGTTTTTTTCAGATAGAACTTTTGCTTTTTATTAAAACAGAAAAAATGGAATTGACTTTGATGTAACCCAATCTTTTAGTCAGTATCGTGTGAGACTGTTTCACAGAAACACCAAAAGTGTGTTCATATCGATTAAGGGTGGGTTATTTTTGAGTACCTGGGTAGAAAATTCAAAGCAAAGTCTCAGCGGATGTCACTCATTGTTTCAGGTTCTTGTAGATGTGAGTAATGACGATTGTGAGGATGAAAGAGGACAGGCAAGTGAAAGTTATAGTATATACTGTACTGAATGTACTAAGTACTAATTGAATACTAAGTATGCTAAACCTAAGTATCCTGTGTTCAGTTCTCGTCTCAGGCACGCTATTATTTCTCTGAATGTGACATCTGTTTATAGGGCTTGCTGATATACATGATACAGCCTTAGCTGCTGGCTCGGCGTAAAAACATCAATCCTCCCTCTCCTCCCTTGTCTGGGTTCTCGGTAACATTATCCACACTCAAACATTTAACACTGCACACCGTTTTCTCCATTATCGTTGCCTTCGATGTCGTTCTCATCAGCAGCACAACCAATAACAATTGTAGTGAAATCATCATCATCATCGTAGTCGTCGTCGTCATCCACAACACCACCATTATCGTCAGTAGTGTATAACCATGACTAATCAATAAACAAAGACTATAAAGCAATTGGAAAAAAATGTCTGGCGCGACAAGTCTTCCACTCCCCACACGCTTCACGGACCATATCACTCATGTCCCAAAGGAATCTTTAATGTTTGCCTCCCGGGAAAGGAGGTATTAACCACGAATTTCAGTCCCTCATGACCCCCTGAATTATTTCTAGTCACTTGGCGGCTTTGAATCGACAATTAGCTCTCCCCCAACCCCTCCCTCCAGTCTTTTGTCTGATGTGTCCCCCCTTTGACAGTTTGACAACGAAAGATTCATGGCATCAGAACCACATCGCCATCAGGCCTTGCAGCTACCCTGGTCGGGTGGTCGTTCCCCGTGAACGGCGTTGCTGCAAGTCGATTGGCTAGCATCTCGCCCGCACACGATGACGTAATCTTCTTAAAAGACTATTCCAACATTTGCCTCGCGTGTCGTGAAGTGTGCACACCAGACGGCAACTTGGCCATGGCTCGGCAGCGACACATCGTCTCCATAGAAACAACAACCGTCGCAGAAGTAGGTCCTCGCAGGAACGGAACGCTTGTACCTGGGAAATTTTCACCTCGATTGTTTACATCCCAAATTTGATACTTATCTCAGACCCATCAACTACCAGCAATGACATCTTAGTTAATAAGATGGAGCTATCGGGAAACGACAGTGTTGAAAATCGTTTTGCGTAGCTGTCGATGCTGTAGGTTTAGCACACTCCATCTAAAAGTTCCAGAGCCAGATGTATGGTTAGGCACCAGTCAAAGCGAAGGAGGCAGTTAAAAAAGTCATAAAAAAACAGTTGACTGCTTCTGTTAATATGTCGAGCTAGCATCGAGTGCTTTGTTGCACGTCTGGTTCCAGATCACATATATTCTGTAGGCAACAGATCAAGCTTTTTTTCTTTTTATTCCTCTAGAACTCGATTCTTTTCAGGAAAAAAAGACCTCCTGCAGGGCCTGTAGCCATGAAGTAGATGTAAAGCTAACTCGCAAGCTACTATGTAGTTCTGTTCTCTCTAATTATCTTACTTCGAGATCAACTTCAAATATTGCGCAAGGTTCATTGCGCTGCTTCCAACTGTTGCCATTGATTGTAAGCGAGCTTCAGGGACTTCCAGATATTTCCGTTTCACATTTAAGGTCCCTAAAGTCCCCTTTGACTGATACAGTGTCGGCCATGTGGACTCCCAGTACCCGCAGGGAAGGAAAAAAAAAAACTTATTTTCGATAATAGTGGTCTGTTTCTTGTTAAGCTGGTGGATAATGTATTCTTTTCTCTTGTTTGTTGGGACTTACAGGACTGTGGATCCCTAAACAAACCTCAGCTAAGCTCTAAGTTGAAACTTAGCATGCGTGAGCTCGCGGTGATCTTTAGAACGAAGCCCACGAGACGATTCAGCGACATTTTTAAAAACGTTAATTGTCCGAGAGGTTAAGTGCCTAAAGCTCTGATGGTCGTATCGTCTGACCTCAGACATCTGTCACATGACTCTCAAACTACGTCTGTTACGTCACTAGCAGGCTTCGCCATTACAGTTCACGTCGTGCTGTGGTGCGCTGAATGGAGTAGCACATTTTTTTTTTCATATTTGGTTAAGGCTTAATGAGATACTATTCCTCACAATTTTGGTGAATACTCGAAATACAAACCTACAAACATTTAGAGGTTGGAATAAAAGTTGATTTACTTAAGATTTAAACTATATGTTAATTTACATTGAGAGCTGGAACCATAATATTCTTACTGTGAGGGCAGGGGGAAAGATGTGTCACTCCGTCACCAATTAAGCAGCGGACCCTATATACAGACCCCACATGCAGAAAAAGAACAGCGTGCCCGAGACGGGATCTGAACCCAAGACAGTTAATCTTCACTGTATTGGAACCGGCGCTAACACTATGAGCGGAGAATGAATGTGACTAAACCGGAAGCTTTGTAGTCTCATGCCTCGTTTTAGTAGTTAACTTGAAAAAAACACGTCTGCCTTCAGTCCAGTCATACAACTTCGTGGTCAGATGTATTACAGCGCGCAGAGTCTATCCAATAATTTTACATCAGTGTACACAGTCACCTGATCGCTCAACTAGGTTAAAGGTCATTTCTATTTTCCATGCAATCGCAATATTCTTTATGTTGTTCACGATGAAGTATCAGCCCCCATCTTCGATATAATATCTGGAAGGGGACAGAACTCTTGGTCTGGAGTAAACTTCCTTGAGTGTGAGGTTTATTTTGAGGGGAGGAGGGCTGGTGGTGCTTTCTGACGGAAGCAGACGGCGAGGTGGCCGATAGGACTAAGTGACTTTGTGCTTCAGAGGTGAGTTTCGTTTCCAAACACCAGACGAGTCTCAAGTCCAAGCATTTGTCTCTCCACGCGCACAATTTCCCGCGTGTTTACGTGCATTCTCGCGGGCACGCACTTATCGACGAGAGAACACGAGAGACGTTAAGGAAAAAAGTTTGAAATTATCTGAACGTGTGACTTGCAATGGAGGAACAAACTCTTGTCTCTCGCTTTGCTGTTCATCGCCGGAGGAAGACTCCGACTCTTGGCATTACCTCCGTAATCTTCAGAATCTTTCTACAAGTAACTACAGGCTTGGAGGCGAGTCAACCACTGACATTTGCGTTAGTCACACAGGTCACGAGGTGAGTGTGAGAGAGAGAAGAAAAAAAGAAATGCGTAGCATAGTAATGTCATTGTGACATGGCGGAGGTTCAAACATAAGATTAACGAGCGGCGCTAACGTATTGAAACGGTTATTGTCGTTATTGTCGTTATGTTTGAATCCGTGACGACCATCAGACATTAAAGATAAGTGTATATTATCCATCATGTGCATTCATACTCCTACTAGAAAGATATAACCTCTCACGTGGATGCTGACACAAAAATATTCAGAGAGAACGCATCTACTCTTATATTGCTCTATTTTTAGACACAATACCCGACACAACACCCAACCTTGAGTAATTAACTTCTCAAATTTCAACTACTGGAGTTTGGCTGGAATTTACTTCCTTCAGTTGTGAGAGAGAGAAAGTCTGAGCCTGCTGGCCATGTTTGCATGCAGTCATTACCACTCCATCGCTGCACCTGATTTTTGCTCGTTTTCTGGACCACGCTCCAGGCAGACTATTTCTCTCTCGTCTCCAGCTCCACCATCTAAAGTTTCGGAGTTTCCGCTGGTGGTGGTGTCGGTGGTGGTGGTGGTGGTGGGCCTGTCACGCACATTATCGACGAGTGGGAGAGAAGGGGATCAATTCCAACGTCGGCACCACGCATGCCAACGGTCGTGGAGCCATGCTTCCCAACGACATATTTGTAGAACGACAGCCACACCTGCGATATCTTAAAGTTGAATTATGCAATGGCTTGTGGGATCGACTCGTGGCAGGCTCACCTCACTCCGCTCCTTCTCTCGCTTGTCCGGGGCTCGAGTCCGGCTGATGTTATCTCCCTTACTGCTCATGCGCAATTCGGCCTTTTCCTCCATTAAAGTCTTTTCTGGGCCTGCCTGCAAATGAAAGGGAGGGCGAGTCGAGGCTTTCGGCATCCCCGGCTATCAATCAGCTGCAGCAGAAAGCTCTCAAATTGAAGTCAACCATGGCCTCGGATCTGGATTTCCCTTTCTTAAAATTTTTGACAAGGAGACTTTCGTTTTTGGTGAACGTTTTATTTTTAGCCATTGCCGTGGTGGTGGCGGTGGTGGTGGTGGTGATGATGATGATGATGATGATGATGATGATGATGATGATGATGATGATGATGATGATGATGATGATGATGATGATGATGATGATGATCTAATGGCAAATGTGAATGACAAAAGAGAATTCTTGGATACCGTGTTTTTTATCTTGAGCCAGCTAACGTGTTTTGCTTGTTGTTGTTGTTGTTGTTGTTGTTGTTGTTGTTGTTGTTGTTGTTGTTGTTGTTGTTGTTGTTATACTCGGCAAGCCCTGTCATATTACCTAGAAAAAGGATGTTTAACTTTGGCGTCTTTTGTCATGCCTCCCATATTTACTAATGTGATGTGGAAAGATTTAATGACATTATTTTTAAATACAAAGTCATGACAGTAACTTACGATTAGTAAAATATAACACGATTGAAATGGGCATGAACGGAAAAGGAATAAAATAAAGAACATTGATTGAAAAAAAGAAAAGAGGAAAATTAACACGCGAGTACATTTTTATTTCTAATATTCTTTCACTTTACTATGTAAGCAATGCACCTCGCAATACAATTTTCAACAGTGGAGTATTTTACTTTCATACATATCCGCCTAGCAAACATGGTTCACACGGGAGTGTAATCACCTCTGAAATCGAGAAACGGCCAAAGGAAGTTACACAAAAAAGTAATGAAAGCTTTGCTAGAAGGAAAGAAAGTGAACTTGAGTCTCTCTTGGAGTTGTTCGTCCATTTATCGGTCTGTGGAATAATATTTTGAACTTGTCGAGTTCGTGGTTTTCATTTTGAACACCATTTGCGTGATTGCATGCACAAGTGGGGGAGGTCTGTGAGGAGGGAAGGGTGGAAGGACGAGAGAAAACGAGAGGGCGCCTGCACGCACAGGTAATTACATACTGGTCTGCGCATGCGCGGTTTTTTAAGCCTGTGCGCATGCGTGTGGGTAAAAAGCTTTGAAAGCACGTGCGAGCATGAGCTCATTCTCTCAGGTGATATGAAGATGGATAGGGGTTAATATACTGACACCTTTGTCTCAATCATCCCACGCACTAAAAAGGCAAAACTACATTTTTCCTTGTCTGAGAGACATTTTGTTTTGTTTTGTTTGTTTTGTTTTGTTTTGTTTTGTTTTGTTTTGTTTTGTTTTGTTTGTTTTTTTTTTTGACAAAAAATGGAAACCTTTGTCGACATTTTGAATTCGTTTGGAAACGTTCTGGTTATAAGTACAAAAAGACATGCCTGAGTAAGCTGGCGGGGACAAAGACATTTTTAAGGAGCTATTGCACTTTGGAAATTTTGCCGCAATACTTTGGTGAAGAAGCCGACGAAGACAATATTATTTCAAGTTAGTCGAAAATTTCTGTTAGTATAGCATCCAAGAAATTTAATTGCTCTCAGCCTGAGACTTCTTTCTTCCATCCATGCTGATGAACATGTCCCTGTTGATAGAATAAAGCGTCTCTCTAAATGTTTAAGGGGAATGCAATATTTTTTCCTAATGATCGAGTAGAGTGCTCAGCGCAAGATACTGTGTCGCAAAATCTGAATAAACGTCCATGGCTTCCGTTCTCGAGATACAAGCTTACAAACTTCACCATGCATAGAAAGAGGTCAAAATCGTGATGTCATGTTTATTTATAGATGTGCCTAACTAACAAAATATCCCTCATATCCCATTGGCTGTGGGCTTGACAGCGTAAACAGGTCCATATACAACTCTTGTCTTTCTGTTGACAACAGTATCTCGCACTTATACAAGAATTAGAAAAAATATTTCGTTTAACTATAAGTTTAAATTTGTTAATCTATTGCCCTCCCTGTGTTGTGAAACAAATAGCAAATTTTTTTTCTTTTTGTCCCGACGGAAATCGATCTCACTCTACATTTTTATAAACTAATGATGTAAACCCACTTTACAAATTAGGTCCATTCCCTCCGTCCAAAACCATTAACCCAGTTGTAAACCTGAGTCTTGGACATTCTGAAAAGTTCTTTTTAAGTTAAATAGCATCACTAGCACTGTGCTGCAAAAAAAAAATATCTCTCTTCTAAAAGTGCTGAAACGACCCTATATAATCCGTTCACAAAATGTTGAAAGAGTTATCGATGTAATTATTGAGCTTAATGACCCTATTGCTCTCCCAGCCTCCTGAATGTCTAATACTTGCCTACATTTTCATGTCAGATGGCATTTTCTGGCAATTATTAGTTTTAATGACCATCACGGACAAAGCTGCTGTTGTAGTTGTTAGGTGCAGCTACTGCGAGTGCAAAGAGTGCACGGGGATGGAAGGTCCTTGGGCACAACGGATGATGGAAAGGTGAGGATGAGAAGGCATGGCTTCTAAAAATAGCAGTGAGTATGAATCAGCATCGGTTGTGTGCGTGAGTGAGTGTGTGTGTGATTCAGTTCCCACACCATTCGTAAATCATGAAAAAAACATCCTACCTTCAATCCATGACAGTCATTGCATACTCATCACACATTCCTTTTTCCTAAAGTGCCAAACTTCCTCTAGGTCGAAATACCTTCACCTTAAATAAATCAGTCAAACGAAGATCTCCCAATTTACAATCACTTCTTTTTTGTTGTTCATGGGGGAGGGTAGCCCAAAGTAGTGCCCGGATGTCAGATAACATAAACCAAAATCGCCAAAGTTACTGCGCAAACTCAGGGACGCAGTAAATTATGAATATTTTATCAATAAATGGTGACAGCCCGCTATTCCAGGCTTTACCCCGGGTTCGTGGTTGGAAATTCCCGCAGGCTGCATCAGTAGATGGCTGCAGGCAGGAAGCGGCACGACCCAAAATGGCGCGTGACCTTTTAAAGTAGTCCCTGGTGCGCGGCAGGTCCCAGTCACTCAGAGATTACTCCGCCCAAACCCTTTCCTCCACTGATCAAGCACCGTGTCTGTCGCTCAGGTGATGACTGCCAAGTGAAGTGGAAGGTCTGGCTTGCCTCGGGGAGATCAGCGGAGTGAATTTTTCATGGTGTTTCGAACGGTTTGCTCTTTCTCGCCAAACACGAAACCCACACAAGGACGCCATGGTATTCGAATCAGACGACGATGAAATAGATGAGTATTCTCGCCATTCTCCGGTTCTTATCCTCCTTCATCCCACTTCTCCACCCCGCCACGCCAGACTGGATTTCTCTGGTGTTGCCTAATAAATTCCCACAATATCACCAGCGGTCATGATGCTTATAAATGGGTTTAGTGTTCGTGGGATGAATATATGTGGCTGCTTTCTTCTCTAGATTGCATAAGGGTTGGCTCAATGAAATCATCTCTCTCACCATTCATATGAATGGGAGTCTTTATATTTTCTCGATTTGTCGGTATTTCGGTTGGAATGAAACCTTAAAATGTTTGCAACTGTATGGCAGTCAGTCAGGAGATTAATCACAGTAGGCTCGAACTGAATCAGTTTGCAAATTTCGCAAAGAACAAAGAAAGAAGCAGTGTGTTGTGTGCTTGAGCACTTGTTTTGTCAATGTGCAGGAATAGCTTCCCTCTGCGGTCAGTTTTCCCTCGCAGGAACTCAAGCCCGTCCTTTGTCCCATCCCCTCTGGCATCCCAACGTGAACAGCACGTGCAGCCCTTTGGGAGCTGTAAGGTCTGGTGATATTTTTTCAAGCGACTGGGCAGTTGACAGATTTTTTTAATATTTTTATTATCTAAGCGTTACGTGACACGTTCTTAGTTGATGGACATCCAAACCCAGACAAGTTGCAACGATAGTTCGATGCTCTACAAGGCTCAACAGCCTGTGGTCATACATGTCATTCAGGTATTGTTTATCACAAAGCCTGCATTAGAATAATGCATGTCTCTTCTAAGATGGTCCGATTGGTGACTCCTTTCTGAATATAAAAATGTTTTGTAGGCTTGAAGCTCAAAAACTATGAAGTGGGAGAAGAATCGGGTGTTCATCTTGCACAGTCCTGGTAAAAAACAAGCCCACAAATTGTATTCACCTATAAAATCTGTAATCGTTTGTGCATGAGTCTCGGTATTGTGTTACCGAGGAAGGTAAGATGACTGACAGCTCTCTCCTTTAAAAAATTATTCTGTGCTAAATAATCGTCTGCTCTTGCGACTATTCATGTCCTAAAGTTTCATTGAGTTACCTAGTCTTCGGCGGCCCGAGCCAGACCACCGAGAAGGTGGACTCCACGAATCGAGCATGACGGGACTGCTCTCCACCTTCTGGGCCCCGTCAGGGTCTGTCGTTGTCTCCAGCCAATGAGATCTGATGACAAAAGGATACGGACTCCCTGAGGCAATCAAGCCCTCGGCTAAAATTTTGAACCTTCCTTTGCTTTCAGTGGCGTCTGCCTGACCTTCAGATGTGGACAAGAAAGACAATAATGAAATGAATGGCGGTTTCTGGAGCCGATCAGAAAGGGGGAAAATTAGGTTTCCTGCCATCGGAATCAATGAAACGTTCAGACTTGATATTAGGTCTCGATCTTCAAGCGCCGACCCGCACCCACACCCAATCGCTCCCCCCAAATTCCGATCTGCACGCGGAACTACATGTCCAGCAGTCATTGATGTATCCGTGCGCATCAATCTAGCTAGGTGCGCGCGCACGTTTATGAATGGGGGCGTCGGCATCATTCACTTCCGGCATGCAACATGTTATTGCTTATATTGACATATAAAGATGTGAACACGGTGGAAAAGATACATTCTCAAATGTATTCAAGTGTTTTCAGGTATATTTTTAAAGTATTTTTTACGTATTATCCCTTGGGTGATGCTTGTTTGAATGTGTGCTTTGTGTTTGCTTGTTTGTTTGTTTGTTTGTTTGTTTGTTTGTTTGTTTGTTTGTTTGTTTGTTTGTGTCTGTTTTTCAAGTTTTGTGTGTGCAAAGTATATTTTACGAGTACATTTATAAATGAAGTACATGTGTGTTTTCACGTGTATCTATGTTTTTGGATGTTTGCTTTGAGTGTAAATATGTTAGCTTAGTTTTTTTCAAGTGTGTACTTTCTTTGGCGAGGTAACAGCACCCTAGAGGTCCTACGATTATCTCCCTTCTGGGGTGTAGCCTCGTCTCGGACACGAATTAACTGCCTTCCCCGATAACGAGATTCTTTATCTCATCTTCATCTTCGTCTATGACATAGCCCAGTCCTTACTGTCTCTTTCTTTTTATCTTCTCAACGGGTCTGAGTGAATGTGAACCAAGGTTGTGTCACTCTTGAGGAATAAACGTCGGAAAGCTGGAATCTTGGTCTCTCGAGATGTCACAAATAGAGACATGAAGACATTTCCTGAGTTTTGCATGGTCTGGACGTATACCATGCAGCCTTCAAGAAATTTCAGATAGAAATAAACTCTGGGGAAAATTTCGTCTTTTTTTTTTTTGTTTTCGTTTTTTGTTTTTGTTTTTTTTTTTTTTTTTTTTTTTTTGTTTTGTTTTGTTTTGTTTCGTTGGCCGGTTAAAAGTTAGAGAAATGTATTGTCTGAAAATATTCGGATAACATTTTCTTGTTGTTTTTCTCCTTCCTCTTAGTTTTCCTTCTCCTCTTCTTCTTTTTCTCATGATTATTATTATTATTATTGACGTTGAAGCATTCATACAAAGTCCAGAAAGAAAGAGTGTAGAGAGTACTAAAGCAGTCTGTGTTTTCTGTCGGCGCCAAGTGTTGTCCTTCTCCCGATAGTACATCCAGAGCTGAGGACGGGAATCAGTCTGATGGAGGGCGGTTACTGTGCCTATATTTGCTTTGTGATTAAGAGGATCCGAGACGGGCCAGGTCAATCAAGGTCCTAACTCCTCGGGTAACTCAGATTTATTCATGAGAACTTCTCGTAGTCTTAGGCAGGAAGAGCCTTTCCCTCCGTGACACCTTTTGAATGCCGGATTCAGAAGAAACAAATTGCTTTTTATGGTTCTCGCTTCTCCTGTATCTCTGTCTATCACACACACATATATATATATATGAACATTAACGCACAAAAAGAGAGCGAAAACAATAAAATGTTACAAATTTTCTTTTAAAAAAAACTCGATGTTTTTCGTACCTTTTGGACAGCTGGACTGCCGACATGGCAACTGATGACACCACCACTCTCTTTGCCATCGACTGTGTGTTAGATTTCCCGATAATGTGAGAAAGGAAAGTAAAGTAGATGAAGGCACAACGACAAAGTCCACTAACCAACCAAGGATGTCACTTAAGAGCTAATGTCCCAGTCTGGATACCTCAGGGGCCAAAACTTTTAGTCGACCAGCTTCGATCTTCAACAGAGCTTTCCAGAGCTTTCCAGAACTGCCACGTCCAGACTTTTCTAGAAACATGTAACCCAAGATTCTGAATCACAGAGGCAATTTACTGAACATGGGACTTCTCCTTATTTCCCCTCAAAACCCTGATGCCACATCTACTGCTAAAATATCTTCGTCAACTCTTTCGCTAACTTCAAACAGCCCATGATTGACACCGCAGACATATTAGTTGAAGAGAGGAGAGAGAAGGTGAAGATCAAGAAGAAATAAAGAGGATCTGACTAAAGAAATGTGTGTCTCAAACATAAGGATTAATGAAGTGAAGCCTCAAACACAGAACCTAAGATTTATTTTATTCATTAGTTATTTATTCATTATTTTTAGTAAAACCACTTAGTCGTAAAAATTATAACTAGTTCAAAGAATTTCAGTAAAATCATGTTTCCATAGAATTCACAGTGAAGTTTATCACTGTGGCACCAAGAATAAAATCAGGTGACAGAAAACAAAAGTATTGACATTTTGTATAATTTTTTGCAATAACAGATGTTTGTATAATCGTACGAAGCCAGTGGACTAAACTTTTAGACTTTCAAAATTCGTTAGTTAGGATGACATTTTTAGCAAGTTCCTTTTTGGTTGGACTGTCACAGATGGGAAACACGCAGTTTGTCAACAAATCCTTGCTTCAAAAGCTTCCTTTCCACTGAAAGACTACAGCTCCGAAAATGCCAGGACAGTAAAACCCACAATGAGTCCGAGACGATTCGTTTATTTTCTTTTAAGCAGCTTTAATGCTTTGTCTAGTGTTTTCTAGAAATGAAGTTTTGCGAACTTCAGACCAGTAAATTCGGAGAAAGCTGGTAATGCCAAGGGCAGAGAACCTGGGCATATGCTGGGCTTCTTTTTTCTCCTGTCTGTTTTTGTTGCTTTCGTAATTTTTTTTAAATTAAAAAAACTGAAATAATTTTTGTTCGTTTGGGCAATGTGAGTTTGCGGTGCTCACGAGACAAAGGATATAAAACACAACTCTTCCCTCACCGCCATCGCTGCCGAACGGAAGAAGACATGGCGATGTAGCTGAGGTCAATAAGGGCTCCCTGAACTTTCCCAAAGCCATTTTGTCATGTAAATATTGAAAACAATAAACAATAAATAATAATAATAATGCATGTTCATTTGCTAGTTGAGTACAAAACATGAGTGATACAAACATTGGAAAATCTCAAGTCCTTCTGAAAAGTTCCTTCCATTATTAATTTTAATTCTCTGGTCTTCATGAGTTTCCATTCTGTTGCAGGCTGCAGTAAATGCAGATGTAAAGAGCTGGATACTGTAAATCCGTGTGTAAAACGAAATCTTCTATTGGTATCTTGCCTTGGATGCAGTGGGTGGACGATGGTGCGATTTTTGGTCCTTCTAGCTGGAAGCAGAGGAGTTATGAAATGTCAGTATGGCTTCCTAATTTCGCCTTCTTCTGGCTTCTTTCTAGAGGCATCTCGACAAGTCATTTCTCGCTTTAAGGATTAAATCCTATCCGTAAATGCTTAGCCGTTGTTGTGAAAGGTCTGTGTCGAGCTGTGGATTCATGTTGATGATTGTTGTGCTTATCTGCGTGTGTCTGCATGTGTGTGTGGATTTGTTTGTTTGTTTGTTTGTTTGTTTGTTTGTTTGTTTGTTTGTTTGTTTTAGATAGAAAGACTAACAGATAGAGACAGAGATATAGACGTTTTCAAGGCGAAGGCAAAGGGTATCAGGGATACAGACCTAGCCTCCTCTTATTATTCTGTGAAGATCTTTTTGCATCTTGTCTGAGGTCGCAAAAGCCACGACTGTCTCCTATCCTCTTCGTGATCCGTGTATGTCAAGGGGAGATCATTATGCTTCATTCTACGCAGTAGTTACGCATCCTGTCAACATTCTTTACAAGAAAATCATTTCATACAATAACATATTGATGAGGCGACGGCAACAGAGGCTGACTTGGAAAGTGCGATGAGAATATGCCTGTCGGAATCGGTTCTCCTCTCACATGTACAACCTGAAAACTCATCGTTATCTCCTTAAATTGTGTTTTCAATGTTACTTTCCCCCATGCCCCTTTAAAGTTCTTTCATCTTTCTTTTAACTTTTTAGCCATGTTTCTCTAGGCCTAATTTGCCATATCTCTTGTTAAAGTTATTGTTTTCTCTCTTATCTTTTATCTTTTCTCTCTCTCTGTATATACAAGGCCTGTCACTCTGTCCCACTCCCTTGAGGCGCTGCAGATGCTTGCAAACCTTGTTCACGCAGTATTGGGTCTGTGTAGTGGCTTCCGAAACATAAAGGAACTGACCTATACATTAAAAGGTCCGTAATATTGGATTTGGAATTCACCCCATGTTCCCACATAAAGAATTAAGACAAAACAAATCACGAGATTGTTAGTGGATTGCTGCTTGCTCATATTCATCATTCCTTTCAATAATGGAAATGGGTTAAAAAAAACAGGTTATCAAAGACTTTAAGATTTTACTGATTTTCACAATGCAATTTCCAAATGTAAGATTTAAGGTTTTGGCACTGACATAATATTTATTTGCAAACAACAGAAACGACAGTCCAACTGTTATATCATTTCCGTCGGTGTCATAACATGTACATAAGGACACATCGCAATGCAGTGTGATTTTATTTTATTTTCTTTGTGGATCTCTCAGCCATTCTCCCTCTTAACCATGAAGCCCACGAAGCCCACGAAGCCTCGTTTCGGAAAGCGGAAGAGCCGCGCGTGAATAAGGTCCATAGTGCTGAAACTGCTTGGTGTCGAACGAGAGATTGAGGATTCGAACTGTCCTTTCCTGCTGCTGTCTTTTCATTCCAACATCCATTTGTCTTCATCCTTCCTGCATTAAGTGCTGGTCCGACAATTTCTAGAGAAATGCGCGCGCGCACGCACAAAATATCAAACAGTTGGATACCGCAGATTGCACGCGCTTGTGTAGTGGATAGGCAGTGGAAGGAAGCATTGAATGAAAAAAAAAAAAGGAATTAGTACATCCCCTGCTTCGTCATTTTTATCATCCTCCTCTGCCAAGTAAGTTAAACTTCTAAAATTTTCCTCGTGACTCAGAAATGAAAATACACCTTCTTTTGGTCCATATATATATATACCCACTTTTTCTTATAGTGGTCTCTCCTTTCTGGTAAAGCGCGACCATCGCTTTTTCGCTCAAAATGAAAATCAAATCAAATTACATGATCGAGTAGGGGAGGAGGGAGAGGGAAGGGGAGAACAGACACAAATTATCTGTTCAGCAGAAGTCGAAAACAGACATCACGCCGGAACAACAACGGGAATCGAAAAATATCGAAGGTTCTTCCTGAGTGGAAAGATGGCGTGCGCCACCATTCTCTCACATTTTTATGCTGTTCACCATGAAGACTAGTCCAAGATGTTTGTTTGTCTCTCAGTATTTCTGTCAAGTCGACCTTTTGAACTGAATTTAACTACGCACTCCTTGAACTCCTCTGTAAAAGTAGTGCCATGACACAACAACACAGCAATAACTTTAAAGATCTAATAGGGTGCAAATTATTTTCTAGTGATTGGGTAAAATTCATTTTAAAATGCTGTTTCCCCAAATTTGGATGAATACCTTACTTCCGTTCTCGATTTACATGTTTACAAACATCCCCATGTACATAAAGGTGTCAACAATACAGGATGGTACATAAATATGTTTATGTCATATGTTATATAGTTTATGTTGGGCATCTTGATAAAGGAAGTTAGGGGTTCACCCAGGTCTTGTGAAATAATGTCTTGCACTTAAAGTTAACTCGTCATTAGAGACAAAGTTTTCATCCCACTGGATCTTTAAAGAATCAACATTTACGAGAAGAATCCATATTTAAGGAAGTGGTTTATTTTTTCTACCGGTTTTGAAGTTTGGAAGGGAGAAATTAAGCACCGTTAAAGGTCTACAATTTTTATGATGACTATTTCCCAAAAGATATGTGAATATATTCACTTTCATCCATTCTTATGACACACGCCTAGAAATACACAGGGCAGAAAGAGATAAACACTAAGACGTTCACAATGGGGATACAGGCAATGGAGGAGTTAGTAAGGTATTTCTGGACAAAAGTTCAATGATTGACCTCTTTCTGTCCATGATAATGCTTGAATGTCTGTATCTCTGAAAATGAAGAATGATATTCACCAAGGTTTGGGAAAATAGTAATTTGCATAGTAAATAATATCTAGTGGCTTTACCCAAGGATCAGGAAAAAAGCTGCACTCCATTAGCTCTTTAACAACTTAAGAAAACATTGTATAAACACTTCGTTTCGATTTTTTTTTCTGTCGGGAGAAGGAGGAAGCAAGACAGATCGCAAAGTCTGACATTGCATGTGTCTGGTGTCGATTTTGTTGATTTTTGTGCGACGCAAAATACTTCTGTCTACCTCTTAACGGTATGCAAAATAGTTGCATTGTCTGAAACAACGTGACATCGCGAGACTTGGCGTAGCAGACGGTGCCACGTCGTCTGCCTGGGTCAGAGAGTCCATGATTGAACGAACTGAATTCCAAGTCTCTTCTCTCTTTTTTCCAACCTTTTTTCCTCTTCCCTTTCGACAACAATTTTGTCTTTACACTTTCCAGTCTCCTTCTCTTCTGCCAGTATTCTCATGCAGACTTAAAGAAGAAGACACAATATTAGATATATCTGTACTCGTGTTGTCTTTGGAAACAAGAAACTAGGTTGTATTTGGCTACAATGTAGTTTATTCGATTACGGAAAATAGGTTTTGCAGATTGCAATGGTTAGGATTCACAAGATGTAGTCAACCAGGCCAATCGTGGATATCATAGATAGATTGATAGATAATCTTCGAAAGATAAAATAAGTTCCTAGTGTGAAATCGTGTCACATAAGTACTCTTCAATGTTCACAAAGTTTATCCAAAACTACATAATTATGTCAAGTTCAGGAAGATCTTCAACACACCCTTTTTTCGGTATAATTTCTCTGTCAGGAGAGCAAGGGTCAAAACAAAACCAAAACAAAACAAACATGCTCTGCTTGAATGTCTTTGGCTGTGTCTTGCAGTCTTTTGCAAAAGCTCGGTGTATGAAGGATCTGATCAACATGGACTGAAATGTATGGCAAAAACATTTTCTGGTTAATGGAGAGAGACAAGTGCATGTTGAGTGATGAAAGCAATGGTTACTCCTTTCCTCACTCGATCTCCTCTATATTATAATGCCATTAAAAACACGAATTGCCCCACTGCTTCGTCTGCAATCCTTAGAAAAATGAAGGCTAAATCCTACATTTAAAAGGGAATCACTGGGAATATGCTTTCCACGATGAAAGTGCAGGCCAGGACCTAGTGGCCACGTGATCGCAAGACGACCTATCGTCTAATGGCTGTGGTCTCGTCTGGAGAGGAGATGGGCGCCTCCCAGTGTACAGGTCCAGAGACAGGACCAGGACTAGACAATACAGATAGAATATCATGCCGGATCGGTCGAGGTCCAGATCAGCTACGACTGTTCGTCCTCCATCAGCTAGTTCCAGGAAGCAGGGAGGAAGGGGCATGGAAAAGTGCACAAACCATCATCTGTAAAGCTGAGAAAAGGTCAACTTTCATTGGCAGACATGTTATCTTCATTCGCCTCAAGGCATCCTTATTCATTTTTTTTTCTCTCCCTCATTTTTCCTCCCCATTTCGTTTCTTCTTACCACAAATTACAGATGACCGATGTTAGTATTAATTTCTTTTTATTCCATTGCTTCCATGACGATTAAGCTCACTGAGTTTCGTGCCTCCAACTGAGGAGTGCCGCTCGCGGAGTCTGTAGTAAAAGAGTTTCATGTAAAAACGCCAGGCTAATGACAGATAGAGGATAAACCCCGAACTTTGAAATTCGCCTGTAAAAAGCTTTAATTAGAATTACTTACTTGTCGCTTATTAGGGATTCGCGTGTCTGCTCTGGGCACCAGGTTTACTTCCCTGAGTGAAAACATGAAGGGTCACCTGGGTCTGTTCTGCAGTGCAATGGTCCTCTAGAGATGGTATTTTGGTGCAGACTCTAATTAACAGAATTAGTTAATTGTGACATGTTGGGTACCATCGTGGGAAGTATAGTTTTTTAAGTCACAGGCTCTCGCACTCGCAGACACATCTGCACACACACACTCCCACACACACACATACGTGCAAACATGCACCGACATCATACCCACAGAGAGAGAGAGCTTTAGTAGGCCCAAATCATTAATATGCATCAAGCTTTCATTCACACACTAATTAACAATACATAAGCACACTTCATTAATTCTTCTTTACTTAGTTCGACTGATATTCTTTTTAGCTTTGAATATCAATCACTGTGTAATTGGAGGTATGTAGAAATAGACCACTTGTAAACATCACTCATGTGTATACACACTTAAATGTAATAGACATATACATTCACGCATAATGTAAGGGGGTAAAAATAAAACTTCTATATTACAAACATCCCTGCAGGGATACTTGATTTTGTCTGAGTGTGTCATATGCTTCTCTGCTTTCTTAATATATCGTTTGTGATTTCGTTTGCTGTTGAATTTTCAACTTTTCTGTCCTTCAAGCCTACATTCCCTCATATTTGTAATGTGAATAGCCTTCATAACAGGGTTTCTCTTACAGATAGGGACACTGCTTTGCCTCTTGGTGGCTTTATTTCGGTTAGTTCCAAAGCAAAATACATGAACATCGGAAATCAGTTCTCTCTCTCACTCACTGCCCCAGGGTTTAATTTGCCTCTTATGTAAAACAGCTGCAAAAGGATGAAATTCATTTAGTACAATGTTGTGAAGCTTACCCTCATATTAGAGTTAGATACATTCATAGGAAATGTTACACGTTGTCAAACCTTTCTAAACCCAGTATACTGTTAACATCAACAAACACAAGTATTGTAAAAAAAAAAAAAAAAGTCATTGTAACTACATTTATTTTTTCCATTTAAAATTAGAAACAGTCGTTTCGGTGTAGACTAATTTCAAGATTTGTTTGAATATGTATAGCTTGTACCCTTACCTCCCAGTGGCAATAGTTATAAAAAGAGATGAAATCGTTTTCCCAGGGCGAAACGGGAAACTCGAGGAAAAGTGTCTCGTCTACGAAGTTATCAAGCGATGTCCAGACCCTAAGGACACTACTTCGTGTTTCTTTTCCCAAGGGTATATTTACCACCGCTTTGAAACTAGGGCTGCAGAAGTAAACTATTGCGGGGTCTGGACACATATTTATAATTTTGTAAACAAGACACTTGTTCTTGAGCTGGCGATAATGCCCCAGGGCAAAAGATCCCTGGTCAGTCTTTGTAGGTTGTTGGTGTGTTTTAATTTTGTTTTAATTATTGTTTTGTTTTCTCTCGATAGGCTTGTAATGAACGATGAAAGAATGAATTAATTAGCCAACGAATCAATCTCATAGTCTTGCTCTGGATCATCATAAAACTTTCTCTCTCTCGCTCCCCCTCCTGCACACGCACGCACGCACACACACACACGATAGACTGAGAGACCCTTGTGGTTTCTTCAGGAGAACAGAGAAGATCAGATGATAAGCTTGAGAAATCATTACCAGGAGAGAGCCAGTCAGCTTTGTCTTGCACGAAGAGGTACTTGATTCGTCTTTTATGTACTTGCGACTAAGACAAGGTCTGGAGTTCCATCAAAACAAGTCATTCACCGTCTGGCTTCTTGGCCAACTATAAAACAAATTGGATCGTAATGCACAGTAAAAAGAAAAAAAAAACAGGTTGCCATGGGGATACTCTTTTCGAAGATATAGTTTAGTATTTTGCTGAGTAGCATAGTATTGTACACTTAATCCTATTAACACGCACGCAAGCACGCGCACAGGCACAGCGAGAAAATGAGAGAGGGGAAGAGAAAGGATTGGCAGAACGGAACAAAAAACGATTTTAATTCGCTCCTAGTAGCCGGTTTTTGGTAAAAAAAAAAAAAAAAAATCAGTTGTAGGTAAGCTACTACTCTTCCATCCACCCATGTTACGATGGGGAGGGCTTTCTCAAAGATCCCTCCGAGTTCTTAGGTATTGCACGCCCTCATTAACTGTCGGCTCGGGGCTCTCCGCTTGCGTCCCCTGAGGGCGTTTCTAATCAACGGAGGTAAATTTGTTTCTCCTCGTCTGACACTGTGACTGCCAGTGCGGCGCCAGATCTGGTGTTATCAGGTAGGCAAGATTTGTGATAGGATATTGAAAAAACGAAACAGGAAAGTAAAAAAAAAGCAAAAAAAAAGGAAAAAATCCAAAACAGAAGAAATGAAAGTAAACAAGAAACTCCCATGCTTACACTTAGAAAAGTACATGTATGCGCGCACCCACATATACATGGTGTCCAAAAAGAAACTCACATTTTAAAGGACAATAAATGCAGTGTTTTCTGACTCATGAACAAGATTAATGGTTCAAATTTTAAAATACATGGTCAAAAATGTACAGGTTTTCTCAGATAAAATGTCGCATTTTGAAGTGAGTAAAAATAAAATAAATAAACTTTTCAATAAAGTATTGGGGTTGGGGGATGGCAGTGTATGCACCCAGCTAGACATTTAAACCACGCACTGAAAAAAATCATGATCAACCAAAAAAATACACACACGCACGCGCAAATATACATACAAAGTGAACAGTAAAGGAAACGGTTTTTGGAACAGCGTGAACACACGCGGAAATTGTCGCATAATCCGTCTCACCCCAATCAGTACTAGAGCTGCTACCGAAAGGTGAATGGCAACATCTTCTCTCGTCTTTCTGGCGAAGAAAGAACTATAATCCAGAGTAGACTCTAATCCAGATGTGCATCCAACGACGCAGAGGTACAAAAAACAGGAAATGAAAAAAGCTTAGGTTCATAAAGCCGCCAGGGTGACTACGCATCGTATCGCACAGCAATCTGCCACAAGGATTTGGCGGCTTTTTAAACGGAAGTGACCTTTTGTGACGTCAAGAGGTTTAAAACAAGCAAAATGGCAGTGTCTCTAGAACTTCAACTACTAGAAAGCGACAGACTGACTAAGATTTTGTAGGCTCGGCAGGGCCCGTTACAGCAGTTGTTCAATTTGCTTTCTAGTAGTTGAAGTAGTCTAATGAATGTGAATAATATGCAAGCCTGAACCGTTACTGTTTGGAGTCTGGTGGAGCGGATATGAATGCGTTATGATATTCTTCTTTGTTGTTGTGATTGTAAAGGGAGAGTCAGCAGACGTGCATTGCAGTTACTGGCGAAACACGCGCACACAGACAGAAAATAAATAAAAATAAAGACTCCCAGATGGTGTACAGTGCAATAAATCAACTTTTCAACTCATCAGTCTCTCGGCACTGCTTGTTCAAGATCGCAGCAATGATGATTGAAGTGCCGTAGATAAGATGAGCTCTCAAAGATGTCGTCCCCGGAAATGCCGTAAGCGCCATCTTACGGTCAATGTGCAGCCGCTTTTTCTTCCTCCCCTCCACTTTTTTTTTTTCACGTTGGTCTTCAGGAGAAGACCCTCACAATGCGTGTGCCCCAGAAGCCTGGAGCTCATCTTTTCCCTCTTAATGCCCGCATCCCATTACGCCATTACGCCTTTCCTGCTCCCAGGAACGCGCACCATCACACTCCATCTTGGCTTTCCGAAGCTGCGACGATCGAGCAAAGTTTGAAAGAAACTGCCTTTGCAGGTCATTCAAGTCTTCGTTCACGAGAGACGCTTGACTTCACGTGCAGTTGCTCCATGTGCCACTCTCATTCATTCCCGCATTCTCTCGCGCTTTCTTAAGCCCCACTAGAAAGATTTTTTTTTTCGAATTAGTTCGGTCTGCAGCACCTTACAAGCAAGCTCCTAGCAACCGCTCCTTGTACTTCTCTCGTCTTCTGTCATGTTTATCGTCACCGGTATGGGTTTCCGTTCTTCTGCTGTGGATTACTGACAAAACAATCTGGATTTGCATGGTAAAGTTACAAAACAAACAAACAAAAACCTCGCCATGATTCCGGAGTTCCTCACAGTGCGCATGCGTCATGGCTGGGTTTTAATTACTCAGCTTCAGTCTCAGACGCAACATCAATGCAGTTATTTTCCCTTACTTCAAAAAATCGCTTCGAATGATTCTGCAAGTAGAATTTCAAAATGTACAATTCTCTTAGCGCTGCCCCTCGAGTGTTTTTTTTCGCCCACCCCCAATCTGCCTCCATTCGGTTTCTTACCACTGTACCCCTCTCACTCCACAAGGTAAAAGCACTTTAATAAACCAATCAACAAGTTTAATGGGGTAAACATTATTATCTGCCTGGTACATGGTTCGTGCTAGAAATCATTCGAAATAGAGATAAAGAGACATGAGAATGGTGCTAGTAGCATTATTTCTAGCCTCCATTTTCTTTTTCATCTGTAGTTCTTCTTATCCTCTGGTGTCCCCTCGAGCACGAGATTCATTTGGCCGCAACGTCATGGTTCCCCAGGTGACAGAGCAAAAACATTCTTTTCCTCAGATGACTGGATTGAGGTCCGTACAAGGTATTCTATCCAAAACATCTCAACCTCCTTTCTGTTCTCCAGTACTAAGTCGACAAAAACCCCATCATGCACGAAAAGAGTGGGGATGGGGTCAAACCCGTGACTTCTACCGGTAAGACAGTTAGCGTGTGGCTGTTGATAATTAACCCTTATCCGTCTAAATCTCTGGTCAGCTTTTTTTTTCTAAATTATTTTCGTGAATAGCGGGGTTTTTTGGAGTGCAGCTAGAGAATGGATTTTGGGGAATTGCATCCTGCGCTAAGCTCAGCCCATCCATTCAAACAAACTTTTGCACTTGTGTAAATCATTGCAGCTTTGTCAGGTGGTGTCTAAGGTCACCCGACTACTGAGATCGTCCGGAAGCACTTCGATCAACAACCCAGCCACGAACAAGGTATGCAATCCAGCCATTAACCGAAAACGGATTCAGACGATGTGCGCAATTTTTACTTAACCACCTTTTTCACTGAAACAAAGAGACACCAATGAATGGGCAAAACGAAGCAAAATGGTGACTTTTAATAGCATGCACGCTACTTCCGAAAGCAAGATGGTGTCATATGTTTTACGGCTCATGAAGTCTGGCAAGACAAGGAGAGAAGTTAAGAAGGTTAAGAAGGTTGTCTTTATGATAAGAGAAAGTGATACCACAGTTGAAGATGTAAATCTCATTTTGCTCTCATTATTAATGCCCACTGAGTTGTCTGCCCGAGGTTTTGAGAAAGGACAACTGAGAGGGTATAGGACGGTGGGAAGTGAAAGGTGAGTTTGCATAACTGGGGAAGTGGGTTTACAGCCTATAAGGTTTCCGCTTGCCTTGTGGTTGAGCGAGAGTGGTAATTTTTTAAACGAGGTTTCTTTGTGTTATCAAGTTTGTCGCCTCGGCAACCTGGAAAATTAATAAATTGGCAAAAACTGGGAAGAGTTTAACGTACTTTTGTGAACTCCCAAGGAGAGGAAGTGTGGAAAAAATAAAGGATTTCATCAAGCAGTGACAATGCGACATGCTTAGAGTGATGGAGGACCGCTTACTGATAGAAACTACAACCAGAATGCACAAGGTATACAAGCAGTTTAGAAAAGATAGTATATTTCGCTTGATGCGATCCAAAGTAAATGCAAAAGATGCAGGGAAGTGTAGCGATCAAGAATAGTGTGAGCTAATTACTCGCGAGCACGAAAAGGCGGCATATAGATAAGGGGACGTAACAATGATAGTGCAGTCTATAATAAGTAGGAGTTGCTCCCCTTAGCTGAAAAAAAAACCCCCGGTGAAACGATTAAATTAAAAGTGCCTCAAACTGAAGTTCTTCGATGGCGGATTTAAAATTATATCTTTACCACAGTCTGTTTCAGGGATGGTTTAAATAAAGAAAACGCTACTGAACTCAGCAAAATACGACTAAATTCCATATTTCTGTCTGTAAAAGTTCAGCCACTCCAACAAAGACTGACAGCTCGAGCTTCCATTAAAAAAAAAAAATCGTACTCTCAACTACTTTTTTAAAGTCAGAACCTTATTGACTTACGAAGATTTCATGCAATGGCAAGACTGCAGACCGCAGACTGGCGTTATTGACGTGGACACGCAATAATCTTGTTTTTGAGCTCAGCGTTTATTATTATGTCTGTGAATTTGTTTGTTTGTTTGTTTGTTTGTTTGTTTGTTTGTTTTTTTTTTTTTGTAAAGCTCTTTGAGCCCTGCCTTTCGTGGTGGTGTAAACTGCTGTATAAATGAACTTTATTATTATTATGTGAAAAAGAGGGCTAGCAACTCACGCATCTTTTTTAATCAGTGCGTGAGAGTGATGTCCCTTCGTCTGATTCGATGAGAATTGCTGTCACTTCGTTTGGTCCATAGATCATGGAGATATTCGTTCGTTCATAGATCAACGTTGACTTAGGTAATCTGATCGTTTACCTCTGCTTTATATTGTTCTTCCATGCCTGTGCTAAGTCTTTTCTGTCTATGTAGACATCGTCGTCCACAAACGGTCTCTGCAGTCTGTTTTTCGTTTGGTCATCTTGTCTGTACTCCTGTACTTTGGGGTTGGTTGTTTATTTTGTTTTGGCTTTACAGCATTCATTGTCTCCACTGCTAATTTAACTTTTTAAATTCCGCGACCTATTTAATCTTTCCCTTCCTGATCCATGTGCTTTCTTGCTACATTTTCTGCAGATTAAATTTCGATCTATATGAGTGTCAAGGATGTTGAACTTCTAATGATATATATATATAGGTGCTGTCTTACATATTAATTGCCCTTTGATTATTGTCATTCATTAATGCCTACTCGTGCCTGGATTTACTCTGTTTTCAAACGTTCTAACCTTAGAGGTTCATTAAAAACAAAACTTTCAAAATGAAGTGTTCAGACTATAGCCTCTCCACCTCACCTTGACCGTGTCATCTTCTTTTGACGCTGTTGTGCCTCTGCGCATTTGTTTGTTGGTGTGTTTTTGTCTGTGTGATTTGCATATTTTGTGTGTTTTACTTAAGCTTTTGTTTGTACAGTGCATTGAGCCTACTTTAATGGGGTAAAATGCGCCATAAAAAGCTTCATCTTTCTGAATTATACAGCCGTTAGAATCTTCTACTGAACACGATCTTTTAAATAAAATGTTCACACGGTACACGGAGAGACGGATTAAGGCATTCGATATTAAATTTTTCATTTAGTTTTCTGCTCCTAATCTCTTACAAGGAACATTAAACGAGTTCGTACGCAGGGCAGTCACCATTCTGGTGTTTCCCAGGAAGTGCTGCTCGCATGGGGAGCGGCGAAAACTGGTTTGACTCGGCCATGCTGCCATGGAGGGCGTGACACCGGCAGACAGTCCTCTACATTCGTACGTCAAAGGCAGACCGACGCCGACGCGAACAGAAAAAAAAAAAAACTGGTCGGCGAACATAAAAGGGTTGACAGGCTGCCCAGTCAGAAAAACTTAATTGGGTGCACAAGATAGACCTCCAAATGGCGAACCTTCGCTGCTGCTCCTCCTCATCGTGTCCCCAACCCCTCCGACGACTGGAACTGAGTCTTCCCCAGGGGCGGGCCAGCTCGCTCCAGTGATATACGACAGTAGAATCCGTGTATTGTGATGGTCAAACAAGAAGGAAGTGGTGCAATAGAAGATATATTTATATCTATAAATCTTATTATGTAATAAATAAAACAGAGTAGGACGGGGTGTGTGTGTTTGGTTGGTTCTGGTTAAAACTTAAATTCGTTGGTCGGATCCTGCCAAATTTTTAAAACATGCTTCACTCGTCTACAGGAGAGTGGCGGTCTGTGTTTGGTTGCTGTTCGCTACTTCGGACTACACGTTCACCCATTACAAGATTTCAGGGATGGCTCAAATAAAGAAAAATCTGTTAGAGACAGTAAATTTCGGTCTATTGAGCGCACATGAATATAAGCTCCACCCACTAAAATTTTGAATTCACAAATAAGTCGCACTGGTTTATAAGCCGCAAATACAAAATGAAAGCTACGTTGTATAGGTAATTCGTCTCGTTTTCGGCATGATTAGGGTGTATACTTCAGGAACTGATCTGATAGTTTCAATTGTTTGAGGCATTGGTTTTAAAATCTGAACAGTTGAAACTGTACCAACATTAACAGCACTAACATGGATTTCGTCGAAAAATTAATCGGAATCTGAAAAATCCGCAAACAAGCCGCATTGCTGTTTAAGCCCCAGGGTTTAAAGCTGGAGGAAAAGTCTTTTAAGTCCGAAAAATACTGTACAGACACTCTACGAGGGTAATACTAAGAGAAAGCACACATATAAGAGAGAACAATTAAGGGCGAGAAAGTAAATGTTGTGGCTGATCCCATGACTTTTTCTTTTTTTAACCATCCCACTTCACTAGACGGCGGTCTCTAGTCTGATTCATTTAATATCTCTTCACTCTGGCAGCAGAGGGCACATCACCTCAATTGTTTATCTCGTCTGTCAGTGGCGCAAAAAGATGCTCGGCTTCGATGGGTGGCAAACTCCATGCTGACATGGAACGACTTTCACATTCTTGTCCCTTCAGTATCTTTTTCAAGGTGTCAGTATCTTTTCCCCCTAGTTTCTTCTCCACTGAACGGTCCCTCACATACCGCTTTGTCCAACAGAAAATGTCAACATCAAGAAATTAGAAAGGGGTCATCAAGATCGCATCACGTGAGAGAAACGCGTGCTTCACTGTTTCAGTAACCTGAGACCAAGCGTCAATAAAATGCGCTTGGCTCAATTGATTGAAAAATCACAGCTGGAAGAAAGATGGGTGGTTAAAAATCCAAACTCGAGCTAACATACAGAACGTAATCTCGATGTATCAACCATACTAAGCTGTGATACAATGTCCGTCTCCATCATTTAGGCCCAAACATTATACCACGTACAGCATTTCTTCATGCTGCCATTTAACTGGCGACATGTTCGCTGAACTTCCTTGTGATCTCTCCATTCATAAACCTCGGTATACCAAGGAGGGAAAAAAAGTTTCTTGTGGTGACAGGCATAATAAAACACTTTTTCGGCCTGTCGGACGTGTCACGGCGTGCTCGGCTAGCCGGGGAGTGAGTCCCCTTGGCGTCCTCACCGATGACGTCCCCTTATCGACGCCGTATCGCCGCCACACGTATCGGACGATGAGTCAGCGTTTAACCAGCACACCCGTGTTTTTCACGACGGCATAATTATTGCACAGCTTTGGAGAACAATGAGTCACAGCACGATTTTTTTTCTTGGCGGAGGAGGGTGGCTACACATGGTTTTTCACAGTTAGCCGTAGTAAAAGCTATCCCTCCGTTACAGCTAGGATAGATTAAGATGCCATTATTAATGAAGGTAACTGTTAAAAGGTCTTCTTAACGGGGTACCTAGTACGTTTTATCAAGTATATTACACGTCATTCAAATAAAAAAAATGTGACAATCATTTACTCAGTTATTTGACAACAACAGGTTGACAAGGTTCTTTACATTTTCTACACAGTTAACCTGCAAGTGTAATACTGCAGCTGTATGTTCATCTTACAGTATGAGTGTCTAAATTTTGTCAAACAATCATGGCCTGTTCAAAAAACGTGTCAGTAGGATTAACAGTCGGCTTTTTTTAGTCAGTCCCGCCCTCGTTATCTAACGGGGCTGATATCTCAGTACACGGCCTCTCAAACCATATGCCGCTTGAGCCATTGCGATCGATCACCTAGAAGGTTAATGGTATGGGGAGGACAAGTGGGTGGCGGGTCGGGGGATGAGGGTCTTCAAGATCTACATAAATCATGCGGACGGCCCAGTGGCAGGTCAAGGGACAGAACACAGCCCAATATTGCACAATCAGGTGCACAGTAACATACAGGTGTTCTATTTTTGGTGTGTTTGTGAGAGAGAAGGGGAAAGGGTGTGTGTGTAGGGGTGGGTGGGACGTGTTCTATTTCGTTATCATATCGTTTTAGAAACAGTATGCAAATGTTTCCCATGGAAACCCGTAACACCAGGAACACGGTAAATGGCTTTTTGTGTTAAAAAAAAAAAAACGGTGTAGTGTTGAAGCTGTCACTCAGATTTATGCAGCCGTGCAGTCTCCATACAGACATGATAACTCTCTGCTGTTGTAGTGAACTGTATCCATAAATAAATGCAACACTCTTTCTTTTTGGATGCAGTGTGCCAGACTTGGCAGTAAAATGTCCAGAGAGAGTGTATATCTGCTATATTTATTATACCTATGCATCGAAAGGCATATTCAAAACTTGTGTTAAAATGCTTTGAATGTGGCTTTTTTTTTTCTTATGCCAACACAAGTGATAATTGAAAGAGAAAGCTTTTCTGTATTTGTGACATACATGTCGACATTGTACACAAAGTTAAAGTGAACTTGTCCCAGATGTGCAGCATCCCCCCTAGGCGTTAAAACTGGTCATAAAGAATAAGTAGAAGAAAACATATTAATTGAGCAGCTTACCGTGCGTATCTTTGTTCGTACTTGCGTTAATACATTAAGTCGAACATAATAAAACAGTATAGCGAGTTAATGGGTGAGACGGATAGAGCGCGCGCGCACACACACATACATACAATACAGATCGATTTAGTAAGAGACAAAGTAGGGAATTGTTAGCTTATTGGCAGTAAAATTACAAACAAATCGAGAAAATATATATCAAAGACTTAAGAGAAGGTTTTGTGCTAGTCCCGAACCTTTCCTTTTGCTTCGTATTATTTTTTTCACATCACACTTGCATCTTTGTTCTTGTACGTGTGACGGTCAGCCAGGTGAGGGAGTACCTTTAAAAGAACACGATCTTGTTTAAAATGAAGCTACTATAAAGGACTATTGAAGTTAATAGCGACTGGCAACATGAAGCATAAAGCTGCCTTTCATTCATAACAATAATAAAAATAACATGAAAATAAAGGTTTAAAATAATAATAACAAAATGATGATGAAGTAAGGCGTCTGTCCCAAGGATCAAGGTAAGCCTCACAATAAGTCAATGAACAATCATTCCAGGAGCATCTGTAAGAACATTCAATAGTTGATTCAAATGTATGCTTTAAAAAATAATGATCTTGAATAATGATGCAAAAACTGTGATGAAGTCTTGTGGAAAGGGACAGAATGCCGAAACTGAAGTCTATAAACAGACTCGCTTGTGTCTTTTTCTACAGGACCTTCTTATCACATAGGTGTAACTTGCCATTTTCCCATACTCTGTACAGTCTGAGCTAGTTAATGAATTTTTTTTACATCCTCCCATGTGAAAAAAAAACTATTTTTAAATAATAATTTTTTGATAATATAATGATAATAAAACATTTCAATTGTGCCTCTGATGGGAAAATGTGATAGTGCTTGATTCTCTTTTGAAACGCGTTTAATGAACGTTTGTGCTGTAAGAAGACTGCTTAACGGACATAATAAAAATATAAAATACCAGCTAGGCCGGAAATTTACAAATCCTGACCTTTGCTAACGTTTGATTTGTTTGTAGTCGAGCAAACTCTTTGCCCCAAGTCCCTGCTGTCAGATCCAAAACATTTTTTTTTTTTTAAGTTGCCCTGGCAGCGATGACAGACCTTTGTGCGCAAAAGAACCGACTTGTTGATTATTTCAACTGACCCGAGCTTTGGCGGCTCGTAACTTGTCCTCCCTAAACAAACCCATCCGCTTCAAAAAGTCGCAACAACCGAACCGCCCATCCTTTATCTCTCGTTCCACAAAGTGGCATCGCTCTTCTCTCCTTTCCAGCCATGGTAGAAAGAACTGATTTAAAAACAAGTTTCCACATATCAACAATATTCTTTAAAACGACTGAAGGTCGTAATGATAATAAAGTTTGCTTGTATAGTGCAATATGCAGGCCAACAGGCAAGCTCATTGGGTTGCATAGTATCCAGGAAATAGCTTCAGTTATATAAAACAAAAAATAATATCAAGATGGGCGGCGTTCGAGCACCAATAACAGTCAACAAATCTCATTCTAGGCTTCGTGGGCAGAGGGTTTAACCTTTCACAGGTTGTGCGGTAAAGTTGCCAAAAGGATATAGTACCTATACTAGAGGGCGTGACATCACACCCGTCACTTGGTTTTACACATCTTTAATTCAAACATTTCTAAAAACTATCTTGATTTTCCATCTGAACGTAGATTACATTTTTTCACAAGCATGTTTTGCAAACTGCTCGTCCACCTTCAAACCATTTCTTCTATTTTTTTTTCCATCTGATGACTAGTCAGCCTGCTTGTCTTCCTCTGCAGACTCAAGAAACTCTCAATCCCTACTGTTCCTGATTCCTCTTTGCGTCTTTTATGTTTGTCTTTTTTACTTGTCTACATGTTTGTATATCCTTCTGTCATTCGTATCATGTCCATGAATCGTTCTTGTCTCAAGCGCTGAAAGCATGCTCCTTCACGACCGTGATCATGCGCTTAATAAATCACACATTTATTATTATTATAACACCTGTTTGGCATTTGTGTTTTCTCCCTAGAAAACTGTATTTTGAGAAACGGGTTATTTTTAAGATTTCAGATCACATATATTGTTTTCCCAACCCATAAAGATGCAGATGTATTCATAAAAAGGTAATCCGAGAACAATTTTCTAACACTTTTTGCATTTATTTGTCATTGCTTTAGGAGGAGCGACGGGGAATCAGTGGTGTGGCATCTTGTCAGACCGTCTTGATTTCAGCGTTACTCGTGATCGGCTTCCATTTCTGTTATCCGACTGAAGGTGCGAGCATCAGAGAGAATAGGTGAGGGGGGAAAGTGGTAGCGTGGATGGGGTGGGAGGAGCAGGCGAGGCAATGCGAACTGTACGAGCACCACGCTCAGGTCGCTAGTCATGAAGCCCACACTTCAAAACAAAAACTGCGCAAATTTGGAAGGATGTTTTTTAATAGCTTATTTGTACCACCTGTAATAAAACCATTTGTAATAAAGGGCTGGATAACCTCACATCTAGATAAAACTTCATCACATACATCTACAGCAGAGAGAATTGTGTCGATTTTCATCGTCTGCATGTACTTGAATTTTTCTTTTCTTTGCTGAACTCGCGTCGAGCTGGCTCTGTTCAAATGCAAAGATATTTGTGGAAATGAATCTATGATAAAATCAACAGATATCCACAGACGGCTATTTACAGTATGACACCGAAAATCACAGTTCTGGGGTTGTGCTTTCCTAGAACAAAAGTTTTCTCAATCATGAAACAGATTCTCTAGGCCAGGGATGCCCAACCTACGGCCCGCGGGCCATATCCGGCCCGCGACGCGGTGCCATCCGGCCGGCGAAACTTCTGCCCACAGTGCAGGAAATCGGCATGTTAGTAATTAAAAAAAAAACGAAAAAAAAAAAAAAACGAAAAAAGGGAAGAAGTATTTATCCCCACGTAGGGGCGTCTCTCAATCTTTTTATCGATGGACGAACATTTCGATTCAGTTCTCCGACTTGGTGTCTCTACGATGCAGCCGGACATTCAGAAGTTGGTTTTGGGAAAACAACTTCAAATATCCCACTAATTACTGCATAATTAATGGTAAATACAACTTGTTTCTAATAAAAAATGGTATCTGCTCTATTTTTTTCCTTTTTTGTATTTTTGCGGTAAAGTGGCCCGCGATACGGCTGTCCGAAATGGATATGGCCCGCAGGCCGAAAAAGGTTGGGCATCACTGCACTAGGCTGTTTGCCGTATTCTCTACTCACTCTCTCCCTTTTTTCAAAGTTCCTATGTGCCATTAATTGAAGTTTCTGATGTTTGGTGAGAGGGTAAGGAGGGACACCAGACGCATTTAAGAAAAAAATCTTTAAACTTAAGGACGAGAAAGGGTGGGAGGGTGATTGGTGTTTTACTCCGATCCAGAAACTAAAGGGATATCACGGCAAGGCAGTCAGCCCTGTAAACAGATGCTACCTGTAGAGAAAGAACAGCGTGCCCGAGGCGAGAACTGAACCTGACAGCCAACCTTCTCTGTATTAGTGACAGGCGATAACCGAACCACCACCCTGAAATAGAAAGGGAAGATAAATAGCGGGGTACGTGTGTTGTAAGTGTGAGAATGACAATGTCAAAGGTGCATTTAGTGTCTACGTACAGTTTGTGTTCATGTATCTTCGTGTATGCTTATGTGTTTAAGTAAAAAAAAAATGGTCCTCACATTCAGTGGTGGGTAGAAGGGCTGTATAAATTAACTTGATTATGACGATGATTAATAAGGAGATTAAAGGAACAAGGCAGTGGTTTGCTGAACAATCTGCACGGAATGCTTGCATCTTCTGCGTTTCCTGAAGGCCCCTGAGGACATTCTGCAGAACTGCGGCTGGGTCTATCCCTTTAAAGGTCTAGTAAAGTGTATTTCCTTCCCAAGAACTGGGTAAAGCTCAGTGTGAGATACTACTGCATTTTCCTCAAATCTGGGTAATAACCACCACATAGTCACTACCGTTGTCGAGATGCCCGCCTGCAAACTTCATCATCTACAGAAAACGCGCCAAACTCGTAATAGACACAATATATATATATAAAATTAAGATATTATCCCAGTCTCCAAGTGGCTGTAGCCTTGAAAGTGTAAACATACCCATGAACAATCCTGAGGTGTTGTTGTATTCCTATGTACTCTCCTAAAATAGAAACAAATATTTTATAAAACTGTACCTGAGATAGTAACACATTTCAAAGTGTGCTTCCCTTAAAAAGGCCCCTAATGGGAAAGATAGCAGAGGTTGTGTGACTATCAACAGGTGCAACATCGGGCCTTTGGTGGGCTATAGACAAATGAACTGTTGACAGCAGCATCCGGTTGGGGGGAGGGGGGATACAAAGCATAAAACTAGATGTAAGAGACTATCAAGTCGGAGTGAATACACAACATTGTTTTCATCAGATACACTTGATACACTTCTACAAACATCTCTACTCACCGAAAGATGTCAACAACACAGATGTCAGAATTGTATTTAGGTACATATGCTTTGTCTGAGCCTTATCCAGTGGAAGAATCGAGACCATATGCTATAATCCGATTTATGATGATGTCTGTAGGAGTTTAAAAAAAAAATTGCACCCACTAGTTCTTTAAAAAATAAATATGGACTGTTTATGTATATAGAGCTTTTTCCCAATAGTAAAAACGGGTTTAAAATATTTACCTGCCGAGATTCAAACCCATGACATCTGAACCCGATTCTCGTTGTCGTGGTGACAGGCGTCCCAACATAAAAGAGCTATATTTTCACATCACTTTATCAAAGAACATGAGAGGACACCTAGAGCACCAAGAAAGAGAGGATGAGAGACGAAGACGCAAGGAGGCTGAGATTCGTCCTAAAGATTCTTGCTTCTATCAGTTCTAATCCACGAAGTACTGAGAACTGTTTTTCGCTCACGTAATTCCCTTCAACTTTTGGTCCACATTCATTTTACTGTCCCTTCATTTTACTCCAACCCTTTCACCAATAAAGGATTGATCGTCCTGGGTTCAGATCTCGTGTCGGGCATCTGTTGTTTTCTTTGCATGTGGCATCTGTTTGCAGGGCTGCTACTTTGCAGTAACATAGCCTTAGTTGCTGGCTTAGCGTAAACCCCCGATTCCCCCTCACTCCCTCAATAAAGCAAAAACATTTTACCAAAGTCACCAATACTATTTTAGCACACAAAGCTGGACAGCCTGCTACACAGGAAAAGAAAACAACAGTCGTGTGTAATCACTGTCTACTGACATTTTTTTTAAAACTTTCATGCGTCGAGACTGACCACAATGTTTACACCGGTCGCGGAGAAGCATATATTTCACGTATCTATAATTCAGCCATGGAAAAAACACACAGTCCCCTCCTCCCCAGTCCTCGATCGGCGAGCGTGCTCATGGAGTGTCCAGTTACAATGTAAACATTTAGCTAAATCCGTTACCCTACTCGCTGCCCTACTAATAACCGACAGCTAGATTTCGTCGTGCCTGACCTTATCAGAACCACAGGATATTTCTGTCCCCTGCAACCTGTGTCTTCTTCGGTCAAATGACCTGTGCAACGGCCTCCTACCCTGGGATTATTATTACCCTACACTTACATCAAGATTATTTCCAGCAGGTGTCTTCCGCGGACAAGTTGTTTGTTCCCAAGAGACTGCAATATTTAAACAACAAATTCGAACCGTGTAATTTATCTAGAAAGTGCAAGAAGTGTGTTAAGTATGATTCTGGCTGCAAATCATGTCCTGACATAAATTTTGAGGGACAGAATTTCGTTATCTCTAGGCACGAACACGAGGTTAGCCAAAGGAGGTGTGGTTTAGTTCATTTGCATACGAGGGACAATGAACGCATGCGCGATCACCAACGTTGCAAGAGATACGAAGTAGTCAAAGGAGTGGAAATGACACGGTTTCTACAGTCGTACGCTGAGTCGGCCATGGAGTCTCTCCAAGGGGTGAAAGGGGCTCGGAATGAGGCCTGTCTCCTGACGCTGATCGAGAAGACCGGCTACCCTATGGTACAAGAAAATGGACAAAGGAAATACGGACCTCCTCCCAAATGGGAAGGGCCTCCCCCACCCCGGGGATGTGAGATCTTCATCGGCAAAATCCCACGAGATATTTACGAAGACGAACTTGTACCAGTCTTCGAAAAGGCTGGAAAGATCTACGAATTTCGTCTGATGATGGATTTTAGCGGCTCAAACCGTGGGTATGCTTTTTGCATGTATACTAATAAAAATGAAGCAAAGCGTGCTATCACCGAATTGAACAACTTCGAAATCAGAAAAGGTCGTCTGCTTGGTGTCTGCTCAAGTGTAGACAACTGCCGGTTGTTTGTTGGAGGAATTCCCAAAAATAAAAATCGAGAAGACATTCTCACAGAAATGTGCAAAGTTACGGAAGGAGTTGTTGACATTATAGTTTATCCAAGTGCTGTTGACAAAACGAAAAATAGAGGCTTTGCATTTGTGGAGTATGAAAGTCATCGAGCTGCAGCGATGGCGCGCCGTAAATTGATACCCGGCCGCATTCAACTTTGGGGACATCAAATAGCTGTTGACTGGGCAGAACCAGAAGCAGAAGTAGACGAAGATACCATGGCAACGGTAAGATTATATAGTTTATTATGAGACTGTAATTACTTTTATTTTCATTCAATCGTGTGCAGAGATCGGGGAAGCAGACGACAGGTACGGTCTAGATCTGCGACAGCAGAACCTCCTTCTCGTACTTTCTCGTAATTACTAACACATTAGATCATACCTGAGATAATACTCAAAATTTATTTGGCATTTATTTTCTTTTGTACATTTTAAGTGTAATTTTTGAATCCTAGTATAATTGAATAAATCATATTCATAGCTCGGCTCTCGTGTTGTTACTTCGTACATTGCGGGATTTTATGCTTCGACTGAAAGAAGTTCAGATGGAGAGATTGCTATCTCGCAGTACGTTATCATTGTAAACTTATAACTAACATTTAGTTTCAATATTTGTTCTCCCCAGTTCTTCTATGAAATGTTTTGTGATCAATAATTTAAGAACATAAAGTGACCTTTTAGGAAGAGTGTGAAGAAGAGGGAGAAATCCAATAAATGTAGATTTAAAATTCCATTTACAGATAAACACGTACATTTATGTTATTTTTATTATGAATTAAAACACTTGTGTAATATAGGTATATTCAAAGTTTTCAACAGGCAGAGAGATGCGAACCAAAATTTTTACGCTTCCCTTGAAGATTCCTGCCTGCGAAGAAAAAAAGAACAAACGTATTGGTGCTAGATTAACTCAACATTAGCTGGAGACTAAAGTTTAAGAGCGTTGTATATATTGCTATTTCTTAGTACTATTTTCAAACTTAACAGAAAGGCAAGATCAAATGAGCAGATGAGCCTAAAGAAGAGTGAGACGGTTTGGTTGGGAGATGTCAGGTAAAAAAAAAACAATCTGGGTGATATAGTTTCTCTGACCATATATTGCGGCCCATGTAAATTTCTATCACTCCTCCCCTTCTCCCCAAAAGTAACACAGTTTATGTCTTATATAGGGCTGGCACGAGTGTGCGCGCAGTCGCACGCACTCACAGGGTTTTTTTTTCAACTTGCCTGACGCGAATAATTTACATACCTAAAGTAAAGTATGAGTGATAAATATGTAACTTTTCTCTACATATGCAGTTTGTGCTCGTCCTAAATAGTGCGTGGTTTTGACAATAAACATCATAATCCACAGTAATTACTTACATATCAGACGCTTTAAGCATACCAGTCTTGTTGCCCCTACAGTTATCTCATACTTGTAGCTATTTAGTAAAATACTACTAACATAGCTTTTGCCAATCTTTGTGTGGGGGGAGGGGGGTTGAAAGGTTGCGTTGTCTGCCTGCTTCTTAGAGCGATAAATTCATACGCAATCTGCCTCCTTTTTCTCTCTCTTCGGGTCAAACACGCTCCGACTTGATGAAGGACATTGGTTTGGGGAGAAGGGACAAGTCCACGTCTAAAATTGTCTTTTTAAACAAAAAATCCGGTTAACGATTATATTTTTGTTAAGTGTAAGATGTAATCCTCTGAAGACAAAAGTGCTTGCTTTTAAAATTATATCCTGCTTTTTGGTTTTTTTTTTTAAATGGTGGTCACCAAGTGCAGATGATATTTGTTGGAAGGGGATATTTGACGATTTTTATTTTCGTTGACCATTATTATTTTTCCAGAGAATTAGGGCAATATATGAGAAGTGCTAGATAGCGTATAATTTGATTTTCCTTGCTAAGAACTTGCGTTGTCATCTCCGTTTTCATTAAGCGAAAAAAAAAGAACTTAACCTCAAGAAGGTTACAAAAAGAAATCCCATTTTCAGATATCCTTTTCAAAACTAGCGACATACTTTTGCTGGACTCGGTAAATCAAACCAAGCAGCTCTGTGTTTGTGTGTGTGTAGGTACGCATTTTATACGTGCGGAATCTCATGCTCACCACAACTGAGGAGACGTTGAAAGAGGTCTTCCAGAAGGCGGCAGGAGGCAGAGAGAATACAATTGAGCGTGTGAAGAAAATAAGGGATTACGCTTTTATTCACTTCAGATCACGGGAAGATGCTGTTAAAGCAATGAACATCATCAACGGTAAGCGATGTGTACGTGTTCTTATTTGTGTGAGTGAGAAGGGGGTGGGGGGTGGCGGTATGACGGATCTCCTTGCTTGATAATTAGTTTATGTTCTAGATCCAGATTGTGTACACCGTTGACATTGAGTACTTGCACGGATTTCAGCCTCTGAAATTTTTCTATTTTGTAAATATTATTTTGCTTGATATCGGTGATCACATCTGTCTAGGCTGGTCCAAAGCACGACATCAGACAGTTGTTGAACCAGGTCGCAGTTAATCCCATTGAGCAGGTAGCAGATGTGATTGATCATCACGTCGTTAGTCATTAAACAAGTTTTTTTTGTAAGCAAAAAAAAAACTCACTGAAACTTTTTTCAACCTTGGAGTTCGAAAATTACCAACACGTACTCTCCTTATCCCCCCCCCCCTCTTTTAAGCCATCACATTCATGAAATGACATTGTCACTGGAAGGGGGAGGGGTGAAGAAAGGAGGTTAGTTTGATTTGCTGCACTTACCTGTCATATTAATTACGAGAGTAGAGTTGGGCTACTTTAAAAATAAGTCGTCTTTAGAGATCAAAGAAAAGAGCTGAACAAGTTACACGATCATGTTTGAGCATACATGTGCTGTAGTGTCATGGGTAAATGTGCTGAGTTAGTCTTGCTAGCAATTTAGTTACCTCCATGGCCTTATACCATACATTGCTGTACTTCACGTGGTGGCAGGCAGGGTACAAGGTACATGTGACCGCAACCGCCAAGCAGTGCACGTCGTGGAAGCGAACAGGCGTTATCAGTTAGCAAATATTTGAGCGGTCTTTCACAATGTCAAGGCAAAGGCATAGAGATTGGGGCACCCAGCAAGATTTTTTTTTTAACCCTTAAAACACTGCATATACGTATAAGTATTACAAAGACAATGGCTATAATAACAGCTCTAGAAGATAGTGAAGACAACAGTTGGGGATGTTTTTATTATTGCTGCTCTCAGATAAACAGACCAAGAAACCTATACCCTCTACATTTTTGGAAAGGAGAAAGCTTGAACTTTGCTATAAAAGTAATTAAAATTGCCTTCCCGGCAAAGCCACGATCATGGCTCAACATGCTATGATGGTTAAGGGTTATGACCCATGTGGGGGGTAGTGGTGGAACTTTAGATTCCATGGTTGATTTTCTTGGAGCCAATTTTTTTAACACCCAAGGAGAATTTTTCTGCATATGCATTTTCGCAAAATGAAATGATATATGCTCTTCATTTTTTTCTTCTTGTGTGGCTTTGATCAGTGTGTTAATCTGTGCCTGATATCAAAATTTAAAGGAGTTTATAAATAATGGTACACATATATATTTAACTTTTTTGCTGTAGAAAATCATGCTGGTTTAGCCTGTTCTCTTTCCCCAAATTAATCTGTATAGCACTGTTGTAACATATGCAGCATGAACCGCATGACAGCATTATCAGCCAGAGGACTGTGGTAGATAATCGTGAAATTGGTCAAGTGTTTTGAATCTAGGTCAGTTTATATTAATGCACATATCTTGCTTGCTTTATTTGTTTCCTAAAAAACAAATTGTTAACTTTGTAACCTTTTGAGTTTACTGCAGCATTACTAAATAAATATTACAGCACTGTGTTAGTTTTAAAACTTTTATTTTTTTAACCATTGCCACAGTGAAGGATGTGCTGCTCTTGGTACATATAAGACAACATGTCATCTGTAATGTGCAGCAACATTGGAACGCTATAAACCTGTGGGCTTCAACATTACCATGATAAGATATTTTGAAACCAGTCTCATTCAAGTGCAGCATAGATAGCATTGCACACCTCATTCCCCTCCTGAACTTGATAAGACAATTTTAAGACAAGGTATGAGAAAGGGAAAAGTGAAAGATACATTTATTGACACAGGTATAAGCTTGTGACAGTTATAGACTATGTCTTTTTATAGTCATAGGATTTGGAGAGAATTGCTAAAATATTTGTTTCCCCCTCTCTCTATCCCTCTTAGTATATTTGTATTTTAAACAAGAACAACACAAGAAAGAAATAATGTTTCAGTGTTTCAGAGATAGTCATAGGAACCATTTTACACCATCTCCAGTAGCTCCCCATTGTCCCTTCTGCCAAGGTATGGCATAGGATGAAGTCCATGTGTTATGCATATGTCCTCTTTATACAAATCTGAGAGAGAACTATTGTAAAATGTGGAAGGAAAGACCTTATGTTCTCAAGCAATTATATAGCAGCAGCAATGAGTTGATAATTAGACAACTTGGACTTTATATTCTTGACATTGGAAAACTGTCGTTGGACAATGAATTGTTAAGCTGTGTGATAACTGACCAAGAGAAAATATCCGGTAGAAGGTGTTGGTGTGTGAAGATCTGGAGGTGAATGTGTGAATGTGAAAGACAGAGAATTATGGGTCAGGGTGGGTATTGGTGTTGTGGGGCTGTGAAGAAGGTGAAAGGTATTATAGGGTGTGGAATTATGGGTGTGCAGCTTATAATCTTTTCTAGTATGCCTTTGCTGTCTAATTATATGTGTATAGGAGTATGTGAGAATACTGGTGAATTACGCATGAAAATTGTATAGATTTGGGTATATAGCCAGCTCTAAGTAGGTTCTTATACCTTTACTGTAGCCTACGTGCTTGAAACAATAAAAGATAGGTCTATGTCCCTCTTACTTCAACATCTCTTTCTCTGTGGTAGTTTTATTACCCACCTTAGCAAATATTTTCTTCCATAGACTGATATGAACTTTGGATATGGTTTATTTGAAGAGTTTTTCTTGCTTTTGGATGCTGTGTCAGATTTAGTGTTTGGATTAATAGAAAATTAATCCAGCATGCAAAATGCAGAATCTCAAAATGAGAAAAGCAGATGCGTTTGTATAAGACTAGAGAATGGGAGAGAGAGGATTAGAATAATATATGACTTCCAGCATTATATGCTGTGCTTATCATACACAGACTGTTCTTGCTTAAAGACTTGAATACCTTAATAAATGTGGGTCAATCTGTGACTGGCATGCACTCTTTTTTTTTTTACACTGTCTAAAGCAAGAAACTGAAAAAAAATAATACCAGGGCAATTTTTGTATATTCTGACCATAGAAGCAGATGGTCATTTTGCATGTATTACTAATGTTTGCCTAAGGTTTATGTTTTCTTGTATATCTGCAGGCACATCCATTGATGGATCACAGGTGGAAGTGACCTTGGCAAAACCAGTGGACAAAAATGACTTTCGTCTTAACAAAGCCAGGGCAGTTCCACAGGTATGAGTTTGACCCATTGGCTATCGTTTTCAAGTCCTTTAAATTATCTTGCATTGTTTGACTATCAATCACAAGGAAATGATTTTGTTGTGGATTGAAATTTGTGATTGGAAAAATAGTCAATGAAATGATCAGGTTTAGATAGTTAAAAAGTACATAGATTTAGCTTGTATAAATTATGTGCTAAAAAAGTTTTAAAGACAGTAGCAGTGCATAATTTAATAACAGCTAGAATGGTAGCCAAAATGGGGCAGTGAAAAGGTACTTTCCAGTGTAAATGATATAGCAGGCATAACCAATATGTTTGCAAGAAAATTAGCAACCTTTGAGGTATTTAAAAAATATTTTAATATAATGAGGGATGTGGGGATGATGAGAACAGTCATTAGAATATCAGCATCTGTGATTTCTTAAATGTTTAATAAGGCTCACTATAGCAGGTAATTAAACCTACTACACATAGCCAGATATATCTGTGAGAAGAAAAAGGAAACAGCTGTTCTTGATTGAGCATTTTAGGAAGGGTTTATTTGGTCTTTAATGTGCTTCTATCAAGTGGCTATTTCCTGTTCAGAGGTAAAGGTGTGGGGGGAGGGGAGAAACTTGCCAACTCAGCCTACAGCTTCCAAGACCATTTTGTAGAAGTCTTAGCCAAACTTCAGCATAAAACAATACAAGCAACCTTTAAACTTTAGAGAGTTTTCCAGCATGAGAGCAAAGGCTCTGCGCATCTTTTTGCAAACTTCATATCCTTTTTTTCAATAAGGAGGTGGATGCATTTTAGAGTTATGACAGTATTTTTTCATCCTTGAGGAGGGAGAACAGTTATTCATAGTTTTTCTACCTCTTATATGTTATTTTTGTTTAAGTACTATAGTTAGTTCTTTATTTGAGCACTTTTTCATCTTTCTTTACATATTCAATGCAAGAAAAGAAGAATGGGTTGGGGAAAGACATTTCCAGCATCAGTGGTGACAGGTGTATTCATAGTAATAATTTACTATATACCTTACCCACTAGTTTATTGCTGTATATATTATTGCTTGCTTTTCTTTGACTAATTGGCTCTATTAAAGAGGTGGACATTGGTGAGAATAACAATCCCTTAAAAACAGAAAATTGTTAGTCTTTGCTGTAAACCATTTGAATACCCACTTAATTCTTGCATAGAAACATGTGCACACAGCAGCACACTTGTGTATGCTGTTGCATGTGCATGTGTATATGTGTTATGGCGTTGGATAGGGTAAGGTATAGTGTCTGAGAGAGAGAGCATTTGGATGTAGTGCATCTAATAAAAGAGCCGTTTAAAATTAATCTGTATATTATATAAACAGTCACCCCCACATGTCGAAGACTCCGGCGACATTGGTTTGAAGCTACTACAGGCACTTGCAATGCAGCAGGCATTGGTACATTTAAAAGAATTTGTATGCTTATTTTAAATGTTATTGTTTAGACTGCGTATTAATCTGTTCTGCCTTTTATAATTTTTTGTGTTACCGTTGTACCCAGAGAGCATGATCTGTCAGGATAACTACCTTTCGGTTACAATACTATTACCAGAAAAATGGCTTTGTGTAATTTAAAATAATGGGTGTAATATAAATCTTTATTTATTGTTAACAAACTAACATTTGATAAATGCAATGATGGGGTATGGAAAGGTAGCATTGAATATGCACATTTTATATAAAATATTACAGTAGGAATCTTACCGTTTTTAGTCAAAAGGCAGTTTTTACTCTAGATGCAAACTACAAGTTCAAAATAGTTATCACAACATAGAGCTGATGTTTTAGTGCTGATAAGCACAGTGTTCACATGCTTTCTGGGTGCGCTGTCATCAAAATGCTCATTTCTGTATTTAAAAGAGAAAATAGAGGATTACAACGAGCTTTTCCGTAAGATTTGTAATAACTATTGCTTTTATTATACATATTCTAAATTATCATAATCATCAAGGGAAGATCTTTCTCCTTTGGAATTTTGTCTTGTGTTTTTCAGCTTATTTGTAAACTAGTATATTCATAATTTATGTTAATTATTAAAACTAAAATTAACGGCAGCATTGTTTTTCATTTAATCAAGAATGGTAAGCCATTTAATCTTTGTCTTCTTTTCATAATTTATGTTGTAAATTTCTCTTTGTTTGAAGTTTTTCGACTTGATAATTATTTTTAATAACATTAAAATTGTGTTTTTGAAATTATTCTTTTTTGCGGGGAGAGTGGAATAAGAAATACAGTAAAACCTCCCTATAAAGACTCGTTAAAATCCATCAAAATCAGTCATAAATTAGAGGAGTTATAGTGGGGAGATCAACCAGCTGGTCTGCTTTTATTCCACAGACCCTGACTCCAAACATCTACAAATTTGTTCTATTTTACATTTTATTTAAATTTTGAAATAATGCCCTCAAAAACTATATTCTCCCAGCTATATCAGAATTAAGTCCACAATGACCACGTCGTTCTACGCAAGACCACATTTTCCCAAAACCAAAAGTCAAATCGACCAGGCCCCTTAGGCGAAATGAATGCCCATTTCATATTACCTGTTTCATATTAACCAAATGTCTGCATATAACAGTTAATATAAACCTCCAAACTAAAGAATAACAAGGGCAAAGGCTTTTTGAGAATCAGTTTGAAAGGAAATTGTGTTTAATAATAAAGGCAAAATTTGCAAAGCTCATGCTCGCACTCCTAAGAAGTATGCTCTTAGCGCTTAAGAACAAGAACAAAACATGGACATCAAAACAAATGACAAATGAAATATAAAAGAATAAACAAGAGTACTAATGAAGAATAAAATCAAATACAGAAAACACAAAGAGGAACCAAAAAACAAGAACAAAAGCTGAGAGTAAATGCTATTGCAAAAGGGTGTGAAAAAGGACTAGCATGGTGGGAAAGGGTGTTAGGAGTAATGTTCACATAAGAGGTGCATTTGCAGTGCACATTTAAAGAATTCAATAGTGGGTAGGTGGCGGATATGGAAAGGGAGAGAGTTCCATTGTTTTGCTGCACAATAACTATAAATGAGATGTTAACTGAATGCCTGCAGAATGATACATTTATACAAACTCCCAAACTAAAGAGTAATGATGACAGAGGCTTAAAAAAAAATAACAGTTTAAAAGAAACAACATTGTGCACCATTTGTGTGATTTGTTCTCTGTGTACTGCAGATCGGCCATTTTTGTCTAGTATGATGATAGCTGAACTTGTTTGAATAATGAATGTCTCTGTTGATAGTGTTTTACTTAACAGCTACTCCTGTCATTGGAGATTGATTTGTCTTTTGAATTTGGATGGATTTGATTTTCGGTGTTGAGACAATATGGTAGCTTAACTGAAGCCATATAGTGTTTGGGTTGAAATGACAGGTGTCCCATAGAACAAGCAGTCACTTTCAAAATGTGTTTATTTTATGTGATTTCTGTTGAAAATTGTAATGTGGAGTAAGGAATCTGCCAAAAGTAGTCTATTTTAATATGTACTGAATTTTTCAACAACCAACTTTTGCAAAAAAGTCATAATAGACAATAAACTGTTCATGGTTAATCGTGTTGTGAAGGTAGTCTCAGTAGTGATAATGTAGTAAAATATGCCCATGAACAATTTTTGAGTCGTAACTAAGAGCTGCACTGAGGGTTGAAATCAGGAAGTTCTTCATAAAGAGGTTTTACTGTGTTTATAAACGTAATATTTCTGACAAAAATTTTATTCTTGATGTGTTTTTAATTTTATGCTTAAAGAAATTTAAGTCACTTTGTGTGACAAATGTAATTGTTAAAAATAAATGTAATAATTTAAATAATGCTATTCATTTTTACATTCAGGTTTATTCGTATGACTATTCTCCATTCAGCATCTATAACCAGGTTGTTCCCCAAGGTGGAAGGTATGTTATCATCAGTCTTAGTTTTAGATTTTGGTCAGTTTTTAACATCTTAAAGGTCTAATGGGGTGCAATTATTTTTTTTCTTACTGAGTGTAGCTTAGGTGCTACTTCCCAAAATCTGGGTGAATAACTTCTTCCATTCCCATGATACATGCATAGAAATAATACTGCTGACAGAAAGAGGTCCAAGAATTGTCCTTTTTTATTAATTTTAAACTGAAAAAAAAGAAAACTTTTTTTTAAAGTGGCAATGCTTGTGTTTGGAAACAGCATCCAGTAGCTAGGAGACAAAAAACTATGTAATAATGTCAATGTTTATAAAAAGAAGTACAATGTTTAATTTCAGTCTTGGCTTATTAAAGTTCTTTTTGAGTTACTAAAAAACTTCCTCAGACTGCATACACCAGGTAAATCAGCTTGATTTGACCATACTTCTGTAACCTGTACATTTTCCTTCTTTTTTCCTATGAAAATCAACAGTCATCCCAGGCACAACAATTTGATAACTCAAATGCACAACACCTACTCAGCTCATAACCTTAAATACTTAACACTGAGAATAGTTCTTACAAACATGGATAATCCCCTGCCCAAGAAAGTTCACAAAAAAAAAAGTAATCATTACAGGGAAGGCGTTCAAAGAGGAGAACGGAATTGAGACTAGACGAAAACTTAGCTAGGTTGACATATTTACTTTGTATGCCTAGTTCAGACATTTGAATGAGCCTTCCAAATAGTTGTTTGATTGTTGTTCTGGTCTTAACAGGGGAGTACAACGGGGAGCACTGTCACTCCGCGGTGTTACAAGAGGAAGAGGAAGGGGAGCTGCTGGGTCTAGGGGTGCAGGGGGTTCTCGACTGTATGTGCCAGCTACCCAGTCAGCTGGATACAGGAGGCATCCTGCAGTTGTAAGAGGCTTGTACCATGCTATTGTTTTCTTATGTTCATGTTCAATTTTCTTTCGTTATTTTGCATGATGTTGCACACAGGAAATACAAAGTTAAAATCTTGAAATGTTCAGCAATCAATTCAGTCTATGGGCAGTTTTTTTGGCTAGTGGTTGGGTTTTCTTTTGATGTAATATTCATCTAATCTTTTTCTGTAGACTTTTGGTGCTGTGGTTCATGGTCAGGAAATTATATCTTTATTAATAGGTGTTATAGGTAATTGCTGTGTTAAAAAAGTTTCATGGATATAATGAGCATACTTATTAAGACTAGAGTATGTCCAATATGGTAAGTGTATTATGCCCATTGAGGTCAGGATAAGTGAAACATCAGTTTATATAAATATCACAACTTTATATTCTGTTAGCATAGTTTATTGTTTTTATATAAATGACTAAACTAAAAATCCACTGATAATATTATCTTGGTTTGTTCACACTTTTTATTTAAAGATTCAGAAATCTTCATCACTTTAATTTCAAAATTGTTTTCTATGGTAGCCATTTACAAATAAAGAACCTACAGCATGGATGGGAGTTCTCTGTTTAGGGAATGGAATTAATAGCAAGACATGCTGCTGAACATGATCCAGATTAAAATGGAGCATGGCCTCATTTAGCCATTTTTAGGGGGTGGGTGGGGGGAAGGTGGAGTTTCTACAACAGAAAGAAATGTAATTTATTAGTAGATGAACAGAAATCTTTCAGGTAAGGGAAGTAACCTGTAATGAAAGGATTCCTCTTTTAAAGTCCTTTGTAGCAGTTAGCATTCACAAAATAACAAATAATTGCCAACACTTGATAAATGTGCACATTGTGTACCTGCTGTAGCAAGACCTACTTGTTAAGAACAAGCATAGCACAGCCCACATAAGACAAAATATCTCATATATTCTAAAGAAATCTCCAGAAGTTTTCAGGAAGAATACAGCATGGAGATAAGCATTGTGGAAAGTAACACTCAAGAAAGTCATCAACAGTAAATAAGTAATGATGGGAAATGGCCTCAAGAAGCCAATGATATGAAAAGAAAATCTGTGGTTATGAAATATCGATGTTTGTGTCAAATCATGGTAAATATATTGCACCTCTCCCTAATCCTGTCATCTCTGAGAAATGAATATGGATAAAGGATTTTAGTGGAATTACAAAAAAGTCATTACTATATTGTCAGTATTGACACAATGACAGTGTGACACAAGGACAGATGTATTTTGAACATTCAAATTTTTTAAACGTTTTTGAAGGCCATCTGATATTTTGTTTTTAGGATATAAAGCAGTTTCCCTTCACATACTACTAACCATGCAGAGCCAAATTAGCTAAATAAATTATTGATAATTGATTTTCCTGATGTAGTGCATTTTATTTCCTAGTTAGGCCATTGATACTTGTTAATAAATCAGCTTGCAGCAACACAGACATGTTGTGCAGATGAATTTATGTTGCGATGTTCTTAGCCAGTGGGAGAGCTGTGAGCATATGTTAATTAAGTTTGTTGTAACAACACGATTTTGACCTCTCTCTCTGTGCATGATATTTGTGTATATATGTGTAATTAAGAGAGGTACAGTAATCCCTTGCTATATCACAGTTAACTTATTGTGGCTCCACTATGTCGCTTTTTTAAAAAAATATCTAACTCTGTATTGTGGAGTTTTCATGGCGGGATTTTGCGGTATATAGGTATTTTTATAATATCTTTGATTTTAATTATTTACCTAAAAAATTTAAAACAATATAAAAGATAAGAAATTTTAATTCAAACATATTAAAAGAATATTAGAATAAAATACATTATGTACAGGTATTTCATCAGGGGATGAATACCCAGATGCTTGAATACCAGAATACCGTACTGTAGACCATGGAAAAAAAATACTGCTGTAGGCCACTATCACTTGTACAAGTTTGCTAACATGATATTGTACATGGCACAGGCTTATAGGCATGTGGGAAGTGTTTTTAAAGCCTTAAAATATATATAAATAATAAAATGGGTATAATGCTGCTATTTGCAGATTTTCACTTCTCTGAAACATATTCTTCCAACACACACACTTCCCTGCTCTTTCCCTGTGGTAGGTGAAGGGTCACTGTATTCACCCAGATTTTGGAAAAGGTATCTTGCACTGAGCTCACCCCAGTCATTATCACCATGATATGGCCTTAGCTTCTGGCACAGCATAAAATACAATCAACCAACCAACTCAGTGATTATGACAAATATTTTGTTCCCCATTAGTCCCTATATAATTTGTAATAATTTTAAAGCAAGTGCATAAACATTAAGTCTACTCTGACATTAGTAATTACTAAGTAGATACTTTTTTTCACTTGTTTTAAGGCTAGAATAAATATTTATTCTCATAAAACTCCCCTACAAAAGTTATGGGGGAAAAAACCATTTAAAGACCAACCTTATTATTTAAAGACCATTTAAAGACCAACCTGAACGGTTTGCTTTTTGTGCAGATATTGGTAGATACAGGTGATATAAACCTAACCTGTAAATAGCAGCTTCCAAAACCCATATATAAATTATCTGCTAGCAAAGTACACGATTCGTATTTGCAATCAATGAGCACCGCTAACACTGTACTATGTCATGTTAGTACACCATTTACAACATTGCCAGCCGTCATCACCAATTAGAGTGACAGTTTGGATTATTTGAACATTGAAAGTCTGCATTTCTCATGCTAAAATAGCAGTTTTTAAAAACCATGAGAAATGCAGACTGTCAGCATCTAAATAATCCGAACTATTGCTCATTCTCTCTCTCTCTCTGATATTGACTACAGCCAATGTTGTGAATGATGTACCAATCTGACGTAGTACTCTAGCTGTTATCGGCTCTTGTTGATTACAGGTGTGAATCGAAGCGGATAATTAACGGATGGGTTTTGGAGGCTGAAATTTACATGTCAGTATATCACCTATATCTACTGATATCTGAAAAAAGTAGAGTAGGAGGAATTGAAAACGTCTAGAGTGAGACCATGGTTATTTCAGCCAGCTATCAGACAGTTAACATAAGCTGCCCATATACAATCAGGGTCAGCATGGTATTTCCTCAGACCATCCCCAGACACCCAAGAAGACCAGCATAAGAATTAACACACTTGGCTGATAATGGGACTATAAACTGACATGCAACCTTCAGCTCAGTAGCTGTCAGAATTATGGAGTGAACACTCTGGGTCTGTTGAGTTAATTTGCACATTTTAAAGAAATTAAAAAAATCATCCTGTCTGGATTTCAGGAGATATGTGTGATAGTATAATGCAACATGCCTACACTTGGGTCATGAATAACAAAGTCCCAGAAAATCTTCTGCCTCCCATCCATGCTATGGTAGAGTACTTAGTAATTTTATTTCAGATTTATAGTTTAGGTTATATATTTTTAATTGTAAGTATTAAAAATTCTTTGGAAAAATATGTTGTTGTTTAACCATAAACAGATTAAAGCTTTATTTTAAACAAAATTTTTACATGGCAGATGATTTAAACTTTGCATTAAGTTAAAACATGCAAAGTTTTGTGCATCCTATTAAAAAATAGTGTCGTATTTTGAGAAGCAATCCTCTGGGATATCTTTTTTTAAAATCATCCATGGGTGGTAAAGCTTGCATGGGTTTTTGTCGTCATAGGGACGACTCTTTGACCTGGTTCCTGGCATGGAATTGATCCCTACTAACCCCATCACACTAAAACCACAAACCATCAAATCTTCCATTCAGGTATGATTGAGTAATGAAATGAAATATGGTCACAAAGTTCTTTTCTAGACTTTATTCCCCATCATGTGACATTTGGTTACAGTACTCCATGTGCTTTAAGTTTACTTAAATCTGCTTTTGAACAGAATTCTTGGCTGCCAAGAGATTGTTAGGTTTTCACCATGTAATTTATGCTTTCCTATCTTAGTGAGGCTTTGTAGCAAGTTGCTAATATGCTATTTGCTGTTTACATTAATATCCTTATTTCTCTCTTTAGCTGTCATACGTGACTGGATGATTTGGTGGCTTTGTATCTTTCTGCAAACTTTAAACGGTTCCAAAAAGTCATTTGTATTTAACAACAACTAGAAGACTACTGTTTTGGCTTCAAATTTTATGTAGTTTAACCATTTCCTGCATTTGACTGTCATTGAAAGCTGTTCTGCTTTCTTAAAAAATTATTTTCATTGCATCCTATAAACTATTGAGCTGGTGTTTTCTTGAATTTTACTTTTATATGCTTGTGACTTGCGCTTTTCTCTTTCACTTTTGCTATTTTCTCAAAATTTGTATTATTCTTTATCAGACTTCACTAAGAACTCACTAAAATTGTATCTTATTTCTCTTGTTTTGCTATACATACCTTTGAGTACCTGTATAATAGTCACTTAAGCACTAATTTTGTGGCTTTTTTCCTCTCAAAAGCATGTTGGTTACTTGCCCATTATTGATTTGACATGAGTTCAGAGAAATAATTTTGTGTTAAACTTATGGGTAAGCAAAATGGTCTTATAAAAATGGTCTTTTGTGACCCATATTATAGTGCTGTCTCAATTTCTTGCCATAAAAGTCTGGTAGTCTTTAAAGATTAGTTGTGACAGCATAAATGTAACCTAAAATAGAATCTTAAAATAATCCTTTGGCTTATTGAAGATGTGCACTCATCTCAATGGTGTAGTGCTCTAGATACTACTTGTCAAAAATCCTGTCAATCACCAGAGAAAATTTACCACTAGTAATCTACTGGGTAATTTTGCAGTTGGCTGATGATTATTCATGTACAGGTGCTTGAAGAGTTTTGCCAGAAAAATGGTTTGGGTAGTCCTGTGTACCAGCTTCACTCAACCATGCAAAGGACACCTACAGGACAGGAAGATTTTCAGCTGTTTTTGTTCAAGGTATTGGACTTTTTGGAGGTCAGCTGGTTATGGAGCAACTCATGCCATAATCTATTCGAGTTCTTTAGTATCTGATGTGAATAATGGTCAGTTTTGCATTCTTCACTGAGCAAGTTTTGTTCATTTTTTGTCTTTTGTTTTTATCACTGCTTTTGTCATTTTTAAAAATCCAGCCACCTATGTGGTGGAGGCAGGATTATGCCTTAGCCTAGGTCTGATTAATCAGCAGCTCAACTTGAGAAGTGAACTGCTTTTTGTTCAGATATGCAAGTGCCATATCCAAACTCCCAGAAATTCCATGGGTCATAAAGTGAGGGCAAGCTGTTGACCTTGGGCACAAGGGAAAGCCTCTTGTCTCAATAAATGTAAAACAATATCCAGGCCTGTGAAAAATGCTTTATGTTACTTTAGCCGGGTCTCCTACCATACAGCACATTCTCGTGCACACCTGCTGAAGATAATGCTGTAAGTTGTGTTTCTTTAATGAAGTGAGCACATGATGGCTGCTTGCAGCAACTGTTACTATCTTTGAGGATACACTCTAGGCCAACCAATCTGCTGGTGGTGTTGCAACATGGTTGTCGCAGATTTGCCCGTCTCGTTTTTCTGATTCCTGGTCCCCACCCCAAGTCTCCAGGAGGGTTAATATGCAAAGGGTGCCCGGCCTAATGGAGATTGTAGTGCTGGGGTCCTATCAGGAAGTTGGATGTGGCCCCATTCTTCCCATGGCCTCCTCCATTCCCTCTGGACAGCATAAACGTGTGCACCAATCAGTGCTACTGGGCGGCACTCCCATCCATCTGGCCTTTAAGCCACTCTCTACCACATTACCCTAGGACATCATTTTCACTTCTTTATAACTATAGCTGCAGCAATAAGGCAACATCCCTGGGGTCTGGATCCTGCTTTATAACTCATTTACAAGATGCTTGGCCTCATCATCCCTTGCTGCCTCAGGGCAGTAACTTACCTTTGCTTTATTGCTTTATAGTCTCCAGTGTGTAAGTAGCATTGCCTTTCAAGAGAGCTTGGCTACCAATGGCACAATCACTCTCCTTCTTCTCTGTTCCAGAGGCTGGCTTAGATACCAGCCAAAGGCAGATTGGTCAGTACTTTTGTTTGGTGTTCAGATTGGGTTTAGTCCAGAGGGCACTGAAGGGTCTGCAGTTAGGAGAGGAACACACCCAACCTCCTGTTACATGCATACCAGCACAACCGCAGTGTATTCTGTTGACCCATGGCACAAGCAACCCCACCCCTGGGTAGTATAAAAGTGGGGTTCACGGGTCTGCAGGCAGAAGTTATAGAGATGTCTGGAAAGGGTACAGTGATGCTGTTTGACCTTTTATCACAAGTCATTATAGTTTAGCAGGTTCATTTACTGCTCTTATTAATAAGTTAGAAAAGGAATTAATAAGTGGAATCTACATAAAAGTACAAAAATTTAAATAAATTGTACAAAAGCCATGATAGAAAAAGAATGTGATTACTGCACCTTGAGAGCAATTTTCACAGGCAGTCATAGTAGAAGTATGGTTTCTGGAGAATGAAGGGATTATGAGAGCAAATGACACAATTGTGCATAACATGATTTTCCCCTGTATGTAAATGATGTACATGCAGATTTTTGGTTAAAGATATCACAAGGGCACATGAATATACATGCAGGCATTTGGTTAATGTAAAATAGGTGTCCCTCTTGAGCAGTCGTGGGCAATTAATTTTCCCAAGGGGCCGCATGAGAAATTGGGATGGTTTTAGAGGGCCCGACTAATATAGTTAACTCAGTTTTGCCCAATACTGTATATATAGTATATATAGTGGCGGGCGGGCTGGTCAGAGACAGGAGGCAGGCCAGGTGCAGCCCGCAGGCCGGCCATTGCCCAGGTCTGCTCTTGAGCATTTATGTAGCCTGGGCCTGGTCAATTCGGCTATCAGTCTTGTGGTCTTACATTGCTTATGGCAGGGTTGATTTGACTTGGGCAAGAGGTTGATATATCTAGAGCAATATGGTTTTGGGTCAAAATGACTGGTCTCAAACTCCTTCAGGTCAAGCCAGTTTTTCAGGCTGAAGAAGATTCGTTATGTAATAAAGACTTTATAAGCCCATATGTATGTATATAGTGTAACATCTAAGCTTTAGGGATTGTGAAAGTTTACTGAGAAAATTTGCTTTGTAGTAACATAAATGTCATCAGTAACAAGCAACTTTACAATCTTACAATTCAGCTCAATTGGAGCTCCACAAACTGTTCCTTGTTTGTAGACTAATGCAGTTATACATGTAAAACTTGTACTTAAAATCACTGTAAATATCTAAGTAGCCCTGAGAAACTTTTTATTGTTTTCCTTTTTTGACAGGTGTCTATACCTGCACTCATGACACAGAACTCTGGACCATTCCAGCCAGATAAACTTTGTAGAACAGTAGAGGAGGCTAAGGTGTATGCTGCTGAGTACACTCTTCTGCAGCTTGGTGTTCCTGTTGAAAGTCAGTAGATTTTTTTTAATCTATATTGTTTCTATCCTTGCTTTTTATACCTTAACTTGTACTTTGCATAAGCCAGCATTTCTATGTCGATTATCATGCATTTTAATATGATTAGTGTTTAGTTAGGTGTTGCAAACAAGATTTATCTTTTAAAAAGCTAGATCAGGCCATATTTGGGATGTAGCTGTTGAGGGGCGCACATGATTAAATGACCAGATCAAAGGGAATTAATGTTTTAGGCATTGTTGAGGATTCAGAGGTAAGAATGCTTAAATTGAAGGTAAGTCAGTCTGCAACTATTGAGGGATGTGAAGTATAGGGACATACATTAAAGGCCAAACTTCCACTTTAGGGCAGGTAAGAATGGGTTAAGCCAGAAAGGAAGGTGAGGAATAACCATGTTTTGGTGTTGCCTGGATATTGGTACTGCAAAAGTCAGAAATTTGTTTTATACTTTCTTATGGATCCCTTTTTAAAATAAAAAATCTTTTGACTCGAGCACCAAAGTATTTGGCATATGTGTATTTGTTCCCACAGCTTGAGTCACTGACATCTAGACTATGGTTTCAAGTATCTGACCCTACTCTTTATAGTCTCACTGGTATTCTGACCTGGCATCTGATATGATAGCTACAGTATATGATAGCTGCTTTCTTTGTATTGCTTCCAGTATTCTTAAGCTAGCTTTGTTTTATTTTGTTTCCATGCCTTCCTACATTCATTTCTTCCCTAATTATTTTTAAAGAAATTAATCTTTCTTTGTAACAAATAAAACATGTTTATTTTGGCATAATATTCTTCATGTTTATTTTTGGTCAGTGTGTCCTATTTGTTGGCTATGTTAAATGCATGAGTATTAAAAACAAATTGTTCCACAAATTATGCTGGACATTATAGGTTCATCTTCACAGCTTACTTCACCATGATGTAACTTATATTGCTGGCAAAGCACTAAGCTCCAAAATCATCACTACTTTACCTAGAAACATTCAAAAATATTGTTTGCCTTATGAAATATTAAAAAGTGTGTGATTATGAGTAGTTTTTTTAAATAAATGCTTTTTATTCTTTTGTAGAAAATTTTAAGCCAGGATCTTAAAATTAGTTACACTGAGAGTTGTGCTGGGTTGGCTTAGTTTTTTACTTTGTATTATCCAGATACAAAATAATTTTATAAATTCTTTGTACTTGGCTTAATGCAGCTCAAGTGTGTAAATGTTTGTTTCAGTGCGACGCACAACTTGTCTGGACTGTGTTATTTCCAACTGATGATAGTATTCAAACGAGTAGTCTGTATTGGACTTGTGTTGTTTGAGTCTTAATGTGATACGTCTTGCCGTGGGAGCTGATGAGAGTATATTCAGTTATTTGCTTTTATTAAATGACTGAACATAGGCAGATTGACTTATTGTAAACTTGGTAATGGTGCTGATTCTGTCTTTAAATTTTTAAACTTTTAGTGCCATATGCTGATGATGGATTAATTGGTGAGGCTGTACGAGTTAAATTAGAGTTTTACCGTTTTTGGAAAGAATGCGCATGTTCTGGAGAACTGTGCCCTGTGGGTGTAACTGTAGCCTAGAATCATTGTGGTTTATGTGTTTATTTAACAGATTACAGTCTTATGTTGTCTGTAAAGAATTATTTTTTGTTATTCATATTTTGACCAATTTTGTATTGCTTTTGTAAGTGTACATTTTTTGTATATTTTTTGTTCTTGAGAAAACATGGAGTTACCGGACGTAGATAGTTTTATAGCCCAGGGACAGAAATTTGGCTATACTGATAGTGACCTGGAAAAGTACGTCCAACAGTGTATAGAACGTTTGATAGATATAGGAAATGAAAGGGAGTTTTGAGTTAGAAAGACTTAGGCTACAAGCAGGAAAGCAGGACAGACGGGGAAGTAGCTCAATCCACGGGGGGTCCGCGTGGTAACCTACCCAAACTTCCAATCTTTCGTGAGGATAAAGATGATATAGACTCTTTCATCTTTAGGTTTGAAGCGCATGCAACTGCTCTTAGGTGGAGGAGCCGCGATGGCCTTTGCTTATGTCAGTCTTTTACAGGGTGAGGCTTTAACCCTGTATCATGCACTTGTGCAAGTGGGTAGTTGATTATGGAAAACTTAAGAGGGAATTACTTCAAAAGTACCAGTGTACCGCGGAGGATTTCGGGAACGATTTAGATCCATCCGACCCGAACCGCAGGAATCAATGGCGGCATTTTTTTCTAGTTGTCCGTTTAGCAAACCGTTGGATAACTTTCAAACGTATGAGGGTCTTTTGGACCTCATGTTACGAGAACAGATTCTCCAGAGCGTAGCGAAGAATTAGCTATCTTCCTGCAAGAACGTGAATTTAAGTCCGCAGCCGAGATGATAGCAAGCAGGCAGGCGCATGCCAATAAAAGTTCGGGGTGAATAGGCGTCCTCAGTCACCCAACTCTAGGCTACCTAATAGCCGACTAGTTCTCGTAAGTCTAGTCCTAACAGAGCCTATCCAATGGAAGTAGTGGACCGAGAAAGCAAGGAGATGTATGCAAAGATTTAAGAGAGACCTCACTTGCTTTGCTTGTAATAAAGTTGGACATTTTGCCCGTGAATGCCCTCAGGTTAATGAAAGGTAAAGCGGAATATCTACTCCTGTAGTAGACGATACTGGCGATATCTAAAATTTGTCCCGGTGGAGTGGGACCAATTTATTCCGTAGACGTAAAAGAAAGAAAAACTGTTAAATTGAGTTTTCCGTTCTTTTTTTCAGGAGGGGAGGAAATGTAACGGACAACTGCGTAGTAGAGGGGGCAAGAGGGGATGGGGGAAGGTTGACATCCGGTGTTGACAGTTTGTTTTTAGAAAATGCTTGCGACGCAATTCAGGGAAGACCACGTGCGGGACAGGCAGTGCTGACACCTGGTCTAGAGGGACTGGGGTGGTTATATTTAAGCCCGACCATGAGTGGCCAGGGGGCGGCTGATGATAGTAGTTTGGTGGATTTGTGGTTTTAATTCACCGACTCGACGATCTCTGTGGACGTAATAATATGTATGTATTACGGGGGATCTACTTTGTGGTAGTACCATCTCTGGGATGTGATACAGTGGCTGTATTACGGGAGATGTACTAGTGCAGATGTACTACTGTGGATGTACATCGTGTTTCTGTAGTCCGCGTCATCGCCGTGGGAGCTCTTTGGTGAGAGTATCCGGCCGTGCAAAGTCTTGGGGGCCAAGAAACTGCACACCGACGGAGTAAGGAGGGGGCTACCCTGCCCTTCCTTACGCGGACGTACTGACCATCACCAGGGAGGGGGCCTGGTCAGCTGAAACTAAATCATCGCCGTGGGAGCTCTGTGGTGAGAGCAACCGGCCGTGCACATTCTTGGGGGCCAAGAAACTGCACACCGACGTGGGCGAGCAGGAGCGGTGGACTCGGAGTAAGGAGGGGGCTTCCTTACGCGGACGTACCGACCACCACCAGGGAGGGGGCCTGGTCAGCTGAAACTAACCGCCGGAGGAGGGATGGTTTCCCTCTAAGTTTTATCCCAAGCTGTATATTGTTGTACCCCGCCTGACAGTAACATATCGGTATGGTAAAAACACTCTTTTATCATTTATTGAACTGTAGAAGAAAGGATTTAAGTGGACTAAAAGAAACCGGGGACTGGAGAGCTGCAGAGCTGCAGAGACTAAACGGTTATTAACATGTTGAACTTTGATGGTGTGTTATTATGGTAATTCTTCATTTGATGCCGTGTGGATTCGGGCTGAGTGACATGTTAAACTTTGATGGTGTGTTATTATTGTAACTCTTTAAATTGGTGCCGTGTGGAATCCGGCAGTGACTTGGTAAACTTTGATGGTGTGAACGTGATGGAGTGTTATTATTATTGACTGTGGATTACTGTGCATATTTTGTCTACTTGTAAACTTGTGTTTGGTTTTAATAATTATTGGTGCCTCTAAGGAGGGACGCCCACCCTTAAGCGATCTTATATTGGTTTTTGGAAAGAATGCGCATGTCTGCGGATGGTCCGTGACACATTGGCATTCTCTTTATTAGTGCTATATAAAAAATACTATGTCCATACTATTTGTAAATGTAAAGGTATACATAGCTTACATAATTTACACAGAACTATGCATCGAAATAAAAAATATTTCTTTGCTGGGAAATTTTGGTGAGAAACACATCAAGAGTATTTGTGACATCTGTGTTATGTCTTTAGGTTCAGAGGCACCGGCCACTCAGCCTGCCACGCCTTCAAGTGCTTATCAGAGCCGGCAGTTAGCCCCTGCTTTCACCAGCAGTGCTCGCGATATTACCTTCTCATCAGTGCCTATAGTCTCCACTGCTTCCTATGTTGTGGCGGGAAATGTTCTACCCAGTAAGCTTTAACTAACTGTTGCTTTTTGTATTCTTTCCTCTAACACTTTCACTTTCTGTAGAAGCTTTATGCACTGAGACAGTTTTGGTGGTTGAAATTTTATTTCTTAACATTATTGATACAGAATTCTTAATTGTGTTGCTTATTTACCTTATTACTTGACCCATTTTTAATATCAAACCCTGATTTTTTTCATCCCTCTTTTCTGTGTTTGTTGTCAAGTGCTAATTGCACTCTCAAAATAGCAGCAGCTTGAAGCATTCTGTTAGTCCTTAGACTCTGGCCTTCTAGTCATTGGATTTTCTGCTTCTTAGTTGTTTAAGCAATCATTTGATTATTTCTCATTATTTAGTTTGCTTTGTTTTTTTGGTTGATTCTTTTTTTTTCATCTATGCCTTCCTTCACTCTTCCTTTTGTTCATAACTTCTTTTTTAGATTTCACATAATGCAATGCAAATTTATTGCTCTTGTCAGATGCATGTGCCAAAGAGACAAGGTCACTAGATTCTTATGTTAAAATGACTGAATTCTGCATTTGTATTTTCTTGCAGCTGAAACTTTCACTCAAACCAATAATCTGTTTATTAAAAACATCATAGATTACATATTAGCATATATAACAGATTTTAATATCTGCACACTTGTGATTCTACTGAAAAAATAACTGGAAAACAAATTCTACAGCTGGACATCTCACCTATAAAGTAAAAATAAAGCAAAAATTTCTAAATTCTGCAAATGTACAATTTGTGATACCTTTCAAAAGTGCTGGCTGCAGAAATGGATGCCATGTGAGTCCAGTGTAGACCCATATTCAAATTGTACAAAAAAGATAATACAACTATAAATATTCACAAATTTCTCCATTAGGCAAGCATTGCCTATAGTTTTAGCAAAACAGCTATGCAAGTGAAATACCATTTTGCGTATTAGCACAAACCAACAAGCAGTTAGCAAATTGTTTGCTGCATAATAAGAGAGTCTACAGTTTATGAACAGGATGGCTATCTTTTGTGCAGCCTACCACCAGCCTACAAGCTTTGAAGGCTGGAAAAGTACAGCAAAAGAAAAAATAAACCACCTGTGAATCCCACTACACTCATCTGTAGCTTCACAGACATAGATATCCATAAAACAGATAGCATAAAACTTGTAATTTAATCCTGATGTAGCCCTGAGTAAATGAATATTTAAAATCAAAAATATTGGTGCTTGTTATTGTAGCATTGGACATTATGCTGTACTGATGCTTTGCATTTTTCCAGCTTAGCTGAAGATACTTTTGTTAATTTTGTTGTTGTTTTTGTTCTCTGATACTTAATATTTATCCATAATCATTATTGCCAGTGACACAAATGGAAACAGTTTTAGCTATCCTTTTATTTCTTAGATGCTTTATCACTGTCTTTTCTTGCTGCACATCTGCTTTTCTCCTTCTCCTAAATGTATGCACTCTCTGATACTTTCTTTCCTTTCTTTTCCAGTTTATTATTAGGCCCAATCATTATGGATTTCAGTATCAGTATTTCATAACTCAACCATCTGAGACAGAAGTTGAATGTAGACTGTAAATAAGCAAAGGCAGCTATGTCCCATGACCTTACAGTAGCTGAGGGTGGCCACATTCTATGAAGTTTCTGGTGTCCTCCCCCATAGGGCAAAATCGTTACAAGGTGGAAGCCCTTTCCTACTAAATAAACCAACCTGACAACAGAGCAGTTGAAAAAAAAGTCCCATTTCACAGTGTAAAGGCCATATTCTCAAAGCTAAAATCAAGCGTTTGTAATCCAAGGGATAGGTATACACCCAAATAGTCACAGTAGACCTCACTCGTAATGAGAAGGAAAATGGACTGCTTTATACACTGGTCTGCTGCTGTCCCTGTCGGTTTGGAAAGAAACATACATTTTAGGCATATAAAACTGGACTACCACACAGCATGTCAGATTATTCATTAAAAATTCATGCAAAGAATGGATGCATGTTCTTTTTTTCAAAATGTGTTTTAGATATAAGCAGCATCTGAAAAAGGGTACTTGGCACAAAACATGATTTCAGATCCAGAGAGCATCCAAAGCTTCATCCAGATCTGACTTAAAATGTGTCTATTGCAAGGTGTAAAGGCATGCTTTGTGTGTTTCAGGTGCTTATGACTACTCTCATGCTGCAAGCTACCCACCACCAAACCAGGCAGGTGCAGCTGTTTATCATCAATATTGAAGCTGTAAACCTGAGATGGACAGAGGGCAGCTATGAGTTAATATATTCCACCAGCCATCTCTCAACATTTAACTGTTAAGAACTATGTTTTGACTAGCACTTCAATCTCAAGTCATTAAACCAGACTCTTGTTACAAGTTATTTTTAAATGTTTCTGTACAAAATTATTTAGATATGTTGTTTTCTCAAAGTTGAATGCATACATTTTCTAGGAAAACACAACAAGTAAAGACAGTATGTGGTGTTCTTGTCAATGCTTTCCTAGATAACAGAAGCTTAATAGGCTATGGGAGGAGGGGATGATGAATCCAGATATTGCTACCTAAATCCTCTGGCCGTTATCCATCCACATCCTGTATTTATTTGCTTACACTCTTTTAAAACAGCAATTGCATATCTAATTATGAGGTGAAAACTGTGGACTTTGGGAAAAATAGTAAAGTTCTTCAACACTTGTTTAGACTCTTTGGTATCTAACCATCATGGCATGTTGCTTGCTTTATTCTGTGAGCAAAGTCACTGGTTGGTTTGCTCAAATCTAGCTGTTGGGAAGAGTTTTATAAAACTTCACTCCAGTCTTCATCATCTATAAATATCCACTTTTTTAAAAAAAAAACCCATGCCTATTAATGCATTGTGTGATATATGCTTGTGTTATTTCATTCTTTTGGAAATGTTGGCATTTTGTGGTTTCTTTTTTCCTTGTTTTATTTTTCAGTCTTATGTATATTTGATAAAACCAGAAAAGCCCAGGAGTTACAGCTCTTTCTAGTGACAAAAAATTGGTTTAACTCTTCAGCCATAAAAATGGGCATAAATTGTGTGTGCTTGTGTTTGTTGTAGTTGCTGTTGAGAGGGGACTTTCTCTTTTCCTTCGCTTTTTTTTTTTTTTAACCTCACAGCATGTACAGTGTGCAGTCTTTAAACTTTTTTTTCAATTATTCTAACTTGTCCTAAGATGCAGTGTTTTGCAGAAGTATGCCCATTGACACGTTAAACTTTGTTAGGACAGGTTGTCACCCACAGTGTCCTGAATGAGTTGAGCAGTTTTTAATCAGCATTCATTCCATCACCTTTTACCTCAAAACTGTGAACACTTCGTGAACATCATGACTATTGTTTACATCTTGTTCATCAAATTTCTTCCATTGTTCTGAAGCAAGCTTGCTCACTTAATTTTGTTTTTAACTTTCATCCAAATGGGAGAAATTGCTCATCAGGTTTTGAGGACAACTTGGTGAGTATTCTGCTTTTTAAAGACAGATTTTTATTCCTTGGAGTGACATTCAGTTTTGAAATATGCTATATAGTTGATATTGACTTCAGTACATAGCACCCATTGACCTTTATTCATAGCTAATACCATATATCCAGTGTAAAATGGATTGAACCCATTATTATACACATAATCTACAAGTGTTGACTGCTGTGCAGTTATCAAGACTTGTGATTATTTTGAAACTTACTAATGAAAACAAATCACATTTCCTCTAAATTGGTTTCTGAGATAAAATCTTCTACTTTTATGAGTGTTATTATTTTTTTTTACTTTTTGGTTTATTAGTAAATAAGATCCCTTTTAAGAGAATACATTTTCCATTTATGCAGGCCTTTTGAAGGAAAAATTTATCTGCAAAGCTTTGTTATCATCATTGTCCCATGTCATCAGACAGTTGAATTGCTTGATTGTTCTCCTGGGATCAGATTGATTTGTTTTTCTTTTTTTAATGTGCTGCTTGCAGTTGTTTAGCATTCTAGATTCAAAACATGCCACTTGACACAAGCTATTTAACCAAAATGGTTTGCTAAAACTGGCTGACTGCTTTGCACTGATCATCCAGATAGTACCAAGCAATATGTTGTGCTCTTGGATTATGTGCACTTTCAATTTTGGCATCAAATTTCTATTTTCTCCGAGCATTAAATTATGCTTGGCTGTGTAGAAAACTGCGGACAGTAATTTTCACTTGAAAAAAAAAACTGTGCTGGTACTGAACATTTCATCTTTCCTATTGTGTTGATTGTTAATTTACAAAGAGGGAATAATATAAAAAGCTGTTCATGTTCATCTTTCACTTTTTAATCTGTCTATTGAATTTTTGGTAGTGATTGTTGGACAGAATTTTCTTTTAAGTTTTTTAACAGGTGTGCGTAATGTACCCAGTATGCTAAGATTTTTACAACTGGAGACTTTGCAGTTTTGTGGTTCATGTTGTTAATGCTACTCCATTCCCGAGTTTTACCTTGTTTTCATCTCTTTGTAGTTTACTCCTCTCATTTTCATTTCATAATTTTCATACCTGAAGTGAAAACAAATCATTTTATTTGTTATAGTTAAGAAACATTTCTGATATTCTTATGTAACACTGTTTCAGGTCGGTGCTTTTTGAAATCGTACATTCTAAAAATGTTTTCTTAAGGAACAGTGCAAAGAAGGTTTATTTGACACTGAAATTTCTGTTTTAAATTGTTTGACCTTTGAAGGAGTTGCTTGCCTTTAAGCTATCATCAGCTAAACATTTGTGGGGGAAAGATTCCTACGCTGAACTTTAAACCATGCAAAAAAAAGACCCCATTCAATCTTTTGGGGGCTGGCTCTCTCTCTTTCTGTCTTAATGAAGTTCTTTAACTGTCTTGGCTAGCATATTTGTGGTTAGTAGGTAGGTGTTCATATTTTTCTTCTGTCAGATGCACAATTTATCAATTTTTCTGTTCTGGGAAGTATCATCTTGCTGTGAGAATTTATAAGTGTAACACGTGTAACAGTTTATCAACCATAAGGAATATGCTCATGCATGCTTGGGGGTGATAAGCTAAGGAGCATTATTGTGGCAACCACTTGCTTGTTGCCTGCAACTTCCGCTGTAATGCACAGCAGAGCAAACTCTCTCTGTTTCAATGACTAAGACTCTACAGAGACTCAAATCCCTGCCTATAAATGTAGTCCAGCTGGCTTACCAGAGTGATGAGTGCCATCTGTCAGCATTTTTTTCTTCTTGATCAGGATGGAGGGTTTCCTCTTGGCACACTTATGAAGTCTCTGCACTGTTTAACGCTGAGCTGCAAGTTGGGAATTCTGACTTTCAGTACAAGACTGCAAACTTCAAGAGTCATGTCTGCTCCTGCTTCATACCTGCCATGGATATAGGTGGTTGGCTCTATTGGAGAACAGCATTGTATGTATCTGTTTTGGACCAAAGCAAGCCTCCAACATGGAAATTATTGTAATGTGCTTTGTGACTTTCTGTTTCAAGTATCTTGGGTTTTGTAAACAGTTACAAATGGACATCCCCCCATTATGACAGTATTTGATGGATGCAGAATGCATTTATCTTACAATTCATGTAGAAATTAGTGGAGGCAGCATTCTTAATTCAAAAGCAATGTATCAGTCTGGATTGTTGTGATGATTACAGGCCTCGTCATTGTAGAGAAGATGTGTCCTGCAGCATAAACAATTAGAATAAAGATCATAGATTGTCAAGAATAGCATGCAGAAATTATTTTATCATCTGGCATACTTCATAAGTATTGCCATATTTTACTCCAAGTACTACTTAAAACCTGAACATCTACCCTTTGCATGAAAGCAAAGTATGCTTTGTAACAGCTAAACATGAGACATGGAATAGTCATTTAGAAGCAGCTTTCACTCATGACATTTGTACAGTGCATGCAAATGAAAAATGAAACCTTAGCATTCTAAAAGATGGAAATTTGAGTATTTATATGGAACGACATGTGATGATGGGCTTAAAAGTGATTTTGTGCTCAGTGATGCAGAACACAGAGGGAGTGATTCTTGTTTTTTGCTTGTTTTGGTTGTCTCCTAGACTTGGGATGACAGACTGTATGCTGGTGCTATTTATTTAGGTTTGTTGTATTATATCCTGGCTTGTATTTTTTTATTTTGCCCTCAGGCAACAGTGGCTTTTACTTTTTTTATTTGGAGGACATACACATTCTCCACACCACCAGTGCAATTCCATATGAATATTGTGTTGACAAAAATTTTTCATTTGTAGGGGAAAAGGTTTAGATAACCCTACTTTTCTATAAAGTTCAAAATATTATAATGGATGCATTTTCTCCAAAGATGAGTCTCACTAACAAACACTACAATAAACATAATTTAAGTCTTAAAAATTGGGCAATTTTGTCCTTTGATCAGAAAAAAATAATTATGTATTGAAAGTAAGACTACATACAGAAAATAGGAGATGAAGGAAAATTCAAGCGATTTTATGTGACATTAATAAAGATAAATAAAAACAGATTTAGCATTGTTAGTTGCTGAAGACATAAGTATATATATCTAGGCCTGTGTAGTAATTATATTAATTTACAAGTCCTGTTTCTTGAGAGCATATAATCCAGCACAGTGAGGAAAATGGAGTCAAAGCACAAACATGTCGCTGTTGTCCACCATGTCTTAAGATCAAAGTGATGAATGTCACATTGATATCTCTTTGAAAATATTTACTTCTTTTCTTGTTTTCCATCCCTCACATCAAGAAAAGAGGTTTTGAAAGTAAACTTCTTTCATCAAAATTTGGTATCTACATGTATCAGAAAATATGCATAAAAGAACTGAATGTATACTTTTTACAAAAACAAGTTCACAGAGCATTTACATAACAACATTTGAAGATCAATATCCTCCTCAGTCAAGACCTATGTGAGAACCAGCTTGTTATATTGTCACCATCCATCCCAAATGGTGGGTAAGAGGAGAGGGTGATAACTATGTGAAGAGGGTATAATGTAGGGAAAATCATTCTGACACAAAGTCTAATGAGTAGAAAGACAATGAGTTGAGACATGCATGTGGAGCTACACACTAGTGGTTTTATTTCATGTTTACACATTGTTGCTAACTGGCTAAACTGTTGGACAGTGCAAGCTGGTACCTGACCCATGTTGTCTCTACACTTTTTTTTTTTGGTCTTGTGATAGCATCTCTTGTTTATGCATACTGGTATGCCCTTCTATAGGTAATGAAAGGTAAGGGTAGTGGCACAGTCAGCCACTCCTCTCCACAATTCAACACAAATCATGGGGTCCAGGTATTCTTGTGCTAGTCGAAGGTACCAGCAAGGGAAAAATACATATTGCCTGACTTTTCTCTATGCTCTCTCTGCTGCAGACTGCTTGCTGTCTGCCGCTATGCCCTCATATTCTCCTAACCCCCAAACTGTAGAAACTAACCCTCTTCTAACCTTCCGCCTGTTGCTATTGAAAATACTTCTCCTGGCTACTCCTCATTCCAGCAAGAACACAGGACCATCTAGTGGTCAGCTACCATGGCCCACCCAGGGCATGCATGTGTCTGTAATTTTGCTTTTGTGCTTATATATGTTTTTTTGTGTTTGTGTGCATGCGTTGGGCCCTGTCCCATGCTACTATAGTCCTTAAGTATTCAATTCATCCCAGAAATTCTGTTTTATTTATTTAAAATGGCAAGCACATTTATATATTGCACCATCTGTGCCATGCTTCCTCATTAGTACTGCAGAGTCGCTTGGAAGCCACAAACACAAGGCACACAAATCATCTTCAGACACAAAGGACAACAAACGAGGGTCTATATTAAGTAGCCCTTATAGTGAAGTTTTTTATCTTGAATATATTTGCCATTGGAAAAAACCCACTGGATGAGATCATTATGCTTCTGTATCGGTGTCCCTGCCTTGTGAGAACATGTTTTTACCACGTGGTGTTCAAAAAAAACAAACTTGCCATAATGTGTGAATGCTTTCAAAGCAGACAAATATAAATATGGACATCAAATAATTTAATTTTGAGAAAGTTAATAACATGATAAGTGTATTTGGATATTGTAGTGTGTAGCGATAACAGTCCAAAGCTATTCTTTGCACTTTGTGACCTCAAGTGCCTTATAAATGTAGTAATTGTTTGAAGAACACTTACATGTCAGTGCAGGTGGTGAGATGAATTTGTAGAGTTTTTGTTTGAGTATACAACCACCATGACCCAAGCCTTACCTGCTTACAGCAGTTGTTTAACTTTATTGCCAGTCCCATTCAAAATGTACTTTTTTTTAATGGACAGACCCTATTGATGATCACTGTTACAATGATTAGTTTGTGCCTCCTGAGCAAGTAATATGCCAAACTAACTTTAGGTTTATTTGTTTTTGTACCTTCTTTCTCACCTGCTTATATCTCCCCCAACCAAATTTGAGTTTGTGTAAATTTTTGGTTATTCTATTGATTTTTGTGAGTGAAACTTGTTTTTGTATTTGGTGTTGGCTACTAATAATCAGAAAAAAATTATACCAATAATCAAGACACAATCTTTGATCATTGATAATATTTAAGATCTCGTTTATGAATAACATTCAGTTTTGCTTATAAGACAGCTTTTTATCATCCAGTTGAGCTTTAAAGATGTATTTTGGTTTATTTGCTCTGTGTATCCTATTTTCTCACAATTTGGGTTGTTATCGGTGCATCACTCTCCTAGTTTTTTTTTGTGTGTCTTAAGGAGTCGCCAGTGGTGCTTTTAAGTTCAGGTCATGAAACCTTTTTATTGTAGTTACTTTGTTTTTATTATGGTTCCGTGTTAGACTGAGACTGTAATGGCCAAAATAATGAGCAAACCAGTCAAAAGTAATGACACTAAAAAAAAAACACACCAAAATACCATGCTTTGTCTGGAGAAAAAATTTCATAAGGAGATGCTATATTAGATTAAAAACTAACATTAGCCAAATGGGTAGTGGATAAAATTTTAGTGTTGTCTTTACTGTTTTGTGTAATCTGTAATTGTTAGTTAGCTGACACTTTAAGTCTGCTGGACATCATTAGAAGTGGCAGAAACTGTTAAAGCTATCTATATCTGATTTATGCTTAGTGGTTAACATTTGAAACCTGATCATGATATTCCCTGCAAAAACTAAAGGGCAAGCAAGAACAGTTAACTGAAAGTAATATTTAGCTTAAAAGATTTCTGAAATAAGAAAAAAATATTGTTTCATGATGTAGACTGGAAAATGTGATTAGCTTGTCTGCATCTGCTTGTACAGGTCTCAATACAATCACGACAAATTTCAAGTACTTAATTAGAGTTGGCTAAACTATAAAGGTGTTAACTTGCTGACAAAAAAAATCCAAGATGCCAACATTATATTGTTGTTTTACATTTTCTACTCACAAGGAAGGGTGTACAAGAGTATTTCATTGAATGCTCAAGGATTTTTCTACTTTGGTATCTGGAGGCCAGTGGCAAAGCCTCTGCTACTTTCTGTGATATTTTGCTGTGGTTGTCGGCCATCATTAATGACACGTTTTGTGTAACGATTCAGATACCTGATTAATTGGCATAATTGAAAATGTAAAATTCATAGATTCTGTCACCCACCAATTAAAATACCTGCAATTACCTACCAAGTTTATGAAGCAATCCACTTACATTCATAGACTGATTACAGGTTTATTCCAGACAGCATTTTGGTCTTTTTTTTCCTGAAAATGCACTTTGATGCTGGGTTAACAAAAGTACATGTTCTTGAATGATGTTTCTCGATTTTGGTTCGTTGATTAACAGCAAAAAAATTTAGTAAACAGATTTGAAACATATCATGAACTGAAACATCAGCGAGTGTATCATTCTGTGATTTCCTGCAAACCATGATAAACTTTTGGGTCAACTCTTAACATGTATAGGCTATAATTTTAATTCAAAAGTGATCAGAAACTCTAGAATGGTTAAATTAGAAAGTTTTATCTGTTTCATAATTTTAAATAAGGCTACATAATATTTCACCACCATATATATTAAGGAGAATTAGGCTAGCATGAGGATATAAGAAATTGTTTTTTTTTAATTCATATGGTGAACTTTTAAAACATCAGGAAGGGGGTATTTGCACACCATAATATTGTTCGTTAAGTAGTAATCATTTTACAGCAATCTATATGTGAGCAAGACATTTTTCTGTAGTATTGGAAGATCTGAAGCAAAAGATTAATTCACAAGGTTTTCCAACTTTGAAAATCTGAATCCAAGCCCATTATCACATAGGACTGGGGAGGTTGCCTCTGCCTTTTAAGTTCCACGAGGTTTTGAAAGGCTTTTGGCATTTTTATTCCTGAACAAAAGCATGATTTTATTGTTGACTCCCTTGACTGTTTTTGTTTTTGTCCCACACTTTCATGTGTAAGCCACTAATGATAACAATCCAGTTGTATTATTTGGTTGCCATAATGTAGTCTGTAGCAATTAAGGTTGACAGGTTATTGTAGCAATCAGAAAAGCTTATTAATTTCAATAGCAGCAATAAATATAATCACTGTTAAAAAAAACCGAGTTGTGTTTGTGTAAATGAATTAAGTGAAGACTGCAAGGTTAATTTTGGAAAGTTTCAATTATTTTGTGTGTGAAAGTCTTGCACATGCATGCAAGATCTCAATAACCCGAGTATGCCTTTCAAGCCACATATGGCTGTGGTCTCTGTGGACGACTGCGGCCTGCTTTGGGCCTTACTAATGATAAAAACGGTGGAAAAATTCCCTTTCCAAATTAAACATACTCCTACTAATTAGCAGGTACCAATTTAACCTTTTCTAAAGACCTAATTTTGTTCTCCACTTTTTGCCTTCACACATTTTTTTTTTTAATTCTACAAATTTCCTTTCGCTGCTTTCATTAAGAACAATCGATCTATACAGATTGTGTCCTCCCATCCCTCGATCTTTCTCACCTTTCGAATACAATTGACCGTTATATTTCCAGTTCGGCGTGAAACTATATGAATATATGTATATAAGATAAAGGTTGTTCCCCCCCCCCTTTTTTTCAGGTCGTTTCGAGGAGTACGTTGGATATATTAGAGACCATGCATGTTCATCGAGGCTTTTGTGAGGACGGTACGTGTCTCGCGCTCCTCCCACTTTTGCTGCTTTTCCTTTCCCAAATCTGTGAAGTTGAATACCCATTCTCGACAACTATTTCGGCTGGAGAAAGTTCGCTGAGCCACGTGGGTAACGATCCCGTGATGTAGGTGCCAGTACTCTAACCACTATATCTGCTTATAAAAACTATAATATTATACAGACTATATCATAATAATAATTTGGGGTAAAATCGCATTAATACATCTAAATGATCCTTATTCTCACGTCTTTAATTATTCGCTAGCTTGATTTCACGGAGTCTTGCAATCGTCATGGTTCAACTTTAAAGATGCCGTGCATAAACTTCAGGATGCATGTATCCTTAGCTGACTGTATGGAGCTGTTGTCCAGGACATATATACACTCTGGACAACGCGGTTAAAAAAGTACCAATAATTATTTATTATAGTTGCAATCCTGATGTCCTAATTGAACAAAGATTTGAAATTTTTGTTGTATAGCATTGATCTATGTATGTCGACGGACCTGACTCAAACGGACAATGATGTTTTGACTGTAACGAGGGAAATACTGTGGCAAGTTCTCCAGAAGAATGGTAAGCATGGAAAAATGTACAGAGCCATCAAAGCTATGTATGAAGTTGTTAAAGCTATAAGAGTGAGATTTGGGGGAGATTTAACGGAGTATTTTAATTGTCCTAGAGGTCTTAAACATGGAGAAATTTTTAGTTCTGTTTTGTTTTCCTTGTTTATAAATGAATTAACTAATGAAATACGACAGAAAGGCATTCGTGGCATTCAGCTTTCGTCTCATTTGATACAGTTGATTATTTTATTGTTTGCTGACGATATTGCATTAGTGTCCGATACGGTAGTGCAGCGGTTCTCAACCTGTGGGTCGCGACGTGCCTACAAGGGGGTCGCGAAGGTGGTCCTTTTTTAAAAGTTTCTTATACCGGTATTAGTGAAATTAGCTTACATTGCTGGCTAAGGGGGGTCGCGGACGTACCGGTGTTCGTTAGGGGGGGCGTCACAAGTAAAAGGTTGAGAACCGCTGCGGTAGTGGGTCTGCAGAATCAACAATGTTTTGTGTCAAGTTCCCAAACGTTTGGACCTTGTGGTGAATACAGATAAATCTAACGTTGATGTTTTTAGAAATGGCGGTTTTATTGCTAAAAGAGAGTAGTGGTTCTATGATGATAAACAACTTGAAATTGTTAATATGTACAAATACCTCGGTATAATTATGTCCACTCGTTGTGTCTTTACACATGCTCTTGAAGATCTTTCCTCTCAAGCTCGGTTTGGTGTGATACGTATTCTCCCATAATGTCCACGTTGTATAAATACGGCTATGGATATGTCTAGGAAAGTCAAGGTGTTGCCAATGTCAAATACATTTTAAGTGAATTCAAGTTACCTTTGATGGATTGTTTTTACCAAGAATGGTATATCAAAGTGAATTCTAGCTCAAGGTTCTTTCCATATAATTTATACAAATTTTCCATAATACAGAGCCGTTTTCTTGGTAATATGAAGCATATTGGTATGAGAGATGTCTGTGATCAGGATGAAGAAACGAAATACACTTTCTATTTGTGTGTCCTATGTATGCTGATTTACGAGAAAGCTACATCCCCAAAAAGGCATCGACCAGGGAAGTGATCGCGTTACTTGCAAATTCGTTTGTGTTCCTTGTAAGAGATTTGGAGCAGTTTCCTGAATATTGGCTGAATCCTTCTCTCCATCTCGGTTAGCAAGGTCCTTGTGTTTCTCAACCATACAGCATGAACGACAAAGGATTTTTATAGCTTCAACTTAGTGTATTAATGTATGTTAGCATGTATAATGAAAACAGTCCATCCTCATTCTGGTGGTAAGTTGTTTTCGTTGCAAAACAAAGCTTATTTTAGAAAAGCATTTATCACTGGACAGTGCATGTAACTGTGCAGTCAGTTATATCTTAATGATACATAATGAGAAGTTGATGATTAGACTTTAACAAAAATTATACTTGTTAACACCATCCAGGACTCCACACACCCCCAAATTTTTCGGGGCTTGCTCGCAAGTCGGAAGAAGGGTCTTGAGCTGGCACCAATTCTTGCCGCCATCTTTCAAGTCTTGCCAACATGGACGCCTCTACCGTAGGTTGACTTCCATACATGTTTTACGTTCCTCTTGATCCTCTACAAGAAAAAAAACCCAGACAAACAAAACAGAGATAGTGGTGTTTCTGTAACAGCTACTTGTGTTTATATGTGCGAATAGCCGAAAATTACTACAGTCGGACCTCGATAAGTCGAACTCAAAGCGACCCGAAAAAAAAATCGACTTAGGAAGTTTTCGTGTTAGGGAAAATGGCATAATAGGCGCAGGTATTTGACCGAGAACTAACAATTCGATATAGGGAGGTTTTCGACTTAAGGAAGGTCGATTTATCGAGGTCCGACTGTATAAACTTGCAATATATCAATATGTGTAAACATTCTTTTAAAAAAAAAAGCTGTAAGATGAAAATGGTAAATTGGGTTCACGATTAAAATGTCTTTGGGGCCTATGTTTTCCTTTGGGGAACATGCAAAGTTGTAATGCAATTATTTGACGAACAGCAGAGTATTTTTGTGCAAGAATGAAAAGTTTAGAGGCAGGAAATATTGAAATTTACCATTCCTTACCTCTTATATTGTAAAGAAGATAAGTCGAGTTGTCCGTGAATCTGTCACGCTTGAATTCCGTCCGATTAGCCCATTTGGTGTCCCCTAGAGGATACCACCTGTTGTAGATGCCGGGTCGACCCACAATTAACTTCCAGTCTCCAAGTCTGGAGAGACGATCGAAGAATTTATGAAAAAATACATAAACAGTATTCAGTACACAAAATTAATAAAGAAATAAAGGGGAAGGCACAACTTGAGCTAGACGGTTAAATCTAAATACAACATTAGTGTAGGTGGGTGTGAATAGATCTGCATGCATATACTTCAATCACGCGAAATCAGCGAATCTTTGAAAGTCTTATGTCTGTGAGATAGGAAATTTTAGTTAAAGGGAACAATGATAGCCTTCGCATAATAATGATAATAAATATCCTTTTAGGGCTGTTGTTGTCTAAAGAACTAAAGATGCAGGATGACACGAAACACATTTTACCACCAGACGACATTTTTAAAGCGCAGAGATCGAAGATCTAAATTTCACATGTAGCAGCCTGCATCTCTTCGCTAATTGTTGTCTTGTATTAACAAAGATTAATTGAGAGAAAATGTTTTTATTTCATTATATGTGGGTAATAATTAAGTGTTAGGACGGCGAAAAGTGTAAAGGGGGAGAGGAGAATTGTTGACTTGCCTAACTGCAGCATTATTGTCAAGCTCGTCGATGTTGTAGAGGAACTCCTGTCGACGCGATTGTCGACCCTTGCTCAGCATGTCCCACTGGTTGACGCCATCTTGATTGCGAGCTGCACAAGGTAATGTATTTTTCCATACTCAGATCGTGCTGGTGAGATTCTAAAAACGCGCATGCACTCACACAGACACACGCACACGCGCGATCGTGCTGATAGACTTCATGCTTTGGCACATGTTGAAGCCGCATGAGACTTACTCAAACTCGGAGGGACACCAGCCACGTGTGCCATGGTCGGGAACCAGTCGACAGCATGAAAGAGTCTGCGAACAGAAGAATTTCGCCATAAAAGAAATTCCTTGCAACGGGAGCGTGACCTCATGACTGAAGTCTGTGAAAATGTTAAAATGACAGGGACAGGGGAGGTATACAAAGAAAATCATTTGCATACTCTATTATCAGGTTATCGAGGCAAGCGAATTAACAGATGGGGTCGTGCATCTCAGTAGAAAAAGACTGACTGCAGCGAGAAATAAAACTTACGCGTTTATTCATATATTTAGAGTGTCAATGAATATTAATTATCTTTAGTCTGGTCAATATTTCAGCGTGGACGCACGGAAATTTATTTCTCCTTGATGTCGTGGACCGGAAGACAACCGGAAGTTTTATCATCCACTCACCCTGTGTGCGTGTATGCTCTCTTCTGCAGTAAGGTCTTGCTGAACACGAAGGCAGCAGCGCGGGTACCTCCTTCCCAAAGGGTGGTTTTGGCACCCCGAAGTGGCAGGTTATTAGCTCCCTCGTAGACAGCACCTCCGTTCTGCGAGAACAAAATGATGGACAGGCAGACAGACTGAATGGTGACTATAGCTCTGCTGACTTCTATATGACTTCTCTTACCACTCTGATTTCATTGACTTCGAGCTTCCAGGCAGGAAAGCCACTACATCTTATGAATATACCACAGCCCTACACATCTATATTTCTTGTAACAATTAAATGGAATAAAAGACACTAACTCTTGTGAATACATCACAACTATACGCAACTTTATTTCTTGTAATGATACAAACATAATAATAACCTTATAACTACCTGTTGAACATTATCTTTCAACATTAACTTTGTGTTTCGTGCAGTTTATTATTGTAATAGTGTTTATCATAAGACAAAATTCAGAGCAAAAGCTTTGTTTGCTTACCGTATAAAATAATTACCATCATGAAGAATTACTATTATCACTACCATTGTCTAAAAATGTGGATCTGTTTACCCTATTTCCCTAGTTAATGAATTGTCATTATCATTAGCATTGTTTAGCGATGTGTGCTTGTTTACTGCCTTGCTAACACCTTATCTTCCCATACGCGTGTCTGTATGCTTGTTGACAACACATTAAACGTACCCACATCCTTCATTCCATTGTATAATGTGTTTCTTTGTTTCTCTAACTAAATTCTCCCCTTGTGATGGATATTATTTCAATAACTGCAGCTAACAGACATATGACGTAAATCGCAGTTAATCAATGGAGAGAAAAAAAATCATAATGATAAAAGACTTCAAATGGAGGATTTAGAGAAGCGGTAGAGAATGACTCACGTCGGAAGTGAAGACGAGTAACAGGTTGTCCATCATCCCAGCCGTTTGAAGAGCTCTCGTCACGTTTCCCACCGCCTCGTCCAGCGCCGACACCATTCCTAGGAACATAATATTCCCAAGATACTATTCCCAGCAACGTAATATTCTCAAGGTCACCATCAATACTGTCCCGAGCTTGATCAACAGCCCTAGGGGTTAGAGTTATGAAATAAGGGACACGCGGGAACGCAAGGAAGGACAAGAAACCAGAGTACCCCTACCTGAAACAGCCACGTAAGTCAGCTCTGACATACAGTAAGATAGCACAAGTAACTATTACTACAAGTAATGCAATTCAAGGAAGCTAAAGGTATAGTTGTGTGTACTAACCACAGTACTTTCTCCTCGCCTTTCTTCTGATGCGACTGTACATTCTCTCAAACCGGGCTGGAACCTGAAAAATGCCAGCAGTTCCATCTGTTCAATCCTATTTTCCCTGCGCGCTAATATTTAGGACTAGGACTATGTTGAAAGCTTGTGATTTGTGTGCACGCAATGCTACATACATCATATCCATTGTTCAGACATTTAATACGTGGCCTTGGCTAAGCATTGAACTGGTAACTCACCTGAAGAGGGCCATGTGGACTTTTAAAAGCGAGATATAGAAAAAGGGGAGTAGCTTTTGTTGTGCCGCTCTATAATCTTCACAGCCTGCTCTGAAAATACTTCCTGCACACATCCAATTTATCACCACCTCAAAACAAATTAACAAACGCGCACACAGTCTCACACAAAGTGAAGCAGAAGGTCATGACTTGGGGACCATAACTGACTTAGACGTTTGTCGATCACAGTGTCTATATAAACTTCTAGCAGCAAGTCATTCGAAAATTAAGTGGTTCAAATTTCCAACTATTAATGTGCTTTCGCAACAGACATTTATTGCTAAATATGTTAAGTAAATTTTTTGTGACTATCATAGAAATCTGACAAGAATAGACATATATATAAAGAATTGCGTCCTTGAAAGACAGAAAACATAGATTCACAAAAAAGAGAAAATTCCTTTCATCTGAGTTCCTCCCAGCTTGAGAACTTCGTACCGTAGCGTATCTATCCACAACAGTTGTATCCACTGTGTCGTTATTCCAGAACCCAAAGCCGTTCTTATCCAGTTCTCTGCTCAAACGCACCGACGAACTAATCAGGGACAGAGGCCCTGACCTTAGCCAGGAGGAAACTTTTAGTTCTGGCTCAAACGTGTCCACTGAAAATAAAGAATGCAGAATAAGGGGGATGGGAAACACGCTGATGGCAGAATATAGTATTGCAATCGGCATGACATATTTTGAAAGGCAAATTTTGTGCCATTTGGTAGTCCATAAGCTAGTTATGCAGCGTGTTTCTAAAAGCTAGAACTGTTCTTAAGATGCAAATTTTAGAAACATTTTTTCACTACTATGCCATCTACAAAAAAAAAGTAACAGGAAGGAAAGTCTGGTTTAAACAGTTTTAAGGAGGATAACTACTGCATTTCATTTCTCCCTCCCCCCCCCAAAAAAAAAAATGCATGCCCATTTATACACATCTCTCTACATTTGAACTCTGCACAAAATAATTTGTAGAGAAATACTTCATTAAAGCTGGTTCGCACGAAAATCTTTACTGTACTAGGAAAGCCTGAAAATAAATCCAGCTTTCATAAACACTCTGCACGGCCGCAGAGTCAGTGAGTGCAGCGTTAAAAACAATCGTTTCTCTCGTTTGTAGAGTGTGAAATAAGAGTCGAGCTGAATTCCGGAAGTCAAAGGCACAAGAGCCTCGGAAAACTCGCTGTCAGCAAAGTGAGCGAGGGGCAAGAGGTCAGAGGTCCTTGTAGTTTAGAGTGGTTGGGTCAAAAGATGTGTTGCCATGTGTGGGTAAAGTCTTCTCTTGGTGCCCCATATTTGAGAGTGGTTATAAGTGTCTACGCTTCCATATTTCTAACAGTATTGACTGCATGGTTAAAGCCAAACCAGAACAATGCTAGTTTCTTTTTATTTTTTCAAACATCATCTCCCGAACTTTTACCTGCATCATGTAGATAGTAGTCTTTGGAGCCATACAGGTAGCCATAAAAGCTGTCGAAACCGCGCTTGATTGGTGTGTACTTCCAGTTACAGAAGCCAAGATGCCATCTATGTGGACAACATGTATGTTCATGACTTCAAAATGAATAGGCATTTTTTTTATTTTTACAACCATCGTGATGTAAACCAAGTTACAGTAAACAATGCAATTCGTCTCCTCAAGCCCAACAAAATCAATTAAAACAACTGTGACTTGTGACTCTCTAATTGTGATGAATGAACCAGTGACCCAATAAATATAATGACAAACTATTCACATCCAGCATCGCAATTCTCTTCTCTTCGTCTCTTCCCTCTGGAACTGTCCTTGTTAACTTTAACTCTTTCTCACTCGACCCAATCTCTTCTCGACAGTGTGTGTGTGTTGTTGTTTTTCATGGGGTAGGTGGGATGATCATTGCGAACTTCATACTTGCCGACCATGTGTGTGGCGTATCCTTGACCTTTCAGAGCTTGCGGCAGAAGGGTGAAGTTCGATGGGATAAATTGGTGGCGAAGATGGTCTGATTGACTTGTGCTGAAAATAAATAGTGCACAAAAAAACATTCTCTATATGACGCCGAGAACGACCCCTATTAGCCAACATAAATGTGTGTGTGTGTGCGCGCGCGCTCGTTTGAGGATTGGGAGATGTAAAACTCATTACCTGAAGCCCCATTCGAATTGGGTAGTACCCAGTCATGAAGCTGGCACGTGATCTGCAGAGAGTAGATGTACAAAGAAAGGGTGAGAACACAAGATGAGAACATGATGCCATGTTACATTGGGATGGATGGATGATGATCAACTGTGATGCAGTTTATTAAGTGTTGATTTGAGGCCTACTCGGTGTGATGGACTATAAATCTCCTCTTGCCCACTTAGCTGCTTTCCATATACATCTACATATCAGGAGATGTAAAAACTGATATAAATGGTACGACACACTGTCAAACTTACGGGCGTGCATAAAGGCTGTACGTAAGAAGACTGCAACCTAACCCCTTCCTTCGCTAAGCGGTTTAAGGTTGGGTGTCAGCATCTGGGGATTGTGCCAACCCACATCATTCCAACCTGAAACAACTCAATGCTGTCATACTTCACAAACCTGTCTCTTCAACATCAGTCTAAAACATTTACTTTAAAATGACATTCTCTCAATAGAAAGGTAAAAATCTATAGCAGTAAGGATATTAACAAACCGTAGAATTTACAACAATGACATTTCGTTATCTGACTATATGAGGCTTCTTAGATAATATATGAGATTTCTTCCAGCAGTTATCCTGTTATCTGACAGCTCCTTCGATAATCTTGGTAAATATTATAAAATATAGCAAAGAAAGAGGAGGTACGTCAGGACAAATCATTTCAATCAACCGACTCTCTCATTTTAAATAATTGATCACGTGTGCTCACACTCTCATCCTAATCATATTTCGCTCACCTAGATCATCGGCGACAATAAAGATGATGTGAGGAGGTCCAGCGACCACAGATGACAAGCCCACCACAATTAATAGTAATGTCGCAGAGACGGACATGCCTGGAATTATTTTCAGGTCGATCCAATAGCTTTGATTTGTGAGAGCAATTAATTCTATCTAGACGCTTATCCTGATACTCTCCGTGGTCAATTAACGGTCGGCTTGTTTGTTGTTTTCTTCAGCTCAAACGTGTAAAGTGCTAGAAAATTGCTTCATGGGAAAACACTTTCTAAACGTTGTTTTCTTGAAAATATTCTTTCGTTTTTAAGGCAGTGTATACGAGTTGACAAACGCTATGTCATCTGCGGAGCCCGCGTTACATGAAAGCTAACGCTACTGTAGATGGCGTCGTACGTAACAACGACGAGACAGCGAAGGCCCCCAAGCCGAGAGCGACTCCTGCCTGATGTTACTGCTGATGTTGCTGGCGATATCGTCACGCTATCAGGTCCGTGCGAGAAATGTGGTTGTCGTAGGTTCCAGCACCGCCCGACAGGTTGATCGCGGATGTCCGTGGGTTGATGGAAGCTCGAGCGACGCTGGTACGGTCACATGGACACCTAACTGATTAGATGAGCTTGATGAATGTGTAGTGGCCTGCTTAAGATGCATGTTCAGCTACTGGCCACTCTTCTCGAGAGAGCAGGACGAACACAATGTCAGCACGAATTTGACTCTCGAGTGAGTCATATTTTGCTTGCCAGGATATAGTATCATTGATAGCATGCAGATTCCTCTTTCCTTCACAATAGCATGTACTCTTTCCTTACAGCAGCACGTACACTTTATAAAGGAACGAAGGAGACAAAAAATAAATAAATAAATAAAATAAAAAACCACAAAGAAAGTAAAAACTGAAAACAAACCCTACAGAAATGAAATACTATAGGAAGAAAGAAATAAAAAAAGAAAAGAAAAAAGAAAGTATGGATCATTCAAAGAAAAAAAAAAGAGAAGGAAACAAAGCAGAATATATTATATAGTAAGAAGCAAAAATAAATAATAAAAAAAAGAGGAAGGAATGAAGGAAGGAAAGATTAATATGTTCCCTATCAAATTTAGAAACCGAGGGGAGGAGGGAACCATGAAAAAAAAAAAAAAAAAAAAAACACCGACGGCTAACCCTACTAAAGAGGTGGCACAGAGACAGGCGAGATACGAACCATTCGTCTATCACTCTCTCTGTGTTGCACCGTGAAATAGCTCCCATGCTTATCTGATTGGTTGGTTGCAATAAACAAGATCAGCCAATCACAAATACACTCATCACTGGCAATGTCAGATGTGTATACGTACCCGTCTTCTGTTGTGTTCTTCTTTCTAAAGGGCAGCATCGCAATTGGTTTTTTAACGCACCAACTGGTCATGACATACACTTCATTAAAATTAAGTTACGTACGTGTTTCACAAAGTCGTGTCAAAAGTTCAACTGTGCTATTAAAACTTTAGAAACACAAGAGTACCTCTCTATAGAACATTCGAGATTAAGCACACTAACGATTTTTATTATGTTTATTTTTTACTTTATTTTTGTTTGACTTTACTTTCTACTCGCAAATAACGCCTTGGATGGAAGTGCCCAGCAAGGCCAAGTCTGGGTCACGTGAGAGCGGTATTTGAAATAGAGGCGCCATCAAAATGGCGGAAGATTCGCTCGAGAGTAAGAGAGTTGTGAAAATGATTCCTTTTATTTTTCTGTAATCAGGCTTTTGATAGTTTGCCTTGACGTTAAACTAATATTTTATCTAGAATAGCGACAAGAAATGATATTAAAATGTTCATGAAAGTCACTGACCATATCTAAAGGACTTGAAACTAGTTTACCACTAGTAAATTCAGTCAAATAAGTTCGTACGATGAGAGACTTTCGTAGTTTAGACAAGACGTATCGATTTCCCCGATGGCTTACTTTATTTGGATCGTATTTCGATATGATAATCTTATAATGTACATTTTACCCTAAGAAAACTGTACACTTTTCGTAAAATGTCATCGAAAACACGTTTGTGTCGTCGCTACGTGTCGATGGTGGTCAGACCCTCGTAGTTAAAAAAAAAAGTTTGTTACTTGATCGGGAACAACAAAATAGAAGAGAGTTATGGGTTACCCAAGGATGACATCGGTTGAAACTATGCTCAGATGCAGGTCAGTTCTAAGCAGTAAAAATGAAAGTGTCATCGTTGGCAACACATTACGTACGCAGGATCCTCCATCCCCTTTTTAATGCCTCTACGTGAACATTAACAAATGTTTTAGATATTGCAAAGTCAATGTTATGCCACAGTCAGTGTACATCACCTAATTTACACATGCACATTTTTTATTTATATTTTTTAAAGGAGCATAAGATCCTGTTACACTAAGCAGTCTTTGCATAAATCTCAAATCACATTTTAAGTGTATGCATAAATTTACATTTCAGGTTCTGCACATGCATTGGTCAGCCTAAGGGAAGGTAAGATAAAAGAAATTATGAAATCTGTGATGGCATGCTCGTTGCTTTTAAAAAATGTCAACACAACCATTAAAAAAATCACAGTTGCTTACAGTCAAAATGTTGGCAATTATAGAAAATTTTCTTTAAATTTTAACAAGTCCTCTTAATGCCAAGCACATTATCAGGCTGCATGTAAGGAGGGTTGTTTGCTATAACATTTCAAGCAGAGATGTTCATAAAGTTTATGTTCACAGTTGCAGAATAGTAAGATCAATTTCTGACAAAAAATGTTCTCACACAATATTTCCTTAAAATAAGATTTATATTTTGTAAGTTAGTCTTCATGACATTTTTCAAGCTGTGTAAAACTCAAATGAGTAATGCTTTTTGCCATATTCAATTTCAGGAAGTGGTATCTACCGATCTCCTCCAAGAAGAGGAAATGTAAGTTCTTTCTTGTCTCCTTTCACCCACATCCTAATCAACACCTTCAGCATAAATGGTTGTGTATGAGTGTGTGTGTGTACAAGCATAAGTATCTTGGGTTTGTAAGACAATATCAAGGTAAATAATATAGTAGTATTGTTAGAAGAAGAAATAAAAGGAAAAGCTTATAAACTATGATATGACTGCAGACAGCTACCTTGATTAAATGTTCACAGTTATTAATGAATATAAAGATGAAAAAAGTATACTTACTAGGTAACTATAGGTAATTTATTAGGTAATAATAATATTTCCATTTCTTATATTTTGTTTCTTTTTGTATGATTGCAGCCTCCACGAATCAGAAAGAAGAACCAACGATTTTATAACGATGATGAAGAAACAGATTATTCACCAATTCGTTCCCCTAAAAAACAACCAAAACTGTCTCTTACGCATATATCGTCATCTGTGAGTTAAAAACATTTTTTTATATACACAGGACAGGTAGATTTATGAGGAAGTCTGTAGGTGCTGGGTGAGCAGATAGCCAAGTGGTGAGAACACTGGTGCCTGAGGTGTGCAGTTTGATAGCTGTGTAGTGCAGCAAACTTCCCCCAGTCAACTCAGCTGGTGGAAATGGGTGCCTGACTATAGAGGTTGGGGGAGATAAGGCAGCAAGGGAAAAGAGATGGGCATCGTCCTTACTTAGAAGCTGACTCTGAGAACACCTCACTCCCTACCTAATGACCTGAAAAGGTCAGGGGATGACTGTTACCTTCACCTGTGGAAGCTGTGTTTTAACTGGCATGTTTTCAGATACAGAATTCCATTTTTTTCTTAAAAATCTGATGTCACTATCATTACTGTTTAGTACAGTTAATAAGATTTCTTTTTGCTTTTGTTCCTTTTATTTTAATTTGTAAATATATGGCAGGAAAATATGGGTGAAGTCTTTTTGCTTTGCTCTTTACTAGATAGTAATTATTAATAATTATAGTTGAAGAACCACATTGACATTGTGAATGAGCATGAAACAGTAAACCCTTAAATATTGTTAAGCTGTCTACATCTCTAACAGCCATGACCATTTGCAAAAGTAGCATCATTTTATGGATAATGTCTTTTTAAAATTGCTAACTGTCAAACTGTTAAAGAAGAGTTACTTTTCAGCTTCCAAGGCCCTCATCAGTTCCATCAACTCCAGAGAAACCTAACAAGGGTCAAGCACCTGTGGTAAGTCATAACTATGTTATAATCATGTATAGTCTGCAGAACATACTTTTATGAAGTCACAAGAAATTGATTAGAAAGGAGTGGTTGGTGATTTGAAGCTAGGATAAAGTTTATACGTAAGTCTGTGACCACCAGTCCTAGAAAAACTTCAATGACTCAAGCTTTTGAAAACAGGCATTTGAGTGAATATACCCTTTCTTGAGTCTAATACAGTTGTCTTGATGGATTTATATTATCCTAATTTTAGACTGGAGTTAGGATGAGCATCATTTATGGCAAAAGTAGCAGGCTTATCTTTATATTGATTTGTTCTCAGACTTCAGGGCGCAGTATATTACCTATTGTCCCAGACAAGAAAACAGCCCAAGCAATTGGTGTAAGGCTGAGAAACCTTCTGAAGCTGCCAAAAGCACACAAATGGGTGTGCTATGAGTTCTTTTACTCCAACCTAGATGCGTGAGTACCAGTCTGTTTATAAGCTCCAAAGCAAGTTTAAAGAGCGACATAGTTTTATAATTACTTTAAAGCAGTGGTTCTTAACCGGGGTTCTATCGAACCCTAGGGGTTCGGTGAATGGGTCTCAGGGGTTCGGCGGAGCCTCCGCCATGGAGGTCAAGACACACCCACAATTCGTGATGACACTAAAGAAGGGTTCGGTGAATGTGCATATGAAACTTGTGGGTTCGGTGCGTCAAACAAGGTTAAGAACCACTGATTTAAATGTATGCTTCGGTGATGATATTCTTGTAGGGTTTATTTCTTCTTCTCTCTGTCCTCTGTTTCTTTCTCCAGCTGGAATTTTCATGTTTAAATATAGATTATACATGATTAAATAACAGCCTGATGCTTTGTTATGTTTTGATTTTTTTTTTTTCTCCTACCTGTTTGATCATCATACTCATCCTATGGTGACTTGTTGCCAGTATTAAACCACTAGAAACAGTTCACACTTTTGTCTAAAAGTGATTTCAAGAAGATCCATTACAAATCACTTATGCAATAGTTTATGGAGAAACATCAATATGCATGTGGATTTTTTTGTAAAAAATATTTAATATTGACTTTATATTTTGTCTCCAAGCATACTACCATGTAAGGCTTACAGCATAATATACTGTTAACCAAATATAATCAAAATAGATGACATGGGCTTCTATGCGAGTTTGTTTTTGTACTGTTATGGTTTTGGAAAGGTTTGGCAGAATCAGACTGATCAAAACCCTGAACTGTTTGTTACAACCTTTAAAAAGAGACAACAGGACTATTATCAACAAGAATGATAGTTTGATATAGCTTTCAAAATATAATATTAGTTTAGATCCTCTTTTACTGATAATCATAATCTATACGTCTTCGGAAATGTCAAGATTAAAACTGCTTTAGTTAGAGTAAGTTTCTCCCAATTAAAGTTCAGACTCTTAAGCCAGTATGTGTTACTATCTGATTTTTATTATCTATTTTCTATTGCTATGATATAGCCATAGTTACTGGCTTGGCGTAAACCCTCATGATCTGTTTTGTACAGATACAAATGAAACAAAGATGCACTTCACGTTCGTATGTCCTGGGTATAAGGATCTTTGTGATATATGTATATCATACAAATTTTATAGAATTCCATCTATGTCTTTATTTCCATGCATCTTTATATTTTTGAGTGTATATTTTTGGATTTCCATTGGAAAGTAGGCAATGTGTATCAGTGGATGTACAAACATGTTAAAGAATAATAAAAGTAGATAAGGTGCAATATGCTGCTTTATATTCTGAAGGTATTAGGCTCTGTATAAAACTGTTTTGTAGAGAACTACAGGACTGTATGTGATTACATTATTGTGTGTTTTGCTTATGTGTATACAGAATGCATCAGACCACTCTTTTGTAATATGGGTCATTAGCCTAAGCAGTAAAATTGTTCGTTCATTCATTCTGTTGCTTGCTGGAAGATTGGTACAAGATTGTGGTCTTTTGAGTATCCTTCATCTGCATACTTTCACAGAAGATAGTGAAAATGTTAGTTATAAACTTTTTTTCTTTTGCTAGTAATCTTTTTTTTTCTTTCTTTTGCTTGTACAAATATATCTCCAGGCCCCTTTTTCTTGGACAAAATGACTTCTGTATATGCTTGCAAGAGTCATTCCCTCAGCTGAAAACAAAGAAGCTGACACGTGTTGAATGGTGTAAGATTCGCCGTCTGATGGGGAAACCCCGAAGGTATGTATGTGAAATTGTTTTCTAAATGTTAATCCAGGTCATTTACTGCATAATTCTAACCACTTTTGCATCAGTGGGCAGGGATCAAAAATTGCATGACATCTGAAAAGGCGAGCTAAAGTCTATGTGTTAACACTAACTCACACAAGCATTACAAAAAGATTGGTAAACAAGTCTAGTTTCTTAAGTTCACCTTTCAAATTCAAGCATCAGTTTCATACCAATAATTTTTGACCTTGTGTAAAAGCTGCTTTCCAATGATCTATCTTCAAATGTTTGGTGGTGGCATGTGAAGTCTTGCAATTCCTTGGCAGATGCTCCTCAGCATTTTTTGATGAGGAAAGACGCACACTGCATGAGCGCCGTGACAAAATTCGCCTTCTGCAGCAGCGTAAATTGAATGAGTTTAACAGCCTGAAGGACCTGCCTGAGGAAATTCCACTTCACCTGGTCATTGGCACAAAAGTAACAGGTGAAAGATAACTTGCAATACTGATGCAGTCTTTATGACAGTGGAAAATCCCTAGTTTAGTGCATGTGACAGCTTTGTGGCTGGAAAACTACCCATGCTCACCCAACAGCTGCTTAGCAAAAATGGGTATCTGGCTTATTAAAGATGGTAAAGAGGGTGGAAAGAAAGGGTTGGGCTTCACCTTCCGGAAGTCATGCTGTAGATGCAGAGAACCACTTATATTTACTGCTAAGTATTTTTACCTGTGGAAATGAATGTGAAAGCTTGGTAGGTGTTACATGAAACTCTTGCATTGCATCTTCTGTAACATTATAGCTCAGAGATACTGTTTTTGTTTTTTGTTTGTTTTTTTTAAAATTATGGTGAGGGTGTGATGATGACCTTCCAAGATATACTGCAAAGGAGGGAGGATATTTTATAGTGGAACTTTTAGAGAATGTATTAAACTGTAGTGTTGCTGAGTCGCTTTTCATGGTTAAATTACATAGCTTATGGTGATTTTATGTGATAGCTCGTCTGAGGAAACCACAAGATGGACTTTTCACAGGAACAATCAAGGCTTTGGACACAACAGATAACACGTATCGTGTGACCTTTGACAGGCAGGGTCTTGGGACCCACTCCATACCTGACTTCGAAGTGCTGGTAGGTATAAATTAGGTGTGAGAAATTGTTGCCTGACAAGCATTTTCCAGAAACTATAAAAAGGTACAGCCCAGTTGCAAATTTGTGATGTTTATCTGTTCTGATGTTTTGTCTTCTTGAAGTGTAAAGGGAGAGAGTGTTTGTCAACAGAGCAGTGAACCAGGAGAGACAATTCCTCTGTCAGCTTTCCAGCAGAAACAGCGTCCCCGGCAGGCCCTTTCTTTACCAAGATTTATGCCTGGTGCTTCATCCCCAGGATCTCAAACGGTAAAAAATGTTTTCCGTTATGATTTTTTTTTTTTTTTCTTTTGCTCATCTCCCCCTCCCTTTCCTTTGGTGTTACTGTTCTTGTTCCTGCATTTTAGCATTTCAGTTATTGGTGTCATATTCATTAAATCCTGAAAATCATCTTTTAGAAGGTAGAAATGGCATTACAGACTTCTTGCTTGCAGTCCAATTATGTTTTAAAATATAATGAATTCCAACTAATATCAAGTTTTTTATTTCTTTCTGATTATGTTGCCTGCTATTTATCAGTTGTTGTCATTTACATTGCACAGGTGATCAGTTTAAAACAATTTGCAAAACTCATAAAGGAAATGATCAAATTACTTTATGCAAAAAGTTTTTGATAGACATTGTGATATTTTAAACACTTTTTTTTTTTTTTGCAACAGTAGTGTCATGGTTTGGTTTACATCTGGCATATCTTTCTGAAAGCATATCTTACAGTGCTGTTTGTGCTTCTTGATGTAGTTAGCTACAAGAATAAAACAGCATTTTGTTATACACAGGACAATGATCCTGTGATAAACTTCGCTCCATTCAAGGGTCGATTGCTCAGTCTGGATGGAGGTACCTATGGCGGGTTTCCCATCAAGTACCTGGTGCTTGTGGTAAGACCTTGTTCATTATGTTGCTACAGTATGCCAAAGGCTGGGACTTTAGAGTGAACAGCTAAAATGTGTTGTTTCTCACTTCAAATTATAGTAAAAGTTCATTTATGCATATGCAGTCTGAACTCATTATCTTGTTCCCATCTTTCACTACACTATGCAGCCAAGTAGATTTTTGCCAATTATCCTAGATAAGGATCACCTATCTTCTTTATGTCATCTCCCTCTCTTCTCACCTGTCAGTGTTGGGTGTATGGCAACATGATAACAAGTTGAGACTGTATTTGACATACAATCTTCTATTTTGTGCCATCAGTATATAACATTTATTATGTAACTTCAATTTTAACGAAGGAGCACAATTATATCTACCTCTATACTTTAAAAATTTGTTTTAGTGAACACTTTTTGACAGCAATCTTCTGTTTCTGAGTCAGATCCTTCCATTAATGTTAAAGCTCAGTGGTTACAGCTTTTAGAATTTAATATCAGCCTGAGGACTATAGGACTAAAGATATGCAAGTTCCAGGATTGTTGCACTATTGTGACAGATTTCAAGATCCTTTTGGTTCAGAAGAGGAAGCATCAACAAATGTTAAAAGTTTCATGAAAAATTTCTCATTGTCTTATGTTTCAGACAAGGCTATCTAAAATTCTCAAAGTAAAAAAAGATTGGATTAATCAACTGAAAGAAATGAATACACAAGCTGAGAAAATGGTAAATTGAAAGCCCTTTTAAAAGTGGTTTGTTTATACAGTATACAGTACTTTTTTCTTCCTCCTCCTGTTTGTTGCTTACTGGGTCCTGTTTATACTGGCATTTACTGCCTAATTAGATAATTTTTGTCGTGGAATACAAAAGGTCACACAATCTTGTTTGATCTAATCATTTTTTTAGGGCATAAACATTTTTGTATGTGCAAGATATTTTACTTTGAGTTTACATTTTCATCTGTTTTGCTTCCCACCTCCCCCCTCCTCCCACCAGTTTGCAAGAAAATAATACTCTGTCCATTTTCTACTGGTTTTAGATGGTGAGGCAAATTTGTGAAATTAATTTGGTATTTCATATAAATGCTATCTGCAGATAAAAATAGTTGAAGTTCTACATTGACTGAATGCATTCCACGTGGCATGCAGTTTTGTCTTTCTTTTCACCAGAGGTCATATCAGCAACCCATCACAAGGGATTTTCAAAGAAGCTATGCTGAGGTGATTCTAGAATTGGAAAAACTGAATAAGGACCTGACTGAGCACCTAGTGGACATACAACAGTACAGTCAGGAGGTGAGCAAGAGCCTTGTCTAAAACTGTGATCATCCTATTCTCCAATATTTTTATACACTACTGTTATTACTGGAAATTTTGTTGTATTACGATATTTTGTAATGTTTTCACTATTGTGTTTATCATGTTCTTGCTATTACTGCTTGCTACTTGTATAAAACCAAACCCAGGATCCTTTCAGGCTGTCATCCATTCAGGGTTTGTAGTAGTCTTAAGACCATTGTAATTTTTGCCAGTCTGTCAGTCATTTTTCTCTGTTTTCCTTTTTTTTATGTTTATGCTATGTTACAAACTCTGCGGCATTAAAGAACTCACAGTTGTAGAAGAAAAATTTACATAATCAGTAGATATGTGGGGTAGAATTCCCTATCTTTAAGGAAACTGTCCTTTTCCCCTTTAATCTGAATGTTAATCATTTTGAATTCTCTTGAAGAAAGTCATAGACATAATGTTTGTATCTTATTGTTTATGGCCAAGCTGTAAACACGAGTTTTCTTATTCTCATAGCTTGCCCCTGAACAGGGACTACCCCAAGTGGATCAGCCATCTGAAGTCAAAAAAAGATGTGACAGTGATGCTCAGACTACAGTGGCACAAATTTGCCAGGTATGTTTCCACCAAATTAGGTCCCCACCCATTTGATCTATGATTTTGGATGCTTTTTTAAAAAGTAGCAGTTCTTTCTGTCTTTGCTTCTGTAAAAATACACTAATGGTTGGTTTAACAAAATCAAGCTACTTTATGAGTTGATGTGTTTAGGATATTTAAATACTCTAAAGTTGCCATGCATGCTGTCTTGCTTATTCTTTACCTATGCAGAGGAACAAATAGAATGACCCTGAAATATTTAACACATTGAGCAGTTATGTGACAGATGACATATCTTTTAATGGTGCAAACAGATTGTATTGAGCACATTGAAGCAGCATGCTTGGCAGTTTAAATCTCAGCTTAGTTGTCTTGTGGAGAGAAAAATGATTTTAACTTCAGACATTGCATGTACATTGGTGAAAAACACGTCATTAGCAGAGATTTTAAGATCTGTGTGTATGTGTGCGTGCGGGTGGACGTATATGTGAATGTGTTGTTTGCCTTTGCAGTCCATGTTTAGTAATCGTAAGACTGCCAAGAATGATCGCATCTTAAAACTTGTAACAGGCCTTACTTCACTTATGCTACAGATCAGGGTAAGTGTGGCTTCCCCCCCCCCCCAACCCCTCACAGCCTGTTGTCTGCACATTATAGTTTCCCAATTCAAACTTTAAAACTTGAGAAAACCTCATTGCAGAGCACATCATATACACACATGAACATGCAAAAATGCACCAATTTATTGCTTTTTCTAAGAACATTTCTGGTGAGGAAAGGGATGTACATGGGGAAGAGTGTATATGTGTTTGAGGAGGTTAGGGAAGGCGTTTAAAGAGTTATTGTTTGGATGTGATTGCAGTGAATTGTATGTGTGCAGACCTTTTCGGAGAGTGATTTCAACTCATTTGAATTTAGATCACTGCAAGATAGCCTGCGGGAAATCAAAGAAACTCTTGACAGAAATAATATCAAGTAAGTGGAGATAATCTTTCTGCTTTTACTATCCCCATGAGATGGAAAGTACACTCTGACCTGTTTACCCTTATGGATGAGTCTTAATCACCAGTGGAAATTAGGGCTAAGGCTAAAAGATAACAGGACTATTTTTTTCTTGTTGTTTTCAGCTTTTTTTGTTTCGTTTTGTTGGTTTTTCCCATTCATAGTAGCTTGCTATTTGACAGCTTTCAAATGGACTAGCAGTTGTCCTTTCACTATAGGAAATTGATGAAGCATAAATACTTGCAACAGGAACGTCCCCATTCTGGGTGGGGAGGGGGTTGAAGACATGAGGAATGTCATAAGAGAGGGTCAGTAAATTATAAGAGTTCTACCAATCGAACAAAGGTGTTCTCTTGCCCTGCTCAACCCCTCAACCCAGGCCTGATAAAAGAGGATGAAAGAAGGCCCAGGAAGCTTAAGTGGAAAGGGGATAGTGTCCTCCTTCCTCCCCCAAAAAATTCAGAATTAAAAGAAAACTGACCAGGTGTGAATTGTCATACAGATCTAGTTTCATGATAGCTTATCATTTTAATATTAAAAATCTATTTAGCTGCGGACTGTTTGAACACATGCATGCATGCAAATTTATAACTTTGCTTATAGTGTATGCATCTCATGAATCCAGCCTTTAAAATGTCCTTCATGGTAAGGCTTCTTTTTCAGCTCTTTTCAGAACAATGTGGAGATTCATATTAACCATATACAAAGTGGACTCAGCCAAATGGGTAACCTCCATGCCTTCGCTTCATCTATGCATGACAGCTGATCATGCATCTGTGGATCAGCTGCATATGATAGGCTAAAGCACAGCACACTTCGAGACAGGAAAAGGTAGCAGTGGGTGCACATCTGTGCACAGCATCAAGACTCTTTGATGTCCTCCTTTGTGCCAGTAGTGGAGAGAATAGCACCAGTGAAAGAACGGGAGATTGCAATGAAGGCAGATTTATTGCCAACGCTGAAGAAGTGCGAGTGGAGGTCTGCTGGAGTCACAATGGGACTTTCTAACATCAGGGATTAACGTATTTGTTGTACAGCTTAAATTAAATGTGAACACTCATATTTGAACAGTGTCATTCACACATCTTGCCTGTGGTGTTCAAAAACATATGTCATGTCTGTCATCTTGTAAACAGCAAGACTGGGAGACTCGCACCTTCAACTTCAAGCTGTGTACCAGTTATGCAAAGAGTGGTTGTGTTCTGGTATTGAGTCATCTGGAGTCTTCATAGCTATGAAACCACAAACAACTCCTTTGTTGCATGTTTGTTTTTGTGATATGTTGTTTGTTGATATGCTTCAAATATGAAGTAAGAATCTGACTTTTATGTGCCCTGTACTGAGTCTGGTACAAAAATTGACTACAACTAGACCTAATAGTAATTTATAACTTTACATTTCATCTTATGCCAGCCTCATTCCATACCCACTCCGCTGCCCCATCACTAATCCTTTGCCTTTTACCAGCATTCCTATCAGCTAACAATCATGCAACAGGCTGAATGAAGCAAGCTTAGATTCTGTGATTTATGACAGTGGCTTGATCAGGTGGCGAGAAAATCTTATACTTTCTTTGTGAAGTGGTTATAATAATTGTGTTCGTGCTGCTGGGAGAGAAAAAGATGTGAGAATTTTTTTTTTTTTTAAACCTTACAAAAAATGTGATGCTTAACAGCTAAAAGTGAAAGACAACTGTGCAATTTGAGTGGTGTGGGAGAAATGCTTGTGATGATTGTGGATGCTTGTGGATGATTGAGGTAGAGAGGAATAGCTTGATAGTTTGGATGCATGCATGAGCTGAATTCTTTGAATGGTGTGTTCGTAAACTTCATAAAACACTTCATTTAGCCTACACTTGTGATTTGCAGTTGCGTGAATTTATCAGTGCTCAGTGTGTGTGTGTGTGTGTGGATGTGCTCGCTTGCTGGCATGCATGTCATTGCATCCATGAGAGCAGTGATAATATAGCTGAAGGGGGGGGGGGATTTGCATACTTTAGGAGTTGCTTCCCTCTTATCACAAGGCGTCACAAGTTTTCTTGATGAGAAGAATCTTACAGGAATGATGATTATGACTGAACTTCTGAAAAGGTATGTAGTTCCAGAGAAAAGTTATTTTTCTTGTTTCTGAAGTCTTAGTTCTGTAGCCAGATATTTTAAAATGTGTTGCTAATGATGATTCAGGATAGCCATGTGAGAATAAGTATTTTGTTTGGGGGGGGGGGTTCTTCTGTTTTATTTCTGCTAATCTTTTCATTAATATAAACATTTTTCAAGGTGCACTTGTCCTAAACTTTAAGAGAGGTCTATATTCTTGTTTTCTTTATGTTTAGGGTATATGAGATAATATTGTGGTTGCATAAGTGAATGTGGGTCATCAATTTTGGGTGAATATTGTAAGTGATGTAAAAATCGAAAAGCTTTTTTTTATTACAGGAAATGTTCAATAAAACATCTTGGATGCTGTTGCTTCAAGGAAAATGTCCGAATCGAATAAATCCTGACTTCAAGATATCCTTTGTATAACAAATGATTGCTAGGGAAAGTGTTTTTTATGCACAGAAGGTACAGAGTCTCTACAAGGTACGGCAAACACCCTTGTGCCATTACAAACTATCAAGTGTCACAAAACTTGACACTATGTACCCAGGTTTGCAATACTAAGGTTTTCAGTGGTTTTGACAGACACTAGGGAGGATGGGGTCTGAAAAGATAAGCGTAGGTTGAAGGTTTCCCAACGACACATTTTTGGTTTATAACTCTGGTTATCATTTGTAAATGCATAAAATCATGACATTAATGAAGCAGTTTCTTCCAAGGAATCCGTATTAACACATACACTGATGTGACTGATGTGTTCTGCCTTCTGCAACTGGTTGATAAAATTCATGTATGCAGGAGGAGATTGGTTTAAGAACCCCCAACAATTTTAACCAAAAGTCTGAAAACCCTTAACAGTTTATGGATGGTAAATGCTGGTTCTCATTATCAAGTGTAGATTATACACTTTGCAACAATCAGTTTTTGGATTTGCACTCCAAAATGAATCTTAGACATCATTACTTTAAACTTTTCATGGAGCACTGATTCACTGGAGACAAATTTCAAATGTTTTATTAAATATGAGTATATCATAGAAATATTCCACACAAAGTAAATTGAGCAAACACTAAAATATCAGGTCAGATTATGTATCACAGATGGATAACTATTTTAAAACAAATTCTAGAAGAGTCCCACATTTTGCCAGCACATACCTTAAGGAAGAAATGTTCAAAGTTCACAAAATGTTTCATCACAGATTATTATATATATGATCACTTTTAATACTGCTGTTCAGCATTAGATATGGCATTTTGAATATTGGCAAGCTGAAGAGTGGTTCTCCATTGTCTTATTGCTCAACAGATATTTATTCAAAACAAACCCATACAACTAAAATAATTGCTTGTTATTTAGTGAGGGCAGCATCCTTCACAGGAATTAAACCATTTCATTACTAAATCATCTGAACTGTAAAATTTATGGTACACCTATTGTAGAATAATCTGCATTAAGATATGCACTGGCCAGAGTTGCTAGTTTCAAATACTGTTTTGGTACAATTGGTCAATGTCAAAAGGGGAAGAATAAATATTTTTTTCACTCTTTCTAGCCATCCTTTCTCTGCAGGACATATAGGCCATAAACAACTCGTGTAAACACAAGTAACAGGGCATGTTAGACAGTTTAAGGCAGGGGTGCCCAACCTACAGCCCTCAAAGTTGCCTCATCCGGCTTGCTCATTTTAACCAGACAACATAATTTCATTTTTAACGTCATGATTCTATATAACTATATTTATCTTTTCCCTTTTAACAATTCTTTCCACCCCATTTTACAACCTTATTACCGTGCAGGGATCCTGGTTCGCAGATCTTCAAAGCTGTAAGCGAAATGTTTGCAGACAGTACATCGAACCATGGACGTCAAGTCGGCCATACTCGAGTTATTCCCCCTCCTCGTCTGCCTCTTCGTCTGTCGTGTCGCCGGTTGTTTCTCCGAACAGTTCCATGCCACCCGTCTCGTCGAGGCGCGGGACTGATTTGCCGGACAGCCTGAGGACCACCAGCTCTTGGCGCTCGTACAATCCGAAGACAACAAGCTGTCCCGAGAACAGCGCCTGGCAGCACAGCACGCGGGTGTCCGGCGTGAACACGGCGAGTGCTGTGCCCTTGTCTAGGTCCTGCCAGTGCAACATGTGGTTAACTGCTATGCAAACTATCCTTATGTGTGTGTTTTGGGGTGTGTTGAGTAAAAGCACAAAAGCGAGATGGAAAGAGTGAGCTGGGCTCTGCCCTTCGACAGGGTGCGTCATTTGAGTTTACTACCATTACGACCACTGATTAATGAGCTACGAAACACCCTTCTAAACCTTTTAAATACATATGTGTGTGTGCACAACCATTTTTTTTTCTTAAGAGCATTTTCTCTATTTGTATCCCCAATTTTGCCCTCTAGCATATGCTGCTTTCGCTTCATTTGAACGGCTCCTAGCAACTTTACATCAGGAAACAAAGCAGTTTTTGCGGGAGCAGAAAATATCAAGAAAAGAAACCTTACCCAGACAGAAATGTCCCCGGCAAAGACCACGGCTCGTGAGGTGTCCTCTTGCAGGAAGATCTTGGAGCCCACGCCGAACTGAAGGCCGTCGTAACCACGTGCCCTGCGCAGAGAGTTTGGGCGCATAGGATCCCAGATGTGGAGCTGATTGGGCGCCTTGCCAATAACGATGCGCGATGCATCATTGGTGATACCCAGCGCCAACACATCAGTTTCTCTCTTCAGTCTTTTTTTCACTTCGCCGGTTTCGCAATCCCATAAAGTCACGTAGCTCACCTAGGATAAAATGGGAATTATTGGGTAAAATAAAAACAATAAACATTTATGATCATTAGTTTTATTGACCTAATGATGATGAGCGAGGCAGGAAGATGGACGACAAAACCAAATGAGTGGAATTATATTCAGGATGTCGGTACTGATTAGGCCAGCTCGCTCCTCACCTTGTCATTTTCATCGTAATTTGCATGCACCAGATGCGAGCCATCCCAGGTGAGTGCGGCCACGTGGAGCAGCAGCAAGGAGTTATCGTTTTCGAGGGTCTGAGTATGCTTCTGGCTTTCGATGTCAAACACGCAGAGATGGTGCGCGTAGAACGAGGCCACGAGCTTTTTTTGGTCGCCACTGATCTGCACAGCACCCAAACCTCTTGTGTGAGAACAGAAGACTTAGACCTGTGTTAAAGTTTTCTTTACCTGTCCCAAGCACTAGCCAGCTGTGCAGGGTGCAGTATATGTTACTATGTATGTAAGGCTGCAAACTTCCATCTCCTACCCTACACCAAATACAACCAGAAAGGCGAAAATTTCGTTTTCAACTAAAATGTGTTCTCGGATACTGTGCATTAAAATCGAAGAGCTCGCTTTGACACTCACAATAAACTGTTCGATGCCGTTTTCTTTTTCTTTCACGAGCTCCTCCACTCTCTGTCGTTCCACCTCCGCCTCGCCCTCGTGGCGACGCTTCTTTGCCGACTGAGTCTCGGCACGCCTGTCCCACGGGGTCATGATGTGACTTCCGGCGGCGCCATGTTTAGACGAGCGAGAGGGTTTAGTTGCAGCGGTGCGTGAAGAGTCCAACAGTCCAGCTCCCATTGCAGACACTTCCATTTTCCTGCAATTCGTGAGTTTGAGGAGCATAACATTTTGTGTACACGTTCACTTCCTCTGTCGTTTCTACTTTTAAAATGGGAGAATTTAGAAATATTACTTGTGTATGGTATATTATGATAGTTGTGATTGCGTGTGTGTATGTGTGTGTTAATTACCTTGACACGTGAAAGGAGATATAATTCACATAATGTAAATGCCGAAGTTCATAAAGCGAAAAGAGGAGAGTACTCTAAGGGAGACAATTATCACTGCATCTATGAAATCGAACATTCAGGGCTGGGTAAATACCTCCTCTCCATCTCTTTGAAGTTAGTTTTTATGCGTTGGACGACTTGACCGGTCGTCAGGCTCCAGATTATAAAGTGCGAGCGGTTTTCTGACGGCCCCAGCAGACGTTCACCGTCCAGCAGGACGTACTCGTGAGAAAGGGAGGGTACAATGTAGCAGTCCTTCAGCCGGCGCTCGTATCGCTTGGCCTTCAAGTCATACACTAGCACCGTCTGTTCAGAATTAGTGAATTAGTAGTAGAAGGTATTTATATCTCACATGTCACTGCTACATTCATTTCCTTGGCCTAGAACTGCAGTTTTAATGTAACACTACATAGAAGATTACGGTGTACACAAACTGCAAGAAAAAGCTGAAATCGTCCCATCGAGGAGAATTAAGGAGTCTGGAACTTAGACATTTATGATGCACGTTCTAACAGCAATACTAATTTATTTGTCAGCTCCTACAGGAATTTTGATAACTCATTTTTATACGACAAAATACCTTGATCACAACCATGCAACATCTGGTCTTCGAGTGCCCTGTTCAATACAAGTTGTACCTAGATGCTTCTTCCCGGAGTCCCTATGCTGTCCCAGGCAAACGACTCATCGCTTAATAACTATGGCCTCAGGGAAGAGGAGCATCTTTTCACCTGAAATACCGGCCGGGGGTCCTCCGTGGCGCTGGAGAAGCCGCGCTCGGTCAGGATGACTAGACGAGTGTTGCGCACCACAACGGCGTCAGACGCTTCCGTCAGCCCTCGCTCCACCCGCACTGCCGCCTGCAGACACTTGCCCTTCGCCACGTTCCAGATGCTGATTGGTCCGTGGTTGACGGCCTTGGCAACCACGTAGCGAGGGTTGTCGAGCATCGGCATCACATCTGCCACACCCAGTTGTTTTTTCAGCCGAGGGGCAGGTTGGTTGACCTGAAAAAAACAACCCCAGCCTTATTGACAAACAGTTCTTGTGGCGATGAGCATCAACATGTAATTTATCTTTACACGTTATAAAACTTTTTAAATTTGTCAGTAATGCTTTTATACTGACTTTATTTTCACAAGGCTCTTTTTTTTATAGGATCATGAAAATAAAATCGACATTCACCTTTCCGGCTAGGTTCCAGATCCTGAGTGAGTTCTCTCCCTTGGCTGCCGTCAGACAGAACCTGAAATCGAGGCAGGCCACGGCGCTGGCCACCAGGGGGTGTCTGGCCAGATGCTTGTGGTCCTCCGTCTCGAGGTTCCATAGGGCGATGTCGGACATTTGCTGGCTCTCCCAAGCGCAGACGGCCAGCGCATGGCTGCCGACCAAGTTTATTTGCAAGTCTGTGACCCGGTCGTGTACACATCCGCGCACAGACCGCAGGTAGGCGCCCTTGCGCTGGTCGAAGAGCTCAAGCACGTGGACCTCGTGCAGCTGCATGTACTGCTGACGACAGCAGATCACGTGGTACTCCCGCGATACAGCCACGGCCGTGATGGAGGATCCTGAGAAATAAAGACAGGAAATAAATTTATATGGGTTGTTATTTATTCCTCATTGTATCAGACGGTCGACGTATAAAAACTTTGACACAAAAATTTAAGGATTTTTATTGACTATTAAAATTAATTTAATTCTTTTATCTCTTTTTGTTCGGTCCTACTCTTGGTTCCTGGGCAGAAATTAATAAGAGCAGTGAAGAGATGGAGTGGGAGGTACGGGGAACAGGTCGACAAAAACTTGCTGGCAAGGTCGTATTCATTGTTTAAAGGATGGTGAGAAGCGATGTGAGTGTGCTTTGGACGGGTGGGTGGGAATCATACTGGCCACAGCATGCACGGTTCTGACTTAACTAAGAAAGATTAAACATTAAAACAGCTGTAAGAAAACCAACCTTTTTCGAAACATGTCAGCGTGCGAACAACTCGACCACTGCGTGCATGTTGAACAGTTGCCGTGTTGGCACTACGGAAGGCGTGCAGCACCAGGTCGTTGTAGACTGCATCAGCGATGAGAATGGAGCGGTCTTTGTGCACCCCTCTCTCGTTGGGCGAATCCACCTTGCAGAGACAAGGCCATGGACCGATAAAATTGGAAATTTATGGAAATATAACATTACTTGTTATGATGTTAGTAGTAACAGCTGTCGTCGTCACCTCCTTTTACGACTCATCTTTTCCTCTTTATCAGTCGTGTGTCATTACTATAAACTTATCTAATGTAGGAGAAGATACTTTGAAACCTCACACATCTCTCACCTCACACAGCTTCTTGAAGCCCTCCATCTCCCACGACCGAAAGGTGTTGGTGCCTTCATAGATGGCGGCCAGTGTTTGACCCTCATTAGCCATGCACACGACCGCTGGGTCAGGCCGATCGTCCACGACCAGCACGCAGGCGCCCGTGCGCACGCTCCACAGCCGGATGACGGCGCCCTCTACCGTGACGACGAGGGAGTTGCTCTTGGCCGTGCGCAGCGCCGTCACGTTGGCCCCCACACCGTCTAGCGTCCTCACAACGCGGCCCGTGCGCAGGTCCCACAGTTTGATGGTGTTGTCCAACGATGACGTCACCGCGCGCATGCCGTCCGACGTCAGGGTTACAGCCGTGATCTGGTCGGTGTGACCCGACAGAAGGTCAAACAGGATGCCCCCAGGTGGCGTCAGACATTCCACAGATGGAATCAGCGCCTGTGTGATGTATGTTACATAAAGAAAGCGTTGAGGGAGTTTTATGGGATGGAATGAAAGCAATCAGTTTTAAAGGCAAAATGAAACTTTTAAAATTAGCATTTAAAGATCGGAAATGTAGATGAAGTGTAACAATAAGAAGAATAAATTACCAACTGACATTTGTTTTACATAAAGCACTCTCCTCCCCCCAGTTAACCTGACAAACAGGACTATCTCCTTAATTCTCTAATTACCGGAAGTGACGATGATTTTGCGGCCTCCACCAGTTTCAAAATGTTGGGCAGCTTTCGAGGATCGCCAGCAGTTTTTGGTGTATCGCGGGCAATCACTCCATCAAGTCTTCCGACAAGTTGAGCCGCTAGCTGCCGCGGGTCCTTCTGCAGCGCTGTGCCGGACAGATGCAGCGTGTCGGACAGTATCTTCAGCTCTTGGTCCTCAGGACAGGCCTGCATCATCATCATCATCATTAATCATCAATCGTTAATCGTCGTGGTGATGGTGGTGCTGATCGTCCTCGTCGTCGTCGTCGTCGTCGTCGTCGTCGTCGTCGTCATAGAGGGGTACAGTCCTACACAATTCTGTTGGACACAGTACACACCATCTCACACAGCCCACGAGAAACTTACCTAGCTCACCCGTACCTACTCATTCGTTCTACGAGCACGCAGCTCGCCAAATGTGGAGGAGCACCTGGATAACAGCTTTACCTGAATGGCGACACTGTACTCCTCCAGCAGCCCCCGCAAGGTTGTTCCACACAACTTGGCCAGAATCCACTCAAAGCTGAGCAAAGCAACAGACTTGAGCTCCGTCAGGAGCTGCGCGTGCAGCAGGTGGAAGGGCATCTCGTTGATCTTGCGGAGGTTGTACACTCGGTCAGAGCCATCCCCCAGGGAGTCTTCTGGCTCCATGTACAGCTCCTGTGCTGCCACCAGCCGGTCGGCACCTGCAAGAGGAAGTGTGCTTTTGTGAACTGTATAATTAGCCTTTAATTAAAGGTACGGCGGGAAGAAGATTTGAGTGACTAAGTTACCTCCCTTCTCGAAATACGCGATACAAACAACCCCATGAACAGCGAGAGACTGGAAGAGAAAGTAGAAAGAAAGGATAGCTGCTTACTCTGTTCACCAGTGAACACAACTCTCTCGCCTACCTTTCTCGTTGCCCGTGAAGGGTTTGGGTTTTCCGGCCCACGTGCCCATGAAGTACTCGGCCAGCGCCTTGTGGTAGGAGGGCGCCTTGTCCCGCTGGTCCAGGTAGCGCTCTTTGGCCGCCTCCTGAAACTGCGCATGCGCCCAACGCAGGGTCGTGACGTTGTCAGCGGCGAACTCCAGCAGCAGGTCGGCGGCGTCCTCCAGCAACCGCACCAGCAGCAACGGCGGCAGGCGACGTCTCGGAGGCCGGTAGGTGGCGCTGACGTCATCCATGACGACGTCATCCAGAGACAAGAGGTCTTCCAGCTGAACGAAGACAAAGACATGTCATCAATGCACTTGGCTTGAAATTAGAGAAAATTTTTCTTTATTAGTTAATTATTAATTGTTCGATTTCGTAAAAACTATACTACAGGTAGGTTTTAGTGGTAATATACCAGGTGGAGGTGTTAATTATTTTACAGGTGGATTTGTCAGAATATTACTTTGTATTGGTTGCTTTTCCCACCAAGTCGACAACTAAATCCCTACCAATATTTCTAGCGACTAAAGCAAGTCGTGGAGAATGAAATAAAGGGAAGGCGACAGTTACCTCCCTGCTCGTGATGCCATGGCGGGCAGCAGTGACGTAACCCAGGGCGCGGCGCACGAGCGGCTCCCCGTGGTCTCGTTCAAGCCTCCCGAACCTCAGCACAGCCAACTTTTTGATCCCGTCGGCCAGTTTGCACGTGGCAAGTGGGGTGTAGGATCTCCACAGGAGTGTCTCGTTGTAGGCAATCTGAAACAAGTCATTGACGGGGATAAACGCTTTGTGGATTCATTCAGATGTTGTCAACGGTCTGACAAAGGATGAACGACATTTGAATGTACGGCATAATATTAACAATACGTGTTCTACCTTCAAGAAGAGTGGGACTGGGCATTTGGCGAACGCCGCCATCAGGATGTCAAACTGTTCTGAGGTCAAACATCGGCCGCCGGAGTTGAGCCAGTGAGTGACGATAGCCGCTGCGTCGTTGTCAGGCAACTCAGACACCTCCAGCAGGCAGTCTTCCTTCCCGACCAACATCTGCAACCATGTTCAAAAGTAGATAAAGCTGGACAGGACCGAAAGCAGGATCACCAGAATAAAATGACTACGAGAGTGTGACGGGTCCCGTTTGAACAAAGTGAAGATTGTGGGGTGCGGTTCTCTCTAGAACATTTTTGGGGCGTGGGGAAGAGGGTGCTACCACGACAGACTGCGTCTTTCGGTATACCTCAAACTTATTCAGTTCTTTGTTTCAGTGGTTACTGCTAGGTCATAGGCATGACTGTGAAAACAGACAAAAACAAGAACTTGGTGCTAGGAGAATGTTAAGATGAAAAGGGTAAAGAAAAGGAAAAGATGATGGCAGAATGAACAAAGATCAGCATGAGGATTAGAAAGTTAGTAGCAATGCTCCCCCACCCCACGCACGCACTTTTCGGAGTGCCGGCAGGCAATCAAGTTTCTCATCCGGGGATGTGGAGATCACCAGATGCACGTGCTCCGGAAGCTCTCGGGGTATCCACGCCATCTTGCGCCCGTCGTGGTCATCTGTAAGGGAGTCAACTCCGTCCAGCAGGAGAACCAGAGGCTCGTCTTCCGTGGCCTGCTTCATCCTGTGTCCGAAGTCGTTGACTAGTCCCTTGTAGTCCTGAGAAAGAGGTTTGATTCAAGTTTAGCCCTGTCAATGTCCGAGAATGGTCGCGCATGTGGACACACACACAACATACACACAACATACACAAACAACATACACAACACAAACAAACAATACACACACACACAAACACACACGCGCCCATAAGGAAGAGAGAAAGAACGAAAAGACTACACGCGAGATCGCCGCTTGCTTACTGTGGGCACTTCTGATTGGTTGTTTTGCGAACATGTGACACATCTGAAGGCAGAGGCTGCGCAAAAGAGTGCGAACACTGCGAGATTCCTGCGTCACTCCGATGAATCGAACGACCACCCGGATGTCTCGGTCACTTCTGCTGATCAGATAAGAGTCCGTTCACAACTTACAGCATTCTTTATTATCGTAAAGATATTTGTCATTTTTCTTCATTTTTTTGCATTTGAACGGAGGCTCAAGTGTGGGTGTGTGCGCACATTTTTATTATTATTCACTAGTTATAGAAGATAGCAAATCTATAATAACTAACATGCAGACACAACACATTATTATTTACATACCTCTTACTCTTTATCTTTATCTCTCGATATATATCAACTGCTTAAAATATTTTACTAATGATACTACAAGAAGTTATAGCAAAAGGCGAATTTTCTAACTACTGAAAATGTTTATAACGTACCCTCTACACCACTTGTTGATCTCTTTGGCTGCTTTGGCGATGATGGCGGATTTTCCACTTCCGGTTTTCCCGTACAGCACCAAGGGCAAACGAGTGTTGGAACGAATGTAAGATTTGATGATTGTGAGAATGTCTTTCCTACCGTGGAACTTTTTCACCCTGTAAGTCAAGAAAATTAGGAACACATTTCAGTAATTGGAATTAAAACAGGAAGTACATATTTATACTCTGTGCTTTCTTCTGATGACATGCAAATCTTTTGTATTTACAAATTTGACGAAGTTAGACTGTGTAGCACCTGACTAAGGCTCTAGTGAGGTGAATATTAAGTGGTTCATCGTCACGGCATATTGAGTCAGAGGTCAGACCAGGCCTCAAGCTCATCCACATTTTTCTTCAAAATCAAGCTCAACCTCCTCCGTGGAACAGTTACTCCCTTGGACACTCACCTCTCGTGACAAAACCGCACGTGGTGGGCGACTTCACGGTAGAGCTGCGATGTCCAAGATTTGTCGTCGCTGGTTTCCAAAGATTCCGACAGTCGCCGCTTCACAGTCTCCAGAATCTGCTTGCACAGGCGTTCCAAGTAGACCACGTGATCACGCAGTCCGTTGGTCCGCATGCCCTGAGGATCCCACTCCACTGGAAATTCGCTAACCTGGGAGTGGGGGAGCTGTCAGACGCCATAGATGTTAACAGTTGTGATCCAGACATTGGCAGTTTTTGTGGAAATATTGACAAATATTGACAGCAGCAGTTACAGTCCATCTAGTTTCAGAACACTAATACTCTTAACAGATTTACACACTGAGAAAATATAAAGCTATCTTTTACTTTGTATCTCATCTAGAAAAAAGAAAAATAAAACAGTAAAGAAATCCTTCAAAATAACCAATTCTTTGTCATCGAAACTGTTATGATGGATAGCTCCGAATGGAAAAAAGAAAGGAGAAAAAAAAAGGTAAGGAATAAAGTAGGAACGATAAATTGGTGCAATTTTTTTGCATCTCTTTGGTCTTTTATTCATTATTGTTGACCTGCTGGTGTCTGTTGTATACGATTTTCGTAGCAGGAACATTTTGTGAAATATTTACTTCTAGCAAATTTTAATAATAATAATAATTGTTAGCCGCAGGGTCCATACATTTATTGAAGGACGGTACTCACCCGCTGAGCCACTAGCTCCTCCCGCAGGAGCTGCAAGCGTTTGGCAGCAGCAGGGTTCATGGTTCGAGTCTTGCCCACAATCACATCAAAGTAGTCCTCCGCCGCAGGGTCTCCGGCGCGCCCGGTGACCTCCCGAAAGGTCCTGAGCGCGCAGATGGCATGAGACTTGTCCTGCTCCGACTCCAGCGCCTGCTCCAGCTCCATCTCTAGAACTACAGCGGAGGGGAAAAAAAAGACACACACAAAAGATTTATTTCTAAGAAGGTTCCAGTATCAGTGCTCGGGAAAAAAGTGAATGCTAGGAACTGTAAATTTGAAATGTTTGAAGAGAAAAGACTCACGGGACGAGAAGTATTTCTTCCGCTCCGCTGGCGACCTCGTCACTTCCGAGGCGAACGTGTGCAAGACTTTGAGTATTCGGGAAGCTGTAGCCTGCCAGGCCACCTTGGCCAGGTGTCGCTTGTTTGCATCATTTCTGAGAATGTCTTTAAATTCCGTGCTGTCGAAAGAAATTGAAAGAAATAGATCAGTTTTTGTATACATACACCTGCACTTACATGTCAATATGGTTGCTGCCATTTGTCTGCGCGTGCGTGTGTAGAATGTGACAACAAAACTTTTTGTTTATCAGAAGGCAGACAGAGACAAGAAGACTCGTGCCTGATGTTTTGTAGCCGGAAGACGGGTGGGTTACAGTTCTCGTCCAGGTTATACCACGTTTCCAAATAGTTTACATCCGGGATATCTTCTTCGCTCTCCTTTAGAGACCGGATGGCGGCCTGCTCTCGCCTGGTGGCGCTGTTTCGCCGGCGGTAGGACCTTTCTGGAGCGACATCTCCGGTGTGACGTCAGTCTATGGTTGTAAACAAACATTATCTCCTAAAAATATAATGACAATTCAACGTCATCATAAACAAACATATCTGAACAATTTCAAAAACAAACAAAAAGCCCACCCCAAAAAATAAACAAAAAACAAAACAAAAAAGAAACGAAAGAGGCAAATACATAAAGCTACCTTCTAATCGAAGCAGTGAGACTGACTTACGACTAAAGAATCAAATAAACGGAAACTTACCGATGCCTTTGTCCTCGTCTGCAAAAAGTAAAAAAATTAAATTAACTGAATAATTACATCGATTCTGGCCGTTTCTAACAGTGGTTTCAGTAACGACAATGAAATCATTTGACCATTTAAACAAGATGCCAATCAAAATTAATCAATCACTTTAGAAGACTACTAAGATTAAGAAAAAAATGTATCAAATTCTAATGATGAACCAGCTCAACCAACCAAATAAAAAGAGTATTTACAATAAGGAAAATAAATTTGTTTACATTGCTTAGTGGTTGTGATGGCGCTTCTTATTATAATTAACTATTTTTTTTATCTAATTGTGAGCAGGCAGCACTACCTCGTCCTCCGCTGATGGGCGGGTATCTCCTGGTTCACGAACGTCTGCAGAGGTGACGTCTGCTGTCGCCGCGGTGATGGACTCTGGTGCAGCCGTTGTCGCAGCAGCCTCCAGCTGACGTAGCCTCTCGCGCTCGGCACGTGTTGCCTCAATGTCGGCGATGCTTCTGGCGGATGAAGCGCATTTGTTTCTCGCTGTACATCCTCCCTGCCAAAATGAAGTTCTCAAACTCTTCCGCTGGAATCTCCGGTGGCAGAATGTAGTCGCCATACTTTTGTCCCAGCAAAATCTGAAACAGTTTGAATCTTGCGTCTGGGTAAAATATTTACTAAAGTAACAATCGGACTAAATCAGAATATTAAATACACTTAGCCACCTGTCAAATCCCATTTGGTGAAACTGTTGATATAAAGGAGTATCTAAAACTATTCTTCGAACATATAAACCCTTCTCTTATTGTCCACTTGATTTGTTCGAATCATTTTACTTTGTTGGGGTTAAACGGGTACCTGCCCAGGCCCATGAAAAATTCTAGTTGTTCCTATACCCTTACACATTAATTCTTGTCTATGTTCTCAAGAATAAGATGGAAGAGTCTGGAGGGGATTGAGACACAGGTATTGAACTCATTTACTAATAGAATAATTCAGTGCTCGGGGACTTAAGGTAACCTCTATTTATAAAGAGTACCCGTTTATTTCTCACCAAGAGGTTTACTCCCACATTGCACTCCTGGCACCGGGCCAGAGTCTTGCAAATGATTTCTGGCACCCGGTGATCGTCGGACACGTGGTCTCTCAGTCCCCAGTGGAGGTCGCACACTTCCAGTTCCCGCCCCTTAAGCTGACAAAACTCACGTAGTCTGGGGTACACCTCCTCCATCAGCACAGTCCTCTCAACCACAGTGTCTACAACACGACACAAAACATGGTCAAGGAAAAGTTCCATAGCATTGTGGTCGTTAGTGGGGTGTTTACCACATATTTTTGTGGGTTAGATTTTTGGGAGGGCGATGCTCGTCCCGCCTCCCTCTCTGCCTTTCCTTACCTCCCCTCCACCTTTTCCAAACGAATGTAGAGAAAACATTTACATAGCTTTACTTACAGAAAGCCTGAATAAGGAAATAAGAACCATGATCGCGAACAAACACACTGAGAAAAAGAGACTGGAGGATAGATAAAGAGAAGGAGAGAAGAGAAAGAGAACAAAAAGACAGAAGTGGAGTGTCGCGCACCTGTAAAGCCAGACAAGACATATAGCCTGATGACCCTGTTGTCAGGTGGGCACCTGCGATGAACATGACCTCCCAGCACCTGCGTGACATAGTCTCTAAGACTCAGCCGCGTCATCTCGCGGGTCTCCGGTCGGTGCACAACGGGTGTAGGTACAGGGGAGATGTTGATGGACCTAAATGTCACCTCCATCTCCTCTACCTCCTCCTCCTCTTCCACAGGCTGCACCTGCGCAGGTGGTCCTTGCTCTTCCTTAAGGTCCTGTTCTAGGTCGCCATCGACACCCAATGTATTCTGTCCACTGTTCCCTGCCATCGGCGTTTCTTCGCCTTTGGCTGAATCGTGCTGAATGTCTTCCCCAGAATCTGTCGGTTCAAATACAGACACTTTTCGCTTTCCCTTCACAGAAGAGCGCCTGGGATGGACTTCTTGGCCAGCAGCGCTTGTTTTACCAATCCGAGGCAAAGGAATTCCTTTTCCAAACGACTTTTCTTGCTGGCTGCCATGCAGTCCGTTCTGTGACGAGGCTGGCTCTTTGGAGAGTCCGTTGACCAATGAATCACCGGTGACAGAAGGGCGAGATCTGGAGTAGCTCGGCTTCCGGGACTTCGACATGGACTTCCTAGGCTTGCGGTCGTCGGCCACCTTTTCTCCGATCTCGGAGTATTTGAAGAAAATGCTCGGCTTTCTTTCGTGTCGCGACTGTCAATCAAAAAGAACGAACAAAATGGTTACTAGAGAACCAAACATTGCTGTTGTTGTAAACATTATAATGGTGTGTATAAAATAATGTGTAATGTTTTGAAATTCTATGGCCTATTTCTTTAAATGGTGATCCTTTACTGTTTACCGTTACCCTCCCATCCCTAAGACCTACAAATGGAATTAAATTTTAAAAAAATTTGACACCTCCTGTTGCCTTCAGCCAATTGCAGGAATGAAGTCCATCGTCAAAGTAAAAAAGTATGATAAAAATAAATTAAAAAAAAATAATTAACCCCTCGTCTTGTGGTGCACAGTTCTTAACTTGACATATAAAGAGTTTGCACAGAGACATACCAGTTGTCTGCTCGGGGCTTCTGGCTGTTGGCTGCTCTCATCATCCAATTCCTCCCCTTCGACAAAGTTAGGATCGTAAAGAAGATGTAACCGCTTCTCTATTCGTTTGGCGAGGTCCCGCTGTTTAAAAAAAAAAGCGAAGTGAAGACGTGGCTGTATGAAAAATTATTGGTGGACAAGGGATATGAATATCCTTGAAAATCTGCTTTGAACAACAACCACGGAACTAAAACTAACACGACTATTGTCTCCTACTATTTCAATCACATGCTCATAAGCACACAACACTTAAACTAGACTGTAACCATGGACACGGTCGTGAATTGACAGTATTTTTATAGGCATATTATTTTATAGAAATAAATTATTCATTCAGAGCAAGAATATGTAAATTATGCTTTTCAGACAATGATTATAGTAATGGTATTTTGTAGGCAAAGATAAACAGGATTATAGTATGTCATTACAATGACAATATACAAAAAGAAATTGTGGCAGTCGTTTGATAAGACAACTTGCTCTGGGTACTCACCCGCAAGTGGCTGATGATTTTCCGGTCTAACTCCATGCTCACCCGCCTGAGCTTTTTTCCGCCTTCATTCTGGGGAAACGAGAAATAATTTGAAAGAGGTTGGTGTAAAATTTAAGTTTCACATGATGTCTAACGTTTGGTATGACTATACATTATCGTCGTCGTCGTCGTCGTCAGTAGGAGTGGGTAGCATCTTCAATGGTTTCTAGTGTGATGTTACTTCTATGAGGAGATAAAGTTGCATACTTTACAGGAATTCATTAGACATTATTCGTGGCAATAAAATATTTTCTCAAGCCATGGAGGTAGGACATTGTGGCAAAGATACTTTACCTCCTCCGTGAAGGAGTTGCCCGTGTAACCCTTGCGCGGCGACCGACTGAAGCTGGGCTCGGACTCGAGGGGAGGCAGCACTGTGCTTCTCCTTCGACCATCTTCTGCAAGCTAACACAAAGAACAGCATCGACTGTTAAATGATTTACTTGGCTAATAGAGTAGAAAGTTCTCTCTAAGTGTCTTGATCATTGTCTAAAGTTTTGGTGTACCAGCGTGTGCATCTTGTTTCTTGGTTTTGTTTGTTTGTTTGTGGTGAGTGATTTTTGTATACTTTATGAAAACTATCAGTTGACCGCTTTCCCATCAAAGTTTTATTTTTGATCATCACATCACACTGATGCACGTGATGCCTTTGAGGGATGTGTGTTACCTTCATCAGTTTGTGAATTCTTCTCATCCCACTGTCAGGAGTGACCTGTGACCCAGTGACCTGCCGCCGACCTTTGCCAGGTCGAGGTCTTATATTTCTCCGGTCCGTTCCGACCAGAAGGTGAGACAAGGGCTTGAGATCGCGAGGCATCCTGGAATGCACGACCTCTGGCATGCTTGATGTGTGCGAGGTCACCGTGACCCAACAACCGGTGGTGGTGTCAGGTAAGAGGTCAGACTGACGTCACTGACACAACACCTTGCAGCTTGCGCCAGGTCATGGACGAGGGTCAAGGTAAAGTTGATGTAATTCCTTGCATTCCAGTCCACTCATATCATTCTGTGTCACACGAATGTCACTGTTTGTAGGTAAACTGCGAGGTCATATATCCAAAGTTCACGGTGCAGACATACATTGCTAGGAAGATTGTCATGGTGATGACCGTTTGATGGCGCGCAACAGCAACAGCCGGAGCCCAAGAGTGTGTTCACACTTAGCTCTTCACAACTGTCAGATTCTTGCTCATTCAACGAACAGGTGTGATTGTTCGCCTAAATATGTTCACGAAAATTCGAAGACGATTTAGAGGTCTACAAGGATGCATTTTTGTTCCAAATAAGTAGGTAAAGCTCGTTGCAAAATACTAATTCTCCAGATATGGGTGAATAACACCATTCCGTTCTCGAGATACACAAATACAAACATCACCATGCACTGAAAGATTTCAAAAGCACTGACATCAGGATTGTACATGTATATATGTTTACAGCCATTGTGAGAACTATGTTAATTAGGGGTTTCTGTATAAAGGTAGCATCACGTGACCTTCGTGCATGGTAATTGCGTCTCACTAGACCTTTAATGAGTGAAACACGAGGCTGCACAAAGAGCAATGTATACAAGGTAACAGAAACCAAAAGGAAATTTAAAAAAAAGCTACAACAATTTTAAAAACTACACTTTAAAAAAAGTACTGAAGAGCCCAGATATGACAAAACCGTGACAACGATTGCATTCGACACCATGGTGATATTAGACGGGTATGCATCAATGCAAAATAAACACCCAAACAAAACCTATAAAAAAAAATTACCCTGCATGAATAAGGTCGTACAGGGACTCACACATCTAGTAACACAAAGTCAAGAAAAATATACATCAGTACGATTGATGTTATATATATATTTATTTATAGTTATGTAGATGTGTATACGTTATACACAAAAGGACAGTTGACTGCACCTTTGATAAAACCTTCGGTAAGTTTTCAAGTCACCACCGTTATGGTTGTACATTCGCCCGTTATTCACAGACTACTCCGAGAAATGTTTCTGAGAAAGCCATCATTCTCAATAAACTCACAAAGCCAGTAGTATTTTCGCTTCCTTTCCGTGGTCCAGCTTCCGACGCCGAGAGAGAAAGAAAGAATGAAAGGTAGGTAGGGAGCCAGGCGCACGCGCGCCCGTGCATGCGTGTTTTTGTTTTTTTTTTGATGGGGGAGGGAAATAAATGTTGTTTATCGACTCATCATAATGAAGCCGTCTATATGATGTTGTGTTACGATGGATTGATACTCGATTGTGAGTTGTTTCCCTCAGCGACCATCATGAAAATTCCACAACCAGGCAAGAACAAGATTGGTCATCTCAGTTTGAGTTACAAACCTTTTGATGTGTCCAGGGCCAGTAGCAAGGATGTGAGAAATACAGCGGGAACCAGACTTCAAACGAGGTATTTTGCAGATTCAGAAAAGGCATTTCAATAATATTTTTAGCAAGGTATTCTATCCGTTATTAACGGACAGCGGAAATTTTATTCGTTGCCACCATCTCTGTATGGGATTGGATGTAGGAATTAATCTGAGTAGCAATAAATTAAAAATATTTCCACTGCAAAACATGTTGATCACACTAAAGACATAGTTAGGAATTTTTTGAAATGCTGAAACACTAATGAAGGAAAAGAATATATTTTAACTAGCTCTAGGAGCTCTTTTCTAAACATAGAAAATTAACATAGAATGTTTTATAGAAGTTTTTTCTGTAACTACACGCAAGCACAACACCTTTAGGAAAAACACAGGTACTTTTAAGGAGCAGAATGGGGACACACCAGAGAGGGAGAAGAAGGGAGTGTTAGAAGAATAAAGAAGTCAAGCATGCGAAACACACGTCCGTGAGTTCGCACATAAAAAAAAATTAGGGTGATTAAAGGGGTGTAGGTGGGGTGGGGAGGGTTCGTGCCATCGATAATCAAGAAATACGATATACTCAACGTCTGTATGAAAACTGCTTCAAACAACCTGGCAGCCAAGTAGTAGGCCTCATCACAAAAGACAGTTGGGGTAAGCGAGGAAAAATAAAAAGATAAAGAGATCGGCTTCAACGCTCATAAGCATCAATGCATGAGTGCGTGTGTGTGTGTGAAGGAAAGAGAACGAAAGAGAAAGAAGGGGGAGAAGAGAGATTGTGTGTGTGTGTGGTCACACATACCTTTTTGAGAAGTGTAGGAGTGACTATGTCGGTGAGTAAATAGTGAGACTGTGTGCGCGAGTGCGTGCAGTCACAAGCGTGTGTCAAAGTGTTTGTCCCCAAAGTATTTGAATGTTGCAATGTTGTATTCACAACTCTTCACTCACGATCGTGTGCCTGAATCAACTCCACGCAGCTGCCATAAAACTCGCCATAAAGGCGCTCACACTTACGATCATTACAGTTTCGAGACCTGTCCACCCGCTTTACTCACAAAAAGATTAGTAAGCTGCTGAAGGTCTGGGCTTTGAAACGACCTCGGCAAGAAAGACATCGCCGACACCTACTCATAACATGAATGAGGGAATGTTTACATCTCCCATGGCTGCCAATGGGTGGGTGAAGAGTCAAGCCATCGTCAAGAGCTTTTGAAGCAGAAAACTCGAGCAGTTCTTTGCGAACAAAGGGTGAGACCCAGAACCGAGAGAGAGACAAAGCTCTGGTGATGTTAACCGAATATTAAAGCCCCAGGTTTGCTACCCGAATGAGACAAAATCCTAGTGTTGTTACCCGAGTAAGAAGCAAAGCTATTCAATTCTCAGATTTAGAATCGTGTTCGCACGAACTAAGATCAAGAGAAAAAGCTTTTCCTCCGGTAATGACCGAGAGTTCGCCGGGGTCTAAATGTAGCTTCTCCTTGTCTGACACGAACTTAGACATTTCTCGTCTGCTGTGTTCTGTTGGAATGGGTACCACCCAGATTCTGTTCAGACTTTGTTGTTGTCGAATCAACGATAAAAAAGGCTAGCAAAACAAGTTATGGACAAACGATTTAATGTGTCCTCCTGGTCGTCCCATGATAAGAAGCTTTTTAGTTTTGAAGACATTGGGCAACCTCTTGACATGTTCACGCTTCACGGATCTTATGATAAAATTAAACATGTACCCGGTGTTCATCTAACGTAAAATGACCCCGTAAGAAACTACCCAACATTCGACCAAGAGTTGTAGTTTGTACTCGCATGACCGGTATGCCTACCCCTCTCTGTAAACCTGATTAAAACTCAAGAATCCGACTCGTCAGGCGACAAATGACGAAGAACAACGTCAATCTCAGGGTAGACACGCAAGGTCAGAGGTCAGATCATTCTTTTAAAAAAAATAGTTCAGAAGGTTTAAGAAACATAAGATCTTTACCTTTCTGAAATGTACTTTAGAGGCCATCGTCACATCCAGACGTTTTCTCTTCCAACTTCTTTAAAAACTGCTCCACCCCGGGTGACGCTTTGTGTTCGCGACAGTCCTCCATGTTTGCCATTGTCGATCCCAAACACGTTTTATTTTGACCCCTGCACTGAAGATCCCACCTGTACTATTCGCTGTCTCGAGACCTGCATGGCACAGCTGTCAGGTAACAGTTACCTGTACCTGCATGTTCTGGGTGCCAGGCACGTGACCTTACGACGGGTGGGTCTGGCCAACGTTTAGTTCCGGAATGAAACGCGCCGCTGATGTTTACGACACCTCCGGCAATTTATCTTTTAATTGCTGCTGATTGATCTTGAAATACCTCTGGCGCCATGCTGCTTCCATTAGCGCAGGCGAGTGCATGTAGTGGTGAGACCTGGTGATGAGACCTAGACTGCACCTACACCCGCAGTGGTGAGACCTGGAGTGTACTGGGGTATGGTGAATACTGCAAGCTGGGGTAACTAATAAAGTCAGCCATTTATTAACAAGGGAAAGAATCAGAAAAAATTGTATAGAAGAGGTGTCGGCAGAGTCAGTGACCCTCACGATAAGGTCCTGTCAGAAAGTGTCAGTCCCTACCCAGGCAGGTGACATCGGGTGCAATGTCTGAAGTACACCCATGCCACTAGACCATTACATTGTATATGGCAACGACACCACTTTATGCGAAACAGAGACTTTAACTAGATGACACGTCGCCTGACCTCTGACCTTAATGAACACGCTTCAGTGCATGTATCCCGATCATTCCCACTTGTTAGTAGTTTGCTGTTGATACAGATCGCCATGCACCCGAAAATATCCACCTGCTCACCAGACAGTAACACGCGGCCATGCGTGATTATATTTTCATGCGAAATTAATTTACTGGCCGAGTGTATGTTGGGTGGGGAGAGGAGGATGGGGAGGAAAACTACTGAGTTTTAGTGGGGTGACTTGGTGCAGCAAAGCTCCATTAGCTGACAAAAGAAATGACACATTAACGGTGGCGGCAGAGAGGAGAGGAAAAAAAGGAATACATCTCGGGGAGAAATGACGAATTAGCTCTCCTGCCACCGAAGGAGTTCGATCCGCGGAATGCTCGTGCTAAGAAGGTGTCCATGTTCCTTGGCACCGAGGGCAGGAAGCTGCTCAGTTAGCTGTCAACCCCCTGACCTCTGGGTCTTGGTTCCCATCGGGTGCAAGTGGCGGGTAGCACGAGTTTTCTGGGTACGTAAAACTGCCCATAAATTAAGTAGGGAACAGACTCAACGAACACCTCTGGTATTTGAGTCCGTAAACATCGTTCATGTTTGTCTTGGTTTCGTCGGTTTGCCGACGGTTATGTTACTTGTGTAGTTGTGTCGGTTTGTTTGTTTTCGCGAACAGCTCATTGAGCTCACATCTACACGGATAAGTGCGCTCAGTTATTATTACTATTGTTGTTGTTGTCGGAGAGGAAGTCGTGCCTCCCTTAGCTAGGTGAGCACTACGACTTGCCGTAAACTAATCCCATAAATCTGCTGCCGGAGACAAGTTCTTTGATGGCGAAGGTTCTGTCCAAACACGGGTACAGACAGGGCGACAGTATTTCACAGGTAACACGTGGTACAGAGAGGGGGACATGGGAGTGTACCCAAAATAACTCCCATCGAGACCGCACCCTGGAGGGGAGTCGGTTCCCCTCCCCACCCACCCCTAACAGTCTCTTAATTCGTGAGTGGTAAGTATTTGTTGATCACTGATTTATCTTTGTCTCCAACTGTGCTGACAAAAGGCGGGACAGAGAAGCGGGTGTACATCTAGTGACAGGTAACATCCTGGCTAACAACTCGTTACAGGTGATGTACATGTACTGATTACATACTGGCTATACACTGGGTACATCTTGGCTATAATCTGCATACAAACTGCTGTGCACTGTCAATATGCCGGCGCATACTCCCTACAAACTATCTGATATTGCTTGTAACATGCTTTATCTTTACTGAGAAAGTGGCTTTGATGGAAAATCTGCAGCTTGGTGACAGAATGAAAAGAATATTTTAAGGAAAAAAGAAGCAATTCATGAAAGAAGACGAAATTAGTAAGATAGCAAATATCAGATTTAAAAATGCAAAAACCTGGTAAAGGTATTCCTGTGGCCTTTTCTGTCCTTTGGGGCCGCACTTTCCTCGGGAACAACTTTTTTTCATGAGAGCGATGTCCATCCCCTCTCCCTCACAGCCCTACATTCCCCTATCCCCGTTTTGCAAATGGGTGGAGTAGCGGATGTTTGCTGCGCCACTTGGGTATCGAACAGCGCATAAGCCAGTTCTCAGTATCTGTTTTCTCATGTCAAGAACCATCTAATACTAAGCCTGTGAGACATTGTCTATCTGACATCTTGACAATAGACACGCGTGTGTTTAATCTTTTTCCTATCATATTTAACGAGTTAATTTTAATTGCTTTGTAAGTCATAAACTATCATGTCAAACAGTGAACACAATGATGCCCTGATGTTAAGTTTAGGAAAACTATGACTTTAAAAGAACTCTGCTCTTCTCAAGTTTACATATATATAGATAGAATTATATCATTCGACAGAAAACTATTATGATAAATAGTGCAGTATATTTTGATAGTATAATAAACAATATTACATCACAAGAAACAACAGATAATAAAACTCATTGAATTCTAGAATGTTAGCAAGTTTATAATAATATGCAAAAAAAATTCTTTAGAAGACTAAAATTGTGCTAAACTGGGCAACGGTTTACTTCACAAGAAACAACAGATTAAAGAACTATTTAAATGCTTTCACTATCTTTTAAAATAATTACAATTTTTTAAAAAAAAAACTTGCATAAATACCACACGAACACCAAGATTTACACTATACACCAGAGGTCAGACCTCAACAGGTTTGTTTCAAGTTGAGTAACTCCAGATTATCACAGAGCCTCCCAAAACATTTTTCGTGATTTCACTGCAAAGTATCCTCGTAAGTTCGAATCCACTGATCGTCCAGCAAAGAAAACACTGAAAAAAGTAATCTTCAAATTTGTCTACACATCATCAGCTCAACTCGTCAGAAACGACTTTGGTATCCCTCCCTGGTAGTCTAGAACCGCGCGAGCACAAACACAACCGTCACCATCGACTCCTCAAGCCGGGTGTCAACATGGCTTCCAACATTCGAGGCTTTTACAGAGAAAAAAAGACTTCTCTGTGCACGCCACTCCTGACCCTGGGGTCATTCGCCGTCGATAAGGGGCGTGTGGGTGTCAGAGGGGCGATGAGATGAGTGGGGTTCTGGTACGACGGTAAAGGGTATGTATACCTTTTGTTGCCGAGTAGTCCTTCCAGTGAATGGCCACAATATCATCGTCAGGTAAGTCTTCATTGTGCTCGGAAGGACACACATCTCGGCCATTTCGCTGAAATTTTCATTCAACTGATTTATTGAAGTAGCCTCTTGAGAGTTGCCAGAGGATTTGATGGTGTGCCAATGTTCCAGTTGGTCTCGCAAAAAAGGTTTTCACCCCATTCCCTCTCTCCTTCACCTTCCTTTACCTTCTCTCCACCCCGTCTTCTTCCAATCCTAACCATATCACCCACCCACCCGATAATCCCTTCATATTTCTTTTTGTCTCTGTGTTTTGGGTCGTTTCACAGTTCTTCCTACATTAGTATAACATTGTCCAGTTGCTATCATTGACTGGTCGGAATCCAAAGTCCTTTACTAACTATACAATGCTTTGTGATGCTGTGTTATTGTATCCACTCTCGGTAGTCTTTACTCTTGAATACATACTAGACTGGGTCAAAGTTCATGGTAAGGCTAGGCGAGGCTGTTTTTTCAAAGTATTTATATACTGTATACAGCTCACCCCTTTTTTTCCTGTCTTCACCTTGTGTGTCCTTCCCCACAAAATGTGAGGACAAGACCTCATTCTCAAGACCCCAAACAAGCATTCAGAAGAAAGAAAGAAAGAAAGAAAGAAAGAAAGAAAAGAAAGAAAAGAAAGAAAGGAAAGAAAGAAAGATGATTACAAAAAAGGAGAAACGAATCTTTGCAATTGTTACTTTCGCAAATCAGATTCACCTACTTACCTGCGGTCTAACCTTGTGACATGCTGTCAGGTAGTGCTCATGGTGTTTAGTCTAGTCAATCCCGTGGACAAACAAGGGTAAATTATTTTGACACGAAACCCTCCGAGTGAAGTGCTTGGAACTATTTTTCGCACTGTTTGCTGCCTGGCTAAACCTGGATCCGATTTTTATCGGATTTATGTACCTCATTAAACTGTATATTTTATAACCCATTCACTTACAAGCTGGACAAAGATATTGGGAAGTAAATTCTCTCTCATCAAGTGAACCAACTGACTGACACCCGAAAAACCTTCGAGACCTGAAAAAAAAAAAATTCCCTTAGACCTGAAGCCCGACCTCCAGGGATAGTTTAGGTTTTCATTCCTATCTCAAGCCCATACTTTTAAATAGGGGAGGATGGACGAACGGACTAGTGCTGGTAGCCATAGAAACCAAGACTTCCTGTGTGTAGGAGAACTAGGGACGTCGCACGCTTACATCGAAAACCTCGGGATTGTTCATGAATTGAGTGGCATGAACGCCTTACAACCGTTTCTTTCTTACTTCCAGGCATGAAATGTGAGACAAAAGGACACGTGACAGGCTTAGAGAGCTGCTCAAGAGGAGTCCCCCTCCCTCTATAACAGATTAACGAGGGAGAGGAAGAGCAGGGGGTGGCGAGCGAGACGAGGAGGAAAACTAGTGTCGTGGTGAAGACATTACTGTCAGGCTTCAGAGGCGGAGACATAAACACCGAAACACAACGGCAGGGTACATTCCAGTCACGTGACAACAGTGTCCTGCGCCGAAACACTCCCCACCCCGGAGTTGTTGTCGTTGGTAACCATGGCTGCTGCCACGTCCGAGGACACCCAGGTTTCGTGGGGCTGTGTTCCCGGCTTACAAATGATCCTTTGTTGGTGGTGGCTTTATCTAGTTTTGTCTCTCCGCCTTACTCATTATTTATGTCCATTTGTTTTACTTTTATTGTTTCTTATTTTCGCGTTCCTTTGTTGCTTCACCCCCTTGTAATTTCTTGACAGGCTGTACAACTAGAGGCAGAAAGCCAGGGTACATATTCATGAAGCGAAGGTAGATCTGTACCCAGGAGTAAAATGGGAACAGTAAGGAGAAACCTTGTCTCCATTTCTACGGATATTGTCCTAACTGCTCCTAGACTAATGACGGTCATTCATTAATTTCCTTGACCTGTACAAATTAACCTTGCTGCTTAGACTGGTATGACTGGCAGCGTGGTCCTCATTGAGCGTCAATCAGCAATTTTACATTGAAGATCGACTCTACTACCAACGGGGAAGACAAAGGAAAAATGTATTACTATATGAAATGATTATTTATTGTTGAATCGTGTAAATTTACGGAAAGTTATCGGAAAGTTCGACACAAGCTAACCCATCGTGTAAGTCGGTAGTCAACAGATACACCACTCGACAGATCCACCCGGAGGTTGCGTCTGTTCAGCTTCCACTCCCTTCTGTACAACGGGATCAAACCCGACACGATGTTCAACCACAGATGGAAAGACAAACACGACTTACCGCGAACAACTGTCGGCCGTCCGTCGCAACCAGTGTGGAGCGAATGTGTGCAAAGGACATTGCACCTCCCTCATCACTCCGTCCGCTCAACGCGACACACATCCCAGAATTTACAGAACTTATCACTATCTCCGGTTTCCACCAGTTTTTCTCTCTGCAGAATCACCTCCCTTCCACACAAACTGCACGTGCAACTGCTCTTTGTCAGTAAGCACGTGTGTAGAAACTCGAAAAATACTTCTGAACACGCATTACAGGAAGTATAAATACCCGCGTAACACTTTCATCAAAATGAATCCCTCTGGAGGATGCATTTCACGCACACAACTCATCTTTTCCTCTACGATAACATGATTAACATCTGTTGATTTCATTTCTTTTCAAAAGAGGAGGCAACCTTGTATTATCCTTCCCCCCCCCCCAGCAAAAAAGGACGCAATAAAAAAAAAAATCTCACGTGACTTGTACCTTATCCATTTCCATTTAGCCCGAGTGTAGGTCCAATACACCTCCACAGCTTTAAATCACTCCTCCCTGAGTTTATATCAAGTTTGAGATACAGTGAACCCGATTACAAGGCGCGTTCAGAAAGACTTTACCTGTTCTTTAACTATTTTGGCAAGAAAATGTTTTCCACAAGAGCTTAAAAAAAAAAAAATCCAGAGACGGGATCTGAACCACTGATCTTGTTCTTGATCTTGATCCAGTTCTCGCTTCAAGTACCGACAAGTTATATAAACCACTACACTAACCGTTGTGTGTGTTCGCGTTGAAAAATTGAAGTTTAAAAAATAGAGACAAAAGCAAAACAAACGAATAAAAAATGAGATTTACAGTCTGAAATATATTTATACCTTACGTAATAACATATTATCTACTAGAATTGTATCTCAGAGGGTTTAGTATATAATACAGTGGAGACAAAGAATGGTATGTGTGTGAGACTATTGCTGGGTGGTTATTTTATTTTATTCGCCCATGGATGTCACAGTCCAGCCACCAACTGAGGGGCTGTTTCTATGGCCATTAGAAATGTTTTGTATAATGATGGCAGAGAAGTTTTTGGACGAAGAGTGAGTAAAGGGGAATAACACTGTTCATCCAATTAAAAAAGAAAAACCACCCCAGACCCGGTTACTGCTCTTCGGAACCCTTCAAATTCTCTCTCTCGCTGTGTGTGGTTTCATGTAATATCTTGAATAGAAGTCTCAAATCGCTGGTCTCAATCTAAGTCGACTTCACAGATTGGTCTGAATAGTCGACTTTAATAAGTGTGGTCTCAATAGTCTGTTTAACTAATTGTGGTCTGAGTAGTCAACCAGTCCCCGAGGCGGCAACTTGAGACTCATTTTCCAACAGAAATGTCTTGAGATTTCAGGACGGTTGGAATACCTTACATGAAAGTAACCCCTGGGTTTATAAATATAACTGCGACCCCTTTCGTGATCTTCACAGACAAAAAGAATAAAACCCACATCGTACTTATCTTTTTAAAAAAAAGTACCTTAGCTTTCACTGAGATGAATATTATAGATCAGTTGTATCCTGTACCCCACTTTCAACTCTCTTTCATCTTTGTGATAAATCTTTTGAAAGGTTGGAGCATGGTAGGAGAAACACTAAAATACTCACCGTAGCCCAATTGGCCATAATAAATAATGGCCCACAGCAAACTCCTTTGTGGGTGTGAGGAAAGGCAGGAGGGTCTGGGTGAGGGAATAAGACTTTCCCCGTCTGTCCCATTGTTGTCTACAGGCACTGCTGTATATTTATGGCCTGCGCACCAGTGGACACAGTACAGACTATCTCTCTTACAGACTGGGGTAGTTTCTACCCTCATACAATCAGCAAAGTCAGAGTGAAGGGCTCTCAACACCCTTCCCCCAAACCCAGGTGTGAATAAAAAGAACATTTTTATGACCGGGTAGCTTAGCGATGGATCATGGGTAGGAAAGACAAATCTATACTCCAATGGACGACACAGAACAGAGCTTTGTATGAGGCTATACACCTCGCTACACACTGATCCAGGCGGACATTTTCTTTTCTGAATAGTGCAAAAAAATTAAACGAAAATCCAATTTAATTTGATGGATACATTTCGGGGTCCGTATCCTAACCTTTAGGTTTCGAGAATGAGATGTTAAGAGACCAAAATTCTCTCAGAGGTAGTTTCTTGTGAGGATGTGTCTCTCTCGTCGCCAACCGATGGAATCAGGTACCCGTTTCCGACAGCCGGGTGTCAAATCGGCGCGTGTCTGGGTTTGAACGCCATTGCTCTAATCATTCAGCCAGCTACTTCCCCGATTGACATGCATATTATTGCTTACATGACTTTAAAACAGCTTGTACAAAATTAAAGAAGAAATGCAGGGGGTACAGGGTGCAGCAGCAGTAGAAGAAAATGAAGAACCTTCTTCCTGGATGTTCCCACGGCTACTCGCGATTACTTATCAGTAAAATAAATAAAGGAATGAAACTGCAAAAAAAAAAAAAAAAAAAAAAAAATCAGAAAGAAATCTGAAGCTTTAATTCAGAAACTTGCATCATTGACTTCAGTCGGTTGTAATATTAGTGTTTATACCCTTACACACACACAGAGAATTATAGACTTGTTTACTGACCGCATGTTAAACGTTTGTCTGTTTACTCACGCAAACAACGCAATCAGCAAACAAAGTTGTTTTTTTTTTGAATTGATACTGTTTAAAGAGAATTTGTAGAGAATGATACAGATCTTTATATGGCTTTTGTTGTGGGCTGCCACTAATTCATGATTTAAGAGTTATTTTGTGCAAAAGTGCAGGCAGATTAAAAGCCACTCAAGTTTCTGTTGGCCTGTTACAAACAACATTAACGAGCCTAACGACTGTTCTCATGATGGTGTAATTCCAGGTCCTCGGGTCCTCAGTTCCACTGCACCATCGAACTTTATTGTCTGAGTCTCAGTTTTCGAGTTCAATGTGCACACAGGTAAACTGGATCCCGCCTCCCACTCCCAGCGGCTTTTTGTGATTAGGTGGGGAAAGTGGGGAATAGGGAGGAGAGTCTTTCAGCAATAATAAAAAAACAAATACAATAATTAAATAAATAATAAGGGAGAAAAGGAAAAAACTCTGAAAAAGCAGATTTTGTAGCTGTACCGGTGTGCTTTAAAAAAAATTAAAAAAAAAATGGGTGTCGCTCGTCCGAAGCACGAGAGAAAGATAACCACCTCCACACACACACCATACCCACCACACAAATCGCGAAGGGGAGACAGAAAAAAGTTGAAGACAGACCTGATAATGAGCGTGCGATGCAAACAAAGTAAAACAACACTCCCAAGGCATCAAGAGCACAAATATTTGCCATCGGTAATAGGACATTTTAAACCTAGTTCTCTCCTTGTGCTTCAATCACGATGACTTTTAATGATAAACGTCACATGTTCTCTGGGTGAGATAGAGGAAAGAGCAAGAGAGAGAGAGAAAGGATAGAGAAAAAGAGGCAGAGCTAGTGTGTATGTGGGTGCGTCCGCGTCCACATCGAATATCTAATATTGATTGTACATACACGGATTAGAAAGTCTAACTCTATTCTGTCGAATACAACCACATAAAACAACTTCAGAGTGGAAGATCAATCTTTCAGCACTCTTAGAAGAATAAAATCTACTTGGAGACCACATCCCCTCACTGGTTTCAGTCCTTCTCTGTCCCCAACCCTTCTTCTCTCTCTCTGATATGTGTGTTTGTGTTTGTGAAGTTTCTCCGAGGAGTGGGTGGGGTTGGGAATAATGGTACCTGTTGTTCACTTATGTAAGACAGAAAATGTCACCAGATTTTTCTTTATCCGAGGAACATAAGCCTAGGTGTCTGAAACAAGGTTAAAGACTCTCTGTCATTAGCATACTGTCGATAATTTATTCCTCAGACCGACTCGTGCAACACCAGGAGGTGCTCGCGTTAGCTCGAGCTCAATGTCGGGTGTGGTGTCAGGAATTGTGACTACATTGTTTTTTAACTCGAAAAAGAGCGATCAAAAATAAAAAAAAAAAAAAAAAACCTCAAAATAAGAGCTACATCTCATTAAAAAATGTTTTCTATCTTTTTAAAGGCAACTAAGAAGCAGTTGTTATTTATTTTCAGCCGTTATGAGATTTAAGCGTTTAAGCAGGAAAGTTGAATTAGGAAGATTATAGTAAAACACCATTTGACGAGGACAATAATGATTTAAAAAAAAATTAATCAGCTACGATGCAAGTGCAACGTGCGAAGTTATAATGAGTTGTTTGACCTAAAGTACGGGCAGTTTATTGTATGAGAATTTGTTGTGATGTCTTTTCCCCTGAAACTGTCAACATTTTTAGAATCTTAAATAAATCACAGAAATGAGGTTAAACGTATCTTGTGTTGAAATTTATGTTTAAAAGTGTGTTTTAAAGATAAACATAGAATTTTTAAATTTGTTTTTACGTTGTAAAATTCGCCATCTTTTGAAGACTGTTTAAACTAATGTATTACAGAAAATTAATCGGTTGATAATTAATTAGTTGAACGACACACTAATCAAAGAAAAAAAATACTTGACAGATGAGATGCAGAGACTAGGAACTGCAAGGAGAAAATGAAAAACGAAAGACACAAAAAAGTGAATCTTGTGCATAATGGAAACAGTGAAGGTAGTGTGAACAATGTCGACAAAGTGAACAACAGCGACTTTAGTGAAGAAAGCAATAGGTTGTTGGTGTCGGGAGTAGTAAGTACCTCCAGTCTTTTGTCCTGAGCTAAGGAGAACTAATCTTGTCAAATTCAAGTTTTCTCAGGGCCATTCTTATTGTCCTTTTATAGTCTCCCGGTCACCCACATTTTTTTTTAAACTTCGATGAATGGAAGTGGGGATCGAATCGCTGTGATGCATGCAAGTGGCGTATCGTCTCAAGCACGAGTGTTTGCGGGTCATCGAAGTCAGAGTTCAAAGGTTGAACGTCCTGAGGTTTTGCTTTCATACACTTCCGCTTTCCGGAGACCATTTGCATATAGAGAGATGGTGAGACCACTCGGGCTGCATTCAAATACCTGTCATTCTCTTCTCTATATTTTTTCAAATGATCATCTCAAGCTCTCAACCATCGCTCTTTGTGTGTGTGTTTGTGTGTGTGAACGCGCGCGTTTCTTTGGTGTAAGTCGAACGTTTCTGTTTTAGTCACTAGCAAACATGTAAACAAATATACAGGTATTCTGCAGTTTTCAAAGTTGATACTTTTCGTTTTCTTCTTCAGTATACTTGTCTATCAATCTATGCACTAATATTGCCTGTGAATACATATTTGTCACCTCGTGGATACACACATACAGCACCGTTAGACATTTTCTTGTCATCGTGGTAAGTCTCTAAACAATATCTTTACAACATTTTCTGTCTAAACAAGTATCTTTGCTACCATCCCCATCACTGCCAATAAAATATTCGTTGTTAAAAATCCCTTTGTGTGTATAAAACATCTTTGTTACAACCACCATTCCATCCATACAAACATCCTTCAAGTATCCTTGCTACAAACATTCCCATTCTATCAAACATCTTTGTTACAATCCTATCCAGCCTATAAAACTACATTAAAGTATTTCTGTTACAAAAGCTCCAGTCTACGAATGTATCTCTCTTACAAACCTTTTCTCACTCTCTAAGAGTAGCTTTGTCACAATTTTCTATACGGAAAAAATGCAAACCGCAAGTTGTGACCAAGCTTACTCCTCCACTTCCCTAAAGATAATTCTTCCATCCTTCATTTTTGTGATGTTAAGATGATCACCCATTGAGCAGATGTAAATTCCAATATTAAATTATTGAGTGCAATTTAGTAGAGGAAGCAAACAAAGAGGTGTGAAGGCTCGCTTAATGCCCCTTCACAAAGTTGTTGCTGTCGTCGTTTGATCCGCTGGTGGTGTTTATTGATCGCCTGAAATAATGATGCATCGTGGATGGGGAGGTTATCTGATACTGTATGTTGTATCTTGTCCTGGCGATAAACAAGTGCTTGTTAACGACAGTTTCATCGATTGCGTTGTCTTGGTCAGCCTCGCGTGTTTATAGTCTGAAATCCTGTGTGTGTGTGTATACGTGAGTTCTCATGTTTTAAGGTTTATGTGCGTATTTTTATGGTATGATAACATAGAAAGAAACCTGTGAACTAAAGAGATAAGAATATAAATCACGAAAAGGGAAACTAAAACACACACAAAAAACAAACATACACAGAACACACAGCAATGTTAGAAAGAAATTGCGGTGAAGAGTGTCCAGTCTGAGCTATTTGGCAGTCTAGCTTTTTAGTTTGTTTATCTCAGATCGTCGAGACAAGCTGACAATGGGTCAAACCAGTTATTGTTTGAGTTCTTCAGGTCACATCCATTCCAGTGACAAGTGTCCGACCCTATGAACACCCACACAGCACGTTCCAAACAAAACCCAGAACTACTCGACATCTGCAGGTCGACATCGGCTCTTGTTTCATCCCTCCCTCTAAAGTCTTCAAGTCATCTTTCTCCCCCAGATATATCCAGAAAGAACCTGCTTCACCTGAAACATCCCAGTACATCTAAGACACCCACTACATCCCAGTACATTCCAGAGACATCCCATTACCTACCTCTTTCGTTGACTTGGTTTCCTCCGCCTTCAGCATCTCCCCTGGAGACAAGGCACCACTCGGCAAAGGTGAAGGCACCTCCACCCAGGTCGTGACCCGTATTTTGGATCGTGTACGAAGATATTCTGGAAACCCCGCCATCTTCCACGATGTGTTCAGTCTCACAACGAAAGGGATCCACACTTCAAGAGGCTGCGGCCAAAGTGTTGAGCAGCCATGCTGGTGGTTCAGGACGACTTCTTGTGAACGTCTTCGTGTACCGCTGACAATTTTTACCAACAATTATCAGGACCCTCGCCACTCACTCGATCGTCGTTGGTTGGAATTTCAGGCGAAGACTACACAGAAGAAAATGTTAGCTTCGAAGTCAACCGACGTGTGTTGCTGTCGTCCTGTGACTGCTAGGAGACAGCCATTGGCCCTGACACAGCAACGTCACTGAAGTTCATTCTGTCACTGTCCCCAACATTACCTTTCAGAAAAAGAACAACAAAAAAAAAAGTAAATAAATGAAACGCTCGCTTTCGACAGCACGCATTGTTCGTCGTAAATCAAATGTTAAGCTCCTAGCGGCAATGAAAAGAACTATAGATAAACCCTTCACGCTTGTCTTCCCCTGTCGTCTCTGTGTTCATTGTTTTCAACAGAACACTGCAAGTGGCCTGGCCCCAAAGGTCATCTGTAAGAAGTCGAACTCTCGCGGGTTTTACAGACCTTTCATTGCAGCCACCAGGAGTCTTTGAGCATGGCGAGCTGACGGTCTCAGCTCTTAACACGTTTCGCCCCGTGACAGCATGCAGACCACCACCACCACCACCACCACGACCACCACCCACTCGCCCGCTGTGTTCAGGATCTGCCCTGTCCTCGGCTTCCACGCCGGCGTTCGAAACAAATGTTCGTCAGGCAAAATATCACAACTATTGTTCAGACCAACATTTCAACTCAAAATAAGATTTTGCCTCATCTCTACTTTTCATAAACGATTTTTATGTTGGAAATCCTTTCGATATAGCCACCTGTAAATTATTGCTAAAAAAATTAATGTATTTTTATAATAAATTCTGGCAAGAAAAGTCAAGAGAATAAGAAGTCTTAGGTGTCTTGATCGTCTTTTGAACACGACACCTTTTTTTAATGGTATACATTTATTTCATGTGTTTATAAAGTTTAGTTTATGGTATCGAAAGACATTTTATGAGCTCTCGACAAAATGTGTTTATCTCCGAGGTGGATAATTGCTAAGCTTCTGCGCATGCGTCGAGATTTTAGTTACAGAGCTCGTCACTCATGGATGATAGTGACACTTTAATTAGCAAGAGAAATCGTTACAGAATCGATTCGTCTCAGAACAGCTTTTAAAGTGACCCTGAAGTGAACAAAATAATGGCATTCTGTCTCTTTCTGACCTTTCGGCCAAAATGTATTGTTTCCGGACACGACTTGTCACGTGACCAGATTTTGTTTTCATCCATTCTGTTCCTCTTGTAGAGGGTATAGAGTGAAAACGGCTCCAGACTACCTACCCCTTCCCCAGTGTTAGGTTGGTGGTCAGCTGCATGGACCAGCTGTATCGTCCGCTGGCCAGCTGCATGGAGCAGCTGTAGTGTCCCTCGTCAGTCAGGACATGGCAACCATCTTCACAGTGACACCTGTCCACTCCCTTGCCTGGTATGCTTTAAACTGTGATCAAAAGTAAAACAGTAAAGAAAGCAGTTTATTCCTCCTGTACAGATAAGCTCTCTCTGTTCTTTCCTCCACTAAAGACGAAATACTTCTTGCTAACGATCGAGTTCTCAAAAGAAGTTTAAGCTGTGGTTTTTGTCAGGTTAAGCACTGGCTTAGACTAAGCCATGTTTAAGGTGAGACGAGAAATCCGAACATGAACATGAGAAGGTGGAATAGGGATTCTATTTTCTTTCGTGACGAAAGGTGATATTCTCTGCGGGAGGTGAGGAAGGAGAAATGCTGTTCGCTCGCTTTCTCTTCCTTCGATTGTTCCGACAGCAGACACAACATAGATATCAAGGGTTTTGATGACGAACGTTCATATGCGAGGTAGAGTATTTGATGACACTGCTAGACGAATTAGTGTTCCAAGTGTGATTTATGAGTTTGTTTAACATCAGACAGTGCACCTTTAAGTCCACAAAGGCTCACGCACGCGAACACATACACACACACGATCGCATAAATGGTAAAGTACCGTAACTTTACGATCGTTTGGCAGTGAGATGTTAATCTGTTCATTTATCACGGGAAGGGAAGAGGGACCTTGAGAAGACGATGTCCATATCCTCTCCCTCACTGCCTTACCTCTCTCAGTCCTCTGTGGAGTCAGGTAGACTGCACACCTTCGGGTTCGAGGGCTGTTGTGCCAAAGTAACTGCACATCTGGATTTAGAATGGACGAATGACAAAAAGGAAGAACGAAGAAAGAAAAAAATGATTGACATCATCAAGTTATTTAATTCCTTGGTGCGTCTGTCATGAAGCCTTCAGACGCTCGCTTTATACGAGACTGGAATTTTCAGGTCAGTTTTTCCGTGGGTCATTCCTCTCCTCCAGTCTCACCTCGCTGCCCACCCGACCTTGTGACTGTTCACGCACCGTCCAAGGAAACTTTTGACAACGAATTCATTAACAGATATTCATGAGACTCACGAGGTCATGAAGGTCGACAAAGACACGAGTTATAAAGGTTTGTAAAGAGTTTCTATTGTCGACTTACAAAAGCAAGCAAGAAATTGCTTTTAATTTGAACTTTTTGTGATTTAGTTCGAAGTACCGAGCTACCTTTGTAGGTTAACCTGGGGTCACCATGAACTGAACGAATAGCCAAGAACTCATGTGTGACAGTCTGCAATAAATAGTAGGGGCAGAGATTTTTCCATAGCAACCTTCGACTCTTCTGACCAAAGAAAAATAGGGCAAAAATATTTCCAACGACATAAAATGAAGTCAGCTGTAAGCAGGCAGATTATTGTTCTCCATGTCTTGTATTATTCCATGTAGGAAGGGTCCAGGAATATTCATGTCGAGGCTTCAGCCGGTCAAGCTGATAACATGCTGTACGCACGCGCACACACATTTACAGTATGTCAGTGTTACAGGCAATGAATGAGTAAGGACTATTTGTTAATTAGACTATCTGTGGACAAACTTGACCTTTCATTGGACAATGATGTTTTTCGACATGTATCTTGAGGACAGAAGGGAAGTATTTACTGAGATTTGGTGGAAAAAAATCTTGAACAAGTTTACCTAGTCATTAGAATCAAAATTTGCACCCCACTAGGCCTTTAAATGGTTTACAACTCGACATTGACTCCAGCATTCTTCCACTGGCCTTGCAAGGACCTACAACTTACCTGTGTTCGTGTTGTATCTGAGGGACAAGTAAAAAACGCAGGGTTAGGAATGAGGATGGTCGAGAAAAACACACTTATCAATGTTCAAATAAGTGACATCACAGCAACACAGAAACCCGGATGTGAATCTCTTACCCAGACTTGTCTCACCTCGCGAAGAACCATGGACTTCTACACCTGAACCTTACCTTCAGGCCCTTGTGTGTGGCTCAACGGTATCGTCAGTAGGTTTGATTGATAACTGATCGAAATGCGGGGGATCGGTATGGGAGGAATAATCCTTCATTAAGGGGAGTTTGTTGTTAATATTGGACAATTCTCAAATTATTTCATTGATAAATTGCATCATATATTTATGCCAATAAGCACGCATGTAATAAACAATACAGCAGAAAGCTTGAATGCAACTAGAAAAAATATTATCTAAAAAAAATAAAGGTTACCCAAGTGCGAGAAGAAAAAAGGAAAAGAGGTCAATGGAGAGCGAAGTGAGGTGGGAGAGGGAAGGATCATAGAAGAGAAAATTAAAAAAAAAATTAGAAAGCCCAACTCGTTTATAGGAATCGTGTCTGACACCACTCAACAGATTTTCGCCGACCTTCATACAAAGTAAAATTTTATTGCCTCTACAATTTATTTTCTCTACCCTCAGCCACGTACGACTCCGAATCTTTCTAAATTGACCGTTTGTTGGTCACAGCGCCGTTACATTTCAAAGGAATTCGCCTCCGAGGGCTGAACAGCGGCGGGTGGCAGGACCATTGGTGGTGGTGGGTGTGGCACACGGTCCAAAGACCTCAAAAGCAAGCAGCAGACATAAAGACCCATTCACTGACGGTACTAATGTCTTCCTGCCAGGCACCGACGCATTAGACTGGGGTGTCGGGTGGGGTGGGAATGGAGGAAACGAGCGTCATTAGCAACGAGCTCAAATGCAGCAAAGACACGAGTAAACGAAGGAGAAGAAAGCTCGGGACAAGTCAGTCCCATTGAACGGCCGGTGGCTCGTGTCGTGCCCTGGGGTTAGTAACAAGGAAAGTGGATCGGCGACAAATCGACCTCCAGGGGTCGTAGTCATGAAGCGAGGGCAAGTCGTTGCCGTGGGGAAGTTAGGGAACTTAAGAAAAAGCGTCTTATAAAGAGGTGTACAGAGCCCCGCAAATGTTTAACCCCAGAACCAAAGTGATGGCAAAGAGGCTCTGTGGTGAAGAAGCATGAAGAAGAGTCCATGGGGTCAGAGAATCGTAACTACGAAAACGAGATGCTTTTTCTTAGAATTCCCAACTTTGCTCTAGGGAAACGACTTGCTCTCGCTTCATAACTGCGGTCCCAGGTCGCTCACCTTGGCGTGCGAGATCGCCGTTGGGTGGGTACATTACATGGGTGAGCTGGGACGAAAGTGTCTTTCTTCTCTCCCCTATTTGGCCCACACAAAGTCTGTTCCTTGAAAATGGAGAATTAGTAGTTGTTTTACTCATTGACATTCCTCTAAGTGCTCTCAATCGCGTCTCGTCTGTCTCGGTGTTCTAATCAAAGTTTTATCTTGCTAAAATAAGTTAAACGTTAATTGCATGACGCTTCTTCTGGGAGTGGCTATCAATGTCTGTGATTCTTCTTTGGAACTCAGAACTTCTTGGGTATCAGCGTGTCCTCTTCGTCGGCACTAAAGCATAATTCACTGGGGTGACATTTTTCTTTCAGTTGTAGGTTGCTTCCGTTTACTTGTATCAACCTCAGTTTTGACCGCTTTCCGACGCCATCTCCCTGAGCTTTGCAAGGTAACATCACACATTAGGAGCAGGTCTGCCTGGTTGTTGCCCCACCTTCAACTCTCATCCTTCCTCTCTCACCCACACACATTTTAAGTCTCTAGAAAGGTTTTATTCTCCACGTCTGGTATGTGATAATGTGGTGCAGGATACCAGCATGGCAAAAAAAAAAAAAAGGATGTTAAAAGGGACACCAACCTCTGACAGGACAACAGCACCCTTTTTCACCAGTGCATGTGCAACATGGACATCAACAAATGAAACAGCCATGGAGAAATGTACAATCCACCACTTGATAAAGAAGAATACACCATCCACATCAAATGTCCTAGTTGTTCTGCACAAGGGCAAAAGACTGTTTTCTTGGCAAATGTGTTCTGTACACACACAACTGTTCATGCACATATATACACCACACAACACACACATAAACTTGCTGACTTCTTCAAAATAACATTCATATTACTTTTCCATGGGAACACGAATATATAAATAAGTCAAAACAGACATGCTGGTCACAGCATATCCATCACTGATCCTACAATCATCCATATAAGGTAGGCAATATTAGGGTCTAGCATGGGGCCGGGTACCAATAGGACTTTTTAAAAAGGTTACTGGTACAAGTGTCGGAGAAAAGTGAAGTTGTCACATCTGAGGTAAGAACAAAGTGTCATGCAGGGCTGTCTACAACTATCTCTTAGTTTAAATGCTAAGACAGAAGGCTATGCCTTCAAGTCATGCTAATCTGTTTATACATATAATATATATGAAAAAATTCACTTGTCGACAGTTTATACTTCTGCTTAACTTGGCTGCATCTCCAGAAAATCTCGATCTATAAAACATGTCTACTGCAATTGGTACAGGCATGTGGACATTAAAAAAATGGAATGGACAGAGGAATTTAAGATGCTGTGGAGTAAGAGTGTGTGAAAGATAATCCATATGCTTAAGTTAAAGGAAAGTTTGAAGGGAATAAAGTCTTAAACTATCCACATCTGTTTATTCCTCTAGTCATACTGAAATTATCAAACTTTTAATGACAAAACACTGTTCTCTTGAAGAAAATATCTCATTGCCTTGTTAGATGAAAGAATTATGCCAGACTTTATAGGTATTATACTTTAATTACAGCGATCTCTGTAAAAGTAATAAAAAACAGATTGGAAACTTGTCAGCTGACAGAAATGTCAACATATCTCCAAGGCAAGAGATCATTGAAAAATAAACTGGTTTTTGCGGAAAGCTTTCTGAGATGGAAAAAGTCAGTCCCTTGACCTGAACTGACTGCTGGTAAATGCTTGCAGCAGCTGACAAAAGTCACAACTAAGGCCTTTGCTGAGCAAGCAGCAAGCATGTTCAGCATGTTAATATCTCTTATGGTCACATGATTTCTAAAGAATTCTGGACAAACATTTCAACTTAAATCAAAACTCTGATGGAACATTTTAAGGGATTTGTAGTTCTTGCCATTCTCACCAGCTGATTGGAATGGAATTTAAATGACGGTATGATATTCAAACTTTGTAAAACTTATCATTAATTCTCTATACAATCCTCTAGTGAGGAAACTAAAGGGCAGTCACTACTCTTTAAAAATCCTTCAAAATGAATTTGAAATTATGTCCATCAATGTTTAAGAAATGTTTTACTACTTGTGTACATGTGCTATGTGTAATGTCATTATTTCACAAGAATGTGTGACACAAGGCATTTATTTCACATGAATGTAGGGGAACTTTTTTCTTATTCCCCACTTTCCCCCACATTTTCCTACATATGAACATTTTCTTGATATATATACACACACAATGTTGACTGACACTGTCACAGTGCACATGCTTGTTTCAAACCCTGGTTTAAAATGTAACATCTTGACATAAAAACTATAAAAGAAATATCAAGCACAGGATCTTAACATACAAAAATGAAATATATCTTATACAAAATCTAACGTGCTCTCTTTCTCTCACACACTCTGAAAAATAAAAATAAAGCAAAAAGAATAAGAAAAATGCACAGGATCTTAACACACAAAACTTTAACAAATTCTCAGGCTCGGGCTGGGTTAGCACCTTTTTCATTCACAAAAATGTCTACATATTCTATCTTCATAATGAGCATGTTTGTGACGAAAAAGGAGTCTCAAGTGCTTATGCCATCTGCTTCTTCCCTTCAAAACTGAAAACGACAAAAAACAAAAAACCTACATGAATGTAACATGAAGTCCTTAAACAAATCTGTACATTTCATGCTTGTAAGGCTTATATCAACTCTTGAAAATAACAATAAGCGTATTTAGCAATGACACCTCTATAAAGCAGTTGAGTCCAAAAGCTACCAGCTGTGACTGCATCATCAAATAAACAAAACAAGCTGCTGACACTGTAAGAAATTTTCCAGACGTTATAAAAAAATGACTTGCACAAGAACCCTCATACAGACATTCCACAATGTCATGAGAACAAGAAAGTAACAAACCACAAACATTTATATTGCACTTGATGAGGGAGCCAACCTTGTGCAGTGAGCAGCATGATTCATGTCATCACCCAACACATTTGTTCCCCTTTTGAAGCAAAGAGTGACACTTGAAGCATGTGTGCCTATGCATGAGCACACGAAAACAAAATGACTGAAACCGGTACGACACACATTTTAACAACTGATACACATAATCTGCCAGCAACCCACTTGATATCCAACTACCTCACCAACTCACTCATTTTTTCTTTTATCAACAAACATCCATATATACATTCAGTTGGGGGAGGGGATGAAACAAACAAAAAAAGTAGTAGTTTATTTCATCAGTTTCTTTATGAAAATCTTGTCAAAGAAACTTTTTCTGCAACTATAAATAAAGAAGAAATAAATAATTTAAATGAACAAGATTTGTTGTTTGGGCATCCAGATGTCGACAAAAATCAAAATCAAAATCAAAATAAAACCTTGCCCATCACATTTATGCTTAGAATAATAGGAATGGGAAAGAGGGAAGGTTATTCAAAATGAAGTCTTTTTTTTTTTACCTGATCCTCAGACCTATTGTGTTTACTGAATACAGTAAGAAAGAAAAGCACTTCACTGTTCCAAAACTGACAGCAACAATACCTCCTGCCACATACACACAAAAGTCATCAAACTATCAAGCATAGTTAAGGACAACCATAAACAGAAAAGACAGAAGTTAGGGATGGGAGTGATTTGCTGCTACGAAGAAAAAACAGGTCACAGTTCAGTAGCTGGATGGATGGCAAAGCAGGATGGAGATGTTTTTTTTTTTGCAGTGTCAAGAATGAGTACAAGGGTCAAAGATCCACATTCAACCTGTACTGATTACCTGGCTTCTATCTCTTGTTTGGCCCAAAAAACAAAACAAAAAAAAAACCTCAAACAAAAAAGAACCAACAAAACTTGCTTGAAAATGTCAGTGCTTGAATGTTTCCAAAAAAATGTTTACATGCATCTTTCACAATTTTTTTTCTGTACAGGAGATTTAAAATTAATCCACAACTGCCATTTTACCTCAAGATATGGAATGTGGAGAAAGCAGTCGCAAGCTGTGTTACCTGTTTGCACTATCAATAATACATACATATTAATTATGTCAATATAAAACACTAAAAATAAAGTGAATGAAGATAATAAAGCTGGCAAAAACTTAAGACTTGGACTGTGACCATGCACAATTATGTTACTAAATGACAAGATGACCTACACTTTTATTTTAAAAAATTATCTCTTAAAAATAATAATTTACTTTTAAAATATACTGTCCAAAATTCTTCTACATGCTCTTCTAAATAGGCTAGCCTGACTTCGGTTTAAAATGCCAAGAGGTAAACATTGTGCTGCACATTTCAAGGTTCTTCTTTACGTACCTCAGAATATTGCCCAAGACAAAAGAATTTAAACAAAAATCATGCAATAACAGAATCATCATCTTTATTGACATTATGCAATTTTACTATGCTCATTTATCTTTCTGTGCTTGGAGACCCTTTAAGATTCCTAGTTCAGTTGGTATCACAGTAATGAGGCATGTCTTGCCCACACAGTGACAGCTCGACTTTGCCTCCGTTATGTGCCATCTCCTCTTACCTCCTACAGTTGCAGAACTCTAGGTCTTGGATATTTATGTGAAAAAAACAGACTGGGCTGTTTCTTTAATTCAATATTTTGTTTCTGTGTTTGTGAGGGAAGGTGGGATAACACACATACACACTGGCTACATTTATGCATACATTTACTCAAGAGATTTTGATATCAATAAGCGTCTTATGCTGCAGTTATCCTCCTGTACTGTTTAATGTGACAGGTCATAAAGAGATTTAATTTGTACTGTATGTATTTGTCTTTCAGAATGTTTCTGTTTTTCATTTTTTGAACATAGTCTTACTGCTAACTTGACCTGACCCCTTCTACCAATTTTGCAAACCTGAGAATAGTAACCAATACAACAAAGGTAATACTTGTACATGATGTCACAGAAAAAGTACATCTGAACATACTGAAATGAGACAACTTTAAAGGTAACGAGGAGACTAGCAAGAATCTTAGTAATGTGTACAGCATAAAGTAAAAATAAATTAACCATATATTTTTTTTACAATTTAAAACATATCCACACAAAATGGGGACATCACTTTGAGAATTTCAAGCCAAGCCAGAGAAGAGATCTAACCCCAAAAATGTATAGGGAAATAAGTTTATAAAACTATTATGACAAATTACCAGCAACGAGATCCCAGTTGTTGAAATGACCAATAAATTGAGTGCTGAATTATTATGAGATGTGTTGTAATATGTAGCGTCAAATGATTTAATTCCCACTGAACAGAGCAACACTTTGAAGCTTGGCTGATCTTGTTGAAGTGCTTTCCAAAAAGCCACGATTTTGTTTCTTACAATTGTTTGTTCTGTTTTTCTTTTTTACCTTTTCTCATGACAAATGGAGATAAAAACACAAAAATTTACCATCCACCTGTTCATAATTCTCTCCTGTGGCAGACTGATCATATTAGGCTGACAATTATACTTCACAAATTGCAGCATTAAAAAAAATTCAGACAATGTGACTAGTATAATAATCTTATCAACCATTTAATGACTGATCAAAAGCCAGAAATTTACTGAGGAAAGGTAAGACTAATAACTGATATCCATTATCCTTAGCCCCAACAAATATACAAAACTTGTTTTAAACCAGTTTTTTGTGAAAAAGAGTGTACTAATAAGTAAAGCTATCCTACCCCATAGAGCACAGTCCTATGTCTTACCAAAAGGCAACAGGTAACTGTTCAGTATGAGAACAATTTATTTTGTAGTGATACAAAATTTTAGTAATTTGGATTGCAACCAATGAAAATACAATTCTCTTTCAATATTCTCGCAATATTTCATTAAAATTACTATATTTTTATGGAGAAAGAAGATTGGAGTTACCTGCTCTAAAAATAAATGTTAAGTCAAAAGGCACAAAGTACATGATTGGGAAAAAAGTGAAGGAAATGCTTCTTTAGAAATAGGTGAGCAGATACAACAAACACTGAAGTTTCTTGTGACTTATATTCCAGCTCTGTATCTCATATGGTAATGTGACCATTGAAAAATGTCTAGTTTTACAAACTAAATTAAATCTGTGTCAGCTATTTAACCTAGGGTACCTGTGGCAGCACTAATGACAAAACCATAAAGGAGCAATGTTGCATTAACAGGTTGGTTATAATGACCAAGTGTTATTACAATAATGTGACTGTCCTTTCCTGTTTGATGCAGTAGACAAAGTAAAATGAATACATTCAGTATCTCCTAGGTGTTAACTTTAAGCATTACTCAGGCCCAGAATTTTAAATTAAAACAGTTAACTGCTAGTGGTATTTGGGATAAGCAGATTTAACCCAGATGCAAAGCTTAGCACAAGCACCACTCGGGGTACTGCTCTAGTGGCAATCTCTTGTTCTAGTGCAAACACAGCACTTAGGTTTATCCCTATTAAAAAAAATCTGAAGCAATTTTACTTGTTTCTTCTCTGACCCTTCTTTTCTTGGATATTCTTTTAGCAATGATAATCAATTGCTAATTACATATTTAGCCATGATAATCAATCACTAAATACATTTGCAATCAGTCTGCCAGATCCTTATCTACAATGCTTTTTTACACCTTTCTCTCTCTTTCTGCATGCTTTCCCTTGTTTCCTCTCTTACAGCTTTCCCCACCCCGTCACCCACCAACCCAGAGTCCCCGCTGACATCCATCCTAAAGAATTTTAAGATACCCTGAATATATGCAGAAATAGAACAGTTGTTATGCCTTTGTAAATGATAATAAAATATATGTTGACAAATACCCTTGTTTAAAAAAATCTACACTCTCCATGTGAATGTGAGAGATTCACATTTTTCTTAAAGGATAGATGCTAACGTAGTAAACTCAGTGCATGATGCATTCTGCTGCAAATGATGACTGCATTTGTTTTTCTAAAACATAACAAAACATTAGAAACGACAACAAAAGATATTAAAAAGAAACTGTGTTTCTCTAAGTATGTACAGTTCACAAACAAGGTCTAAAAGCATACAGAAACATACAATCTTTCTCTACAACAGCTTTTCTTAGCTGATTCTCAAAAGGTATTTTTATAAATGTACATCTCAACATGAGACCAAATCTTAAAAGAAGAAAATCTAAACAGTAATAAAATCAAAGTTTATGGAAGATGAAAATAAAAATTGCATACATGTATTATCAGTTAGTGGGATTCAAAAGGTTCATTTATTTTTTTTACTTCACTCCCCTTGCTGCCATCTTTGTGGTTTGGAGACCTGAACCTTCTACATGATGTAGATCAAGCAAGGTCTTGAAAACAAATTCCTCTCTGCTATCACCAGATGGCAAAGATAATTCAGTCATAAGCTCACACATATGATGCAGGTACTAGATCAACACTTTTCAAAATAAATAACATCTGATTTACACAAAAATAGTAACACAAATGAAATTCAAACATTCATCTCACTCTGACAAAGGTCTCAGATCTTTAGCTACTTTATGAACTCACGGAAACATTTGAGCATCACCAATTAATGCAAACACACTGGTTGATGATTGGGATAGGGTAAGCAGAAGGGATGAATCTTAAAATAAAAGAAAACACAAAACTTAAGAACTTTTTTTCTCCAGCCTATTATGTTTTACATTATCAACATTCATTATTTTTAGTTATTAAAATGCCTATAGGTTGTAGTGTGTGTGTGTGTGCATGCACAAATTTAGGGACACATAACTCTTCCACAAACTTCATTTGTGGAAGAGCTCACAGTACAAAATCTTCTATGTAGCATTCTTCATGTGCCTATCTATCCCAGCTGCTCCGATGTCTAGTCTACAAATAGTTTATCCTGTCCACAAATTCATTCAGCAAGTAGAATCTGGCTCAATAAATGTTTTACCTTCCTTAAATGTTATGAACTCTTTCCTCCTTCCACACAAATTCCTGCACATACACATAATTTTAGATATTTTACATTTCTCCGGAGTGTCATAGCACTGCTGATAATGCACACATCCAGCTGGTCAATATCTGAAAACTTATACAAGTCTATGTTGTTCTCATCATGAAGAACTGAATTCTCATAGTTGTTTGAATGACATTTCACAAAAGATGTTTTCACTGTAATTACTGCTTGAGAATCTTCCATCCTTAGGAATATCCTTTAAATGCATTTCTCCAACTATGAAGAAAGCACTCTGACACAATCACCAAGCTCCACATCCTCTGACCAGAGGAACAATGTGGTAGAGAAAACATGTAAAGAGGAAAAATGTGGAGTTTGCCCGGTAGAGGTCATGCTGAACATCAAATCATGCATCGGGCTCTTTCTTGGGTCAACATCACTTTGGCTGAGTGGGTGATGCTGATTCAGGATCAGACAACTCTCAAGAGTCAGATGCTTTATGAGTTACCTTTTCCTTCTCAGCAAAAATCTGGCTCCATACAACTAAAAGAAGAGACTGCTCATTGTAGACAACTCTGAAGCTTATCAACCCACTCCTGGGCTGACTTGGAGTCTGTCGACATGAAATTGTATACCCGCCGAACGGTGCGCATCTGCAAAAGATTTTCAGGAACTGAGAGCACAGTACCAAAATTTACCTTTTATCTGTTTACAAAGCTGGCTGCCATCATTATAGCCTTAGCTGCTGGTTGACACCAATATTCTTCCATATCTCTGTGAATGTGATGGTCTCCTGCTTTCTAGCCTTCTGCATATCTTTTATTCTCTCCTCATTTTTATGCTCTCTTCTTCCCCAATTTACATTACTAAAAATATCTCTATCTGAGGCAGTTACAGCAAGTTTACACCTTACCTCAATGAAGGAATTTTCATCGGCCTTTTTAGGGGCCCCAGGCATGTTCTTGATCAACTGTACAGACTCCACTTCTGCCAGGTCAATGAAGCCCTTGCAGGTTGAATCCTCCATGGCATCGTAGTAGCGCATCTGAGAAGAAATTGCAGGTTTAACTTTCAGACTTGAAGACTCCTAGCTCATTATACCAAAGGATGACAATAAGACAATGAAAGGATGAAAAGATAAAAGTAAGGAAAGAGAGAGAAAAAGAGAAAGTCATGGGGCGGTCAGCATACAAAAGCAGCCTTACACACTCAACGTTCAAGCAACCCTTTCCCACAACACTGCACACACACACACTCTAATATGTCCAGCTACTTGATTATAAAATACTCAATGTCATCAAATCTAAGCACAGATACTCTCATGAAAGGTATGTGGAGGAATGTCAAAATATCCCAAACTTCAAGCATAGACACCTGATGCTTCATGGAGTCAAGGACAAACCAGCGCTGTTTCCAACCCTTGAATACAGCCCCTTTCTTGTACAAGTAACCCTCATGAGTTCGATGTTCTCCATGACTTGAAGTAAAGTTTTCAAAAGATGGACCGGGTCCTGTAAAAACAAAAGCAATCAACATTACCCACATTTTACCAAAAAAAGGGGCAAAAAATGTGTAATTGTTTTTTAAAAACCTTATGACCAGCTTCAGTTTATGGATCTGGTAAAAACTTGTTTAAGACATGGTCACACAAATGGCAGAAGACTGAATATTTAACAGACCTGCAGTGACTGAACCAGTATCTGACCCCCCGACACGTGAGACACTGGATGAGCTTGTACTTGTGTCAGTTATGTTTTTCAGCTTGCAGCATGTTTTGGGTACCTTTGGCTGACACTTCTCGTGACAGTTATAGCCACAGTCAGCGCAGTGTACTCCTGGAATTAAATCAAACAATTAGCAGGCCCTCAGTTATTTCACTTAGCAATTATCATATAAACACTGAGACGATGCAAGAAAATAATGCAAAGGAAACACTTGGAGGAAAAATATGGGTAAAAGATAAGAAAAACATCTAATTTGTGTTTTGGCCCTAAATAAAAGAAATAATACCAACAGCTTCTAGGTAGATAAAGATACCAGAGCCTAGTCATTGTAGAGGCAGTGAATTGTAAATAGCTACCATGATACTTGAAGACCAAAGCCCAACCTTCTTCCAACATATTTTTACATTTCCTGATAATTCAGTTACCCATTCCTGCTGGGTAGGCAAGGATGGTCTTCCAGTCACAGACCTCAATAAGCTCCCATAGCTAAGCAAAGTAAATGCCAATAAGCTTCTATGTGATAATGCATATTATTCAACTTGACTGATGACAAAATCAATCATGGAGTATTCCTTAATACACAAAGGTCACAAACCTGTTTTGGAAAAGCCCCACAGCAGCTGTTGACAGAGGTCACAGTACGTGGGTGTTGTGTATGTATGCTTCTCAAATCGGTGAGGCTGTGAAAACAATCGGGCTGATTCACCAAGTATCTTGCCACGGACAAGAATCTCCAGTGTGGACCGTTTGTGGAGGGATCGACCATGGGAGCGAACCATCTGAGTACTGAGAGAGGTCTGGCGATGCAATGGGTCACGGCTGATTGGCATTTCCAGTCTGTCCCACAAGACCTTCCATTTCTGTGGTAAATGGCCCAACTCAGCTTCTAGTCGCTGAATTTCCTGCGAATTGCATTCATTAAAAACTAATCAGCAATATGGTCATAAATCAAATGCTTGTTGTACTCCTACCTCTCTTTTCCTCTTCCTTATGCCCACACACACATACTTCATTAAAATATAACCTCTACAAATATCATTCTTTCTTGAAAATGTTCACAAAACTAGGAAACTTTATAATATTCTCATTGCAGGCACCCACCCTGAACTGATGGTGAAAGAAATTAGGCTGCTGCAGAGTCACATTGTCATAGCAACTGCTGAGAATGACTCGACGCCCATCGGCTCTTGCAGCAGCTGAGTCAGGCAGCATATCAGTGTTTTGCCGCAGCTCACTTTCCACAAGTTCTACGTCATATGATGGACCATGTGCAAGATCTTCCATCAGAAAGTAGTCCCATATCACTAGATTTGAGATGTTGGAATACGGCCTCAAAACCTGGTTGAATGTCAAAAGGTTGGGAGAGCAATTACACAATTTTGGATAGACATTAAAAAAAAAAAAAAAAAACAAAAATTAAATCCCAACAAAATTCTTTTAAAGGATGTGTTTGCCTTATTCAGATTTTCCATTCACATTATCATACCTTGTCAATTCTGGACAGACACAGAAAGATAAAGAAAATTCCATTGTTTAAATTTTTTTTTGGGTAAATTAAACAGATTGCCATTTCCAGATTTTTGGTACATTCATTTTCAGATGATTTTGTTATAAATCTATACAACTTCCGTTAACATTACTGCTGCTGATGGTGCTGCAAAGAGACAGTTTTAACTATTATACCTCTCTCCACCAACACCAAGATCAATATCAATATTCTTCTTTGGTGGGGAAAGGGGGGGCATTTCATGTCAGTGAAGCTTATTATATTAGGGAAATTTGTGGAAGATTCTTTAAATGCTTTTGTGCCACCTGCAAAACATTTCCTAGAGGCCAGATCCACTAATGATTAAGTTTCAAACCATTTCCATTACAGTTATATTTAGCAGGAAAAGGTAATGACAACTCTTCTAGCACACAAATTTTAAAAATGGCTAATTTCCTGGATATTTAGGAGAATAAAATTTTCGAGAGACTTTCTTTTCTCTTAACACTTTAAAGAGGTTCTGACAATTTGTGACTGAATGTTCCTCTAATTGCAAACATATTCAGGAAACAAAGTAATTACTTGTTCCGCCTCCACAGGATTGTACATGAAGTTGTAGAAAATGGCAGACTTGCGGTGCTGTTTGTCCATGTAGTCCCATAAACTAGCTGCTGTAGTTCCTGACAGCCCATGCTTGGGTGAAAACCCTTGTGCATCTGCCATCTCCTCCATGGTGACGGAACCTGAGCGCCGTTCATCTAACAACCACCCAGCTTCAACCCTCTGGTACTCACTATCCAGCATGAAGGTACGAAAACGGTTGGAAACATGGTGGTAGGCGATAAACTTCAGGAAGTATTGGTTGAACTCAAATGACATTGGAAACTGCCGATGGATCTGGACACAAAGCAGATGTGAGCTGTCAATGAGCTGATTCAAGCTCTAAAGGCTGGTACATGACATGCAGATCTACTAGCACAAGCACACACCCATACATCAGCATATACCTGGTGAACTATGTCCAAGAACTGCAGGAAAATGGGTGCAAAGCCACTGGTCTGATGAGCCGCAGTCTGGTTAGACCGATGTGTGAACCTGTGTCCAAATGCTTGCCATTCTTTCTCGATCAGAGCTTTGAAGCCATCAATGGTGCGATAGTAAGGATCAAGCAAGACCTCCGCCACACTCACTACCTGCATTGTTGACATTGACATTGTTTGTTCAGTATCACCATGTAAATTATCAGAAATACTGCAGCAACATAGTCTGAACCTTTTCTACATTCCCATGTGAGATCCTGAAATATGTAAACCTATGCAGTATGGTCATTAAAATATCAAGGAAATATTCTTCCCTACGTTACAGTAGTAAATCCAGATCTTTGACATAATTACTGCTCAGTAAATTTCACCTGTCAATTATTAAAACTTTTATCATTGTTAGTTTATCAGTCTTTCAAAATCAATTGATCTTATTATTAACAACTCAAATATGTCTAACACTAGTGTTCAATACATGTTGAAGAACAAACAGCTGAACTATAATTGTACTCAATGTGCTAAATGTCCACTGAAAAAAATCAAACCAACAAACCTGTGTGGTGATGTCCCAACCATTCTCCAAACAAACCATGACGGAAGCCCCCTGTAGGTCCATTAAGTCCACCACAGCTCCTGCCAGCTGCATGATATTCTGCAGCTGTTCAGACATTAAGAATCCACTTACTGGAGCAGATCGATAATGTTCATTCATACTGTTTATTGAAACACAAGTAGTTCAGCTGCCACTGTCTTGGAAAACACACATTTCAGTGGTGCTTAAAACAGTGCATGTAGTTTCTAACGTATCATCCTGCAGTTTTTCAGACCTGTTCTGGTATGCTTAGCACACAAGGGGCAAAGTAAAGCAAAAATACAATGTTCTGTGTTCTTAACTGGCTCTACTATCTTTTCTGCTTTCATGACAGAACTCATTAAAACTTATAAACAGGGTGGCTTGTTTCAAAGGCTGTTCACATCTCTTTTCAACACAGTCATTGCTTATCCTCTAAATTTTAAGAAAGCTTCAAAAAGTCTTTCCAACCATGAAAGTTATGTTTTCCTTCTCCCACTGTTCATGTTTTTTTTTAAAACAAAACAACCAGACAGAACCAGTCAAAGATCTCTGACTCACCAGAGGCAGCCACTTAGACTCCTCCACTGCTTTGTGGAATCCACTTTCAGAGTTAGTTGGAGCGCTGCTGGGGACACAAGCCCTTAGAAGTTTCTTGAAGCTGGTCTTGACACGTCCCACTTCCGCAAAGTCCACAGAGATGAAGTCACATTTGGGAAAAGCATCAACTTTAATGGCCTACACACAAACAAGAATAATGACAAAATGAAAAACAAAAACAAGCTAAGCAAAAAGCAGAGATATTCTAATTATGTGTTACACTGTTTAGAATATTTTATTGTTACCAAACTATTGCTAAATGTAGTACTTAAAAAATATTTTGTTTCTAACAGTCCGATACATATTTTTTGTCGAAATTCAAAGAATTTGAACACAAGATACAAGATATGGCGTTAACCTGATTTGCCAACTACTTATTTTGCAATTAATATAGTAGATTATAGATAATTAACTTACATAGGTTTAGCTTCTTAACAATTTGCAAACATGGATTTTGATAAGAATCAAACATTTTGTGGTTTCCCATGAAACTTAACCATTAACCTTCTGACTGACCTTCATCTGGTTCTTCTCCCCGAACACATATAAAGCAGTTCTGTGCAGACCTTGCACAGAGTTGTTGATGAAGTCTCCGCGAGAATCTACATTTCCATTCTGACGGCGACTATCCAAGTCTGGGGACAAACGCATTTTGTCCCTCAAACTGCCCATGCGGTTCAGCGCTGTAAAAGCAACAGTTACAAAAAATAGTAGCACAAAAAAATATTTTAAAAGAAATAAATCTTTATTCAGACATTTCAAGCAGTTATTTCAAAGTTAAAAAAAACAGAAAAACTGTCAACTCAAGGGCCCTCTTAACCAGCCACAGTTCCAATAAAGCACACCATCACAGTTCTACATGCATGCCCTCAAATGCCTTGTCTTGTTATTGTTCAGTCACAATAAACCTGGCAATCACAGTGATGGATACCTGATTGACACAGCAAATGTGGCCAAGCCAAGCCAGAACTTGGCTAAGCTTGGGCTGGTTAAGAAACTCCTTGTGAGAGCCAGAGAGAGGTACAGGGAGAATAGAAAATAACTTCTTAAAAATAACTTCTCATTCACTCTAGGATCAACTACCAAAATGCATCTTGTCAGCTTACGTTGTTTTTCTTACAAGGATTGTAACAAATGGTTTAAGAAATTTTCTGGGCTGAACTGAGGTTACATGAGTACACTGAGAATCAGAAGAATTGAACAATCTGCTCAACTTTTATGCTCCTTACCAAATGTTCTGTTTTAGTAATTCCTTAAATTTTAACGCTACGCATGTTCATAACAATTACTTGCTAGTCTATGCTGCCTACAATAAACAAAAACCTAAGAAATGCTTTTACAATCAAAGAAGTATATTTGTTTTCACATTCTGCAACACATCCCAAACCATATATCACATTTCCTTATCTTCTTACAAAATAAAGATGCAAAGTTTTAGCAACAAAAACATCATTATTCCTGTATGATCACAGCAGAACCCCAGCTATAGGTCTCACATGCTGTTAACATTGTTCAAGCGCTGATATTATGAATACAAAAATAACGACAAAAAATGATACAACCTAGTATTTTAGAGAACTCGGTTAATGGAGGTTTCTAGTTTAACAGTTTAGTTAAATAAGCCAAATATGAACTGCGATAAATGTCTTGCCATCCATAGAGAACACATCAAAGATGCAGCATGCTGCAGTAAGTTTTTGGCATGAGTAACTCAGTACTTATATATATTTATTGTACTTGAGTGTATATATATATATCAATCTTTAAAAAAGTGAAAGTGGCTAAAAGAAGTCTGTTAGTTACTTTGACCAATCAATGAGAAACGTAATCTGAAAAAGACGGCACATTAAGGGATACATTCCACAAGTGGTTACTTTAAAGCTAAAGATAAAAATCTGACTAAAATATATGAGTTAAAAACTGCAAAAACTGATGTCTTTTAATGAATGTTAATTTAATGATTACCTGCAAAGAAAATAATTACTGTGAGCAGAAAAGCAGCATTTTTGAAATGTTATATCTGTGTGTTTGTCATACAAACTATTGGGGTTTTTCCTCAGCTGTTTTGCCGCTATAAATTGGAAATTTGGAATTCCGTTTTTTAAAATTACTTAGAAAAAAACTACAGTTTATAGTTTAGAAAAACCTGAAGCATCTAGTCAGTGACCCTGAGCACTTTATTAATAAACATATAAAGTATTTACAAATTATTTTGTTAGGGCATCCGCTGTTACACACCTCATTCAACTAATAGACCAGTCAAATTATACAGCTGAAATATACAAAGCAACATAATAGGGATGGGAAAAACCGAAACAAAAAACACAGTAAAACTCTAAATTAGTGTCTACATACATGTCTAAGTGTATTTTTTCACCTATGTCAATAAGTACTGTGATTTTTTTTAAAAAAGGATATTAATGTGAAGTCATTGACTGCCAGTGAGATCTGGCAGAACCAAACAAAAATACATCACCATGGAACAAACGCTCATGCAGCAATCTGTGGAAGCCAGAATGAACAGCGGAAATGTCACGACAACCTAAGATACTGTGGAAAGCTAGTGTAGGAGGGTGTGGGTGTAGGGAGATGTCCAAGTGTTTCAGGTTTCAAGTTTTCAAGCTTAAAAATAAAAGGTTTCCTAAAAATTGTCAGGCGCATTTTACATAGTATGGCTTACATATAAATGACTTTTCTAGTTTACCATAGTAGTTTATGCTGGTCATTATGGCATGTCTTTATCAGTTTGGGACTAGATCCTTCATAGTTCATTGGTACAGGAAATTTGACACTTGTGTTAGCCATAGACAAGAGGCAAAGGCACTGACACCTTGGTATCTCTTCCTTGCTCACAGACTTCTTCTAGAGGTCTAGACACCCTAGAAGTAAAACTATGCCACTGAGACAAAGCTATAGCCAGGCAGACAATGACAACTTGCTCCTCATCTGCTGTTTTGATCTGTGAAGTCAACAAAAACATTCTTCAAAACAGCCTTCTCTCAATTGGATACACCTTGATCATAATGATCCAGTTAAGTTCTGAATGTGTCTATGATGGAGGACCTTAGATATTTTGAATGGAAAGGGGATGTTTTGTTACGATATTGTGTTTTGAAGATGAATGGGTTCACATACTTGCTGGAATCAACATCTGACTGACTGCAATGACACTAAGCATTATGTAATGATCAACCAAAGGTGCAGTGTGCTAATGATGCTAAATGTACACTTGGACATCGTCCTGTACCCTAACTCCTCTATCTCCTTTCCCAGTCCAATCTAAACTGAGCATCCCCAAAAAAGGAAAAAAAAGACGGTGCAAATACTTTGCCACCCTCGTCGATTCCGTCTGGGCATAGTCAGGACTGCAAAGGCAACACAACACAGTCATAGTAAAAAGAAAATAAGCAAACAATAAACAGCAAGATATATTACACTCTAATCGTGGTGCCGAGAATAATAATAAAAAAAAGAGTAACACTTGTTCACATATTTGTTTGGTTGATCTTGTGACGAGATCATCTTTAGTTAGCAGCAAATTTGGGGTGCGTCAATGCCAATAACAGATCCAGACAGGTCACATTGAACTCCCAGATAAATAAACTTTTTTCTATGAATTTTTTTGTTGAGGCTATTTTTATTTCAATACCTTCCTATCTGAAATATTTTAGCAACTAACCCTAAACCAAAAATAAAAAAAGAAAAAGAAAAAAAAGAAAAAAAAGAAAAAAAGAAAATTAATATCTGAAATAAAAATTCAGCAGGCAGCAGTTTCTTATTATTCTGATTATCTAAAATCTAAGAGTTTGGTTTTCAAAGACACTGGTCAATCTGATTATGTCTGGTGAAAGACAGCTGCGGGGAAAAAAACATCAGCATGAATGTGTTTTTAGCAATGAGGTCAAAGATATTTCTGCTTCACAAATGTGAAATAGCAGATGTATAATTACTCTAGATATAGCAACCCAACCTTGAAGGTGAGTAAATAAATCCATAACAGATATAACAGACAAATTGGAAAGCATATGACAAACTGAATTTAAAACTAACAAGCAGTTTCTATGACATCTGCAATCAACCGACAATCAAATATATTGATACTAAACACACAACATATGATACATTAGCTACATACATGCATGCACATGTAATATTGACACCCTTTTTAATGGAACTGATAAAAAAAAACCACATAGAGACAAACAGTTACGTCTGAAGCTTTCCTAAATTCAGTTTAATATGGATTTTTTTTTTGTTGAGAGGGTGACAGGGAAAAATTGGTCCACAGTGTCACTTTATAGTGGGAGTGTTTGACAGACGTGATAGAAACTTTCCTTGTTTCAGTCCTTCAAACGTCCAGTGTGTTGCTTTACAATGGGAGTGTTTGACAAAAGTGACAGAGACTTTCCTTGTTTCAGTCGTTCAAACGTCAAACAGCTGGTCTACATCCCCAAAGTCAAGATCATCAAATATGTTTGTCCACAAATAATATGCAAATAATATTGATCAAATATGCAGCCAACAAATTTATTTTCTACTAGGAAGTCACATGCCTACTTATTTACACATTCTGCACAGCATGGTATGTCCTGTGCCAGTCTAAAACAATCAGTCTATGTGGAATGAAGTGCTATCAAATAAATAAAAAAATAATCAAGCAAACAAAACAAACTTAAAAAGCAAGGTTTGAAAAAAATCTCAGCCATAAATAATAGGCCTTTTTAAAATAAGACCTTTCTCTATGATTTCCCATGCAAAACAAACTCAGAACATTTTATTTCAAAAAGAATATGTGCAAAAGTATATTGATATTAAAAATACAAATTTGTTAGTGCAAGGATGGAAAAAAAATGCAGAAAGGAGAGTTTCATTTATGACAAGGCAAGCAAAATATTTAAGACAAAACTGCTAGCATTGATATGCAATAAAACAGAGTGGTCCTGATTCACATACTTGTCAACCAGTTAACAGATCATGCACTTTTTTCCACAATGCTGACCTATGCTACAAAGCTAAGCCATCAATAAATGCTTGCAAATACACACTGGCAAACTGCAATCACTTCTGTGAACTTTCACCAAGAAGCATAACTCTTCCCAAAGAAGTTCAGTCACTAGAAGGCTACAAATGCTGAAAAGTCCTACAAGCAGTTTTGAAAATCATGGAAGTGACAGGATTTGGGTTTTTTGTTGCTGTGAAGAAGGCTGCCAAGGCAGTGACATTGCATCTTTACACAAATAAAGAAAGTGTGCTCAGCAGAAGTCAGAATGGCTACTAGCAACAATGAAGGGGATCATGTCCAATGGTACCAAGGGGCACAAGTCTCTGTCACCTAATAAGGACATCAGCACAATTGCTCAGCAGCACTCTACTTTATCTTAACTTTCCCATGAACCGTTAAGAAAGACAATTAATTAGGTAAGTTCTTCATATTTGCTAATTTGTGAAACTAAGATCCAGATTTTATCTTTACTATGTCCTACAACAATCTACTAAATAAAGATGGGATTACTAAGGGTCACCTCATACATGTCTTGCTCAATAAAAATTACGTTTGCAAAAAACTGTTTTACTAATGTTACCATCATGGTATTGTACTACAGTTTATTATTCCAAGAAGCAAAGAGAAAGAATACACAAAATTATTTTCCTTGTTAATGCGACCTGATAATACACCATTATCCTTAATGACTGTTGTTTATCTGGAGTACACAGATCTATACACAGTTACAGACTGATGGAGGAACAGGTACAGGCAATGGGCTAAACAACTGTGTCAACATACTGGCACTTTTTTGTCGGCCTTTGCCCATGCTTGCACGCAGCTGATCCACCTTGCGAGAAAAAGTCTGAACTGCGTGCCCCAGGGCGTTGTGCTGGTGTAGATGGGGAATGGAATCTACAGACTGACCACTCCTTTCCCCTGCTGGTAGATCATCAAAGGGTCAAGCAGCATGATCAGATAGAGTGAGACAAAAACCAAGCAGACGAGATCAGATCACGATCAAAATTCTGAATTTAAAACGTAAACATCTTAGAGAGTGGTGCTGGCTCGTGTTAGGGTGCATGTGTATTTGCATGCAAGTAGTGCTAAATTAAAAGGCCATCTATTAAATATTTCAAAACATCAGACAAACTAGAGCATAAGACAAACATGGCTAGTCAACTAGCATCAGAGCACACTGATAAATAAAAGTAGCATATTTAGGCAAAAGGTAATAAAATGGTAGTAAATACGTAAAAAAGAAAATTAGCATGATTTCAAAATAAAAGGCTTAAACCTTCACCAAAGCCAGGAGAATGCCATAATAATAATAATACTTTATAGTATTCGACTGTAGCAGCATGCATCATGCACCAGAGTATGCAAAATTTTAAACAAATGTGCCCCCGGCCAACCCCGCCCCCCCAAAAAAACCCTCACTAAACCTCCTTTACAAATCACTCACACACTCTCTGTCACACACACATGCACACAAGTATACATGAACACAACAACATCCATCAACAGTCAATCAAAAGAACGAGGCTTTAGGAAACATAATCAAGAAAATAAATAGAAAGCAACCAGAAGTGAAAGGTAGTGACAGTCTGAGAAAAATAATAAAGAAAAAGCCAACAGAAGTGAAAGGAAGTGACAGTTTAGGAAGAATAATCAAGAGAAAGCAATCAGAAGTGAAAGGCTGTGACAGACTGGGAAAGATAATAAAGATAAAACCCTCCGAAGTGAAAAGCAGGGACAGTTTAGGAAACATAAAGAAAAAGCCATCAGTAGTGAAAGGCAGTGACAGTTTAGGACGGATAATCAAGAGAATCAAGAGAAAGCTATCAGAAGTGAAAGGCAATGATAGTCTGAGAAGCTGCCCAGTAAAAGGCAAAATATCATGATAAACATATTATGCTTATTACACATAATAGTAATAAACACAGAACAATAAGTATAGTAATGATGCATAAACTATGAGTAGAATACACAAACATGGCCAACATTTCAAGTGATGGAGCAAAGCTTAGAGATGCATTCCATGTAAGGAATAGACTACGCCCTCACTCAGAAATAAAATAGCAAAATTACCCCATAAAAAATGTTGTAACACATAAAGCCTACAAATTGCAGATCAGAATTAAACATTACACAAATCACTTTTTAAATACCCCTCTCTGATTTTCCTGGAGCAAGACACTTACAGGTAGGCTTAGGAGAGAAGGCCAAGCTGGATCGATTGCCAGAGCCTGAAACTGGTGAGGTTGTGACTGAGGCCCTGGAGTAAGCAATGTTGCGCCGGAGCTGTTCAGGCGTGTTCGGGACTTGAAGGGTCTCCCCCAGCTCCACCATCATAAGGGAGTCCAGGGAGGTGAGCGAGTCACTGTAGTGAGAGGTGGATGCACTGCGGTTTGAGACTGGTGTCGCTGCCACCAGCATCCTGAAGTACTTTTCTTGCTCTATCCCTGAAGATGCTTCACTTGAAGCTCCTGAACACATTGTCCAAAATTAAACCCCTCTAAAATCAAGTCAGGTAAGAAAATGAATCCAACTACACATCCCAATCACCACATCCGGCAACTCATCACATCTAAAAAATATGTATAATCGGATGCTGCTACGTATAGACACAACTAGGGCATACTAGCAAAGAGCTTCATTGTAAACAGAACTTAATTTTGTACGGTTCCCTTTCTTGCACAGGCTCCTAGTAGATTTAACTAGTAGGTTGTTTGGCTGTCAATAAACTTTATGGAGTTAACAAGCAGTACCTGAACCAGGATTGTGCCGTAGCATATCCATGGGCCTGCGAGTGTAGAAGCCACTTGCACGCAGCAAAAGTGCTTTTGTGCGAGGATGGCGCCATGTTATCACTGGAAACCTGTTAATTGTAACAAAATGTACATATGAAAAAACACTAACATGAGGAATAAATGTGACAGCAAAGGAGATAATGGTGAAAATTTAAAAGGAAATTTGATGATAATAATGATTATGATGGTGATAATGCAAACACAATTATATGGAACATTTCTATCTTCACAGTTTCATAATCACAAGAAGAGCAATTCTGTATTGGTAATAAATAATATAGTTTACCAGATCAAACTAGTATGTGAAACTATTTCATAGTAATGTGTCTGAAAATGGAATAAACTCAACAATAATGATGGCTGTAACAAAAAAGCATGATTAATCTAACATACAGATTAGTCAAAAAAAAAAAACAAAAAAAAAAAAAACAAAACTTGGGGGAGGGGGAAGAATTTAAAATACCTGTACTCTTTGTGGCAACGGGCAAATTTTCGTATACTGTCATCACTAACAGACTGAGGAACTGCAAGCAAAGCAGGGTAACTGCACACACAAAACACACGCAACAACTTTCAAGTAAATGATCATATTTTCCACCAATTTTGAGGTAAAAGGCTAAAGTCACAAGATAAACAAGTAGAAAATGATGTCAGCAGGTTGGCAATCAGCCACTTCATGAAGGCAATAGGTAGAAAATAATGTCTCAAAAAAAATGTAACTAAAAAAACAAAATCAAAACCACTGTCACTAAGTCAACAGAAAATGATCTGAATTGAACCATTTAATAATGATGTTATTTGATGAACAGTTACAGAACAAAATCTATGAATAATACAAATTAAACAGATGAACAAAATCATGAGATCAGCAAGTATAATAAAATTCTGCCATCTTACCTTCGGCAAACGGAGTAGGTGGCATTGACAGTGGAGAGTCGGAATGGTTCTGGACTTGAGCGTTGTCCAGCAATGGAGAAACTACCCAGTCCTACTCTTTGGTAATCTTGATAACTCGGTCGCTCCATTAGTCGCTCTAGGTTCTTAGGATCACTTGACAAAGACTGCATCATATCCATTTCTTCCAAAGCTGACAGCGGCAAAAAAAAAAAAAGAAGAAATCCAATAACAGAGCATTCTTGAGTTGAAAATGTAATGCGGTAGTGCCCAACCTTTTCTTGCCCGAGGGACGCACTCGACATGATACAAAATCTTGTGGGCCAGAACATGGCATTTTAGCCGATGTTAAAAATAAAATTGTGCAGTGATATACCAAAGCAGCCCACAGACCCATAGGTTGGGCACAACAATACAAAACTGCATGATGTTGTGACATATCCTTACACAGCAGCTGCAACATTTTGGAAATCTAACAGCAACAAGTACATTGTATTTTTGGCACTGACCCTTAACTGAGGTAAATGTGCACAGTTCTGCTAGCCAAATACTAAGCCTTAGCTATCAGCTAAAATCCTTGTAAAATATTAACAGTTTAATATTTAGTTAGTGTTACATCACCAGGCCCTGGAAACCAAGATTATTCTATTCATCATTTTGATGCAGTTTTATTCTCCCTACAGACATTCCTTAATGGGATGCAAAGTTTTTCTCTAATGACTCGGTGAAAATCAGTGCAAGATAGTATTTCTCCAAGTCTGGGTTTATATTCCCTTTGTTTTCTAGACATGCGCCTGCAAACATCATTATACATAGAAGGTCAAAATTATGACACTGTGTTCGAAAATAGATACAATAATAATAATAGTAGGATTTGCATAGCACATTTTCCTACATGAAGGCAAGCTTGATAAGAGACCAGGGGCAATGGAAAAAAAGGCTGTGTGATGTAGTAGTCACAAGCGAGTACAAACAGGCACAACATACATAAATGAACATGTACCGGTTAACAAAACAAGAACATGAAGGAACACAGAGATAGGAGTGTGGAGGAGAAAGGACAACAGGTCCTACAACTAGTTATAATAGGTATTTCCGAAAGAGTTATTTTAAAGTCAAAATCGAAAGGCATGTATTGACTCCAATGTGCGGAGAGATGGAGACAGGTTATTCCAAATGATGCGACCAGAGAAGGAGAAAGAGCGAGGGCCAAACGTCTCTAGTCTAATATGCGAAATAGAGAGAAATCTGCATGGGCCAAACCAACTGACCTGCAAGGCTGGTATGGCAACACAAGCTCTGACCGATTGGGGCAAGGCCATGAACAACACAATAGCAAAGTATGGTGATCTTGAATTCAATGTGAGCCCGAACTGGCAACCAGTGGAGATCACATTAAGGCGGTGTGGCATAGTTGGCATTCTGCTTATGGACATTGTAGGCAGCACTGTTCTGAGCAGATGCTAGCTGGATGACTTCAGTTTTCTCCTCATTGAGCTTTAATTTGTTTGCCAACATCCAGTGTGTGAACGATGAAAGTTGAGGTTTTGCCGAGCAAAGGTGAACAGACAGTGGAGTTAGCAAGCTGGGCCAGATGCCAGGAGATAAGTACTGTCCGCGCAATGTGATACTGCAAGCCAAAGTGGTGGATCACAGGCCCAGGAGGATAGATATAGGCAGTAAGCAGGAGATGACCAGGGACTGAGCCAAGAGGCACTCCATAAAGAATAGCAGCAGGTTCTGATGTAGAGCTGTGGACACTAATGGACTGGGTTTGATCAGGCAGGAGTGGAACTATGCTAGGACTGTGCTTGAGAGGCCGAAGGTAAATGAAGCTGCTGGAGGAGAATGTGGTGGTCTAAAGTGTCAAAAGCAGCTTTAGATCAAGAATAGAAGACTGATATTTGACCATGGTCACAAGCAGATAATGAGTCATTCACCACCTCGACCAGACCAGTCTCAGTTGAGTGGTGCTGACGGCTGGCCACAATAAGATATGCTTTCAGCTATCTCACTAGTACTTTGCAATATATCCATGTATAATCCCCATGTCTGTGATGTTTACCTTGATCTGTGCATGGTGAGGTATATAGGCATGTATCTCATGTATTCACCCAGATTTGGGGAAAAGACATTTTGCACTGAGCTTTACCCAATCATTAGGAAAACAATAGCCCCTCACGAGTCCTTTAACATACCTTAGAGATCTTCTCAGGTACTTATTCAATTTCACTTGCAAAAAAACTTATTCATGACTGTGCTTTTATCCATTTTTAAATAAAAGGAATACAAGCATGAAAAGAGATGCACTAATGAATGAAAATTTAGAAACCAATTGGACAACTGGAAACAGTTAATATTAAACCACCTAAAACTGAACATTAACGTTAAGACAACTATGCAGAATAACATGCATGCATACAAGTGAATATCTGCTCTTTAAAGGTTTCTCCCAGTTTCCTCCCCTCCCCCTGCCCCCATTTATGTAAACTCAGTTACATGAAGCTCATGGTACTATAACAGCCATAACAAAACATAAAACATTAAAACATCACTTAACAGAAACCAGTTGTTATCCAACCAGAGTTTCACATACATAAATGACACTGCTAAAAAAAATATGCCTGTATAATTTTAATAAAACTGGGGGAAAAAACTGAAGAAAAACAGTATATGGATAACTGGTGTTTAGGCAGCAATGGGTTAAATTTAAAAATAAAAAACATGCACAGTGAGTGATGCTTAGTTCACTGTTTTTCAAGACTTTTACAAAAATATAAACAGATAAAAATGAATGTTTTTATTTTTGTATCTTTCAAATATAGGAGACACATTGTTAACATAAACAGTGCAAAATAAATGTAAAGAAATGTTCTGACAGTTTCTTAATGATTCTGATAATTTTTCTACAAAGTTGGTGCCATTTGCATTACCAAATAATTGAATCATCAAACCATCTAAACTAGTAAACCTGTCCACTCAATTTAATTTTTTCTTCGTAACATTTCTTTTCTTTAAAAGACAACACGAGTGCAACATTTTTTCTTTATGATTGGGTCAAGTTTATTTTAAAATAATAATTCCCAAAGTAGAAGCACATAATTATACTTAATTTTAAAGATATAAACCTTTAAATATTGGCATTCTCACCTGCCACTAAGAAACCTATGCAAAGTAAAACAAAGAAACATTGCTCAGGTTGCTGTGTTCAAGAAACAATTTTTTGCCCAGAAAATGAAACAGCTGATTTAGAAATACAGCTCTACAGATCCGAACTTTATTTAGAAGCTTCAACTGAAATTTTAAAAAAATTATAAAGGTCCAAACTGAATTCACTAGATAGACTAATAAGTAAATCTTCTCCAGATCAAAATTAATGGGCGACAATCAAAGTCATTGCAGTCTACGTTGTATTATCGATTCTCTGCTACCAAGTGGTCACACATGAGTTAATTTTTCCATGTGTATTATTGTTAATAAATCATAAACACATTTCAAATGTGCGTTAACGACAAATTCCTATCATTTTTTTATTGTATAGATGCATAATTTTCAGCTTTGCATTTTTATTTGATAATTACAACTGACTACTGATGATGATTTTTTAACCATTAAAATATAACAGTTTAAAAATCTGATGCATATTTATCGAAGAAAAAACAATTCTTCCTCATTTAGTTGCATACAGACTTGACTTACGTGTTCCTGTTTAAGCTCCTCATATGTCTGTCACTCTCATTTCTTTCTTTTAGCTGTTTTGAGCATGCACATCAATGGTGCCCTCACACTGTTGACTGTTTTTAGCATTGTTACTACTGATGATGTGTTTGTGACTGTGTCATGATGTTACTTAGAGACCAGAACAATGTAGAAAGCATCAAAGCTGCATATCTGGTGCTTGATCTTTAAGCTTTTTACCAGTAATCCTAGTTGGTTTTAAAAGCTTATACTTTTGTATAGTTGGCGCTGCTGTAGGAAGAAGATTTCTTCTTTGTACTGAAAGCCCAAGACTTGCTTGTACTGTATAAGTGACTGGATAACATTCCCTTTTGAATGCAGGGGGAGGGGAGGAAAGGGGGAGAAAATGCTTTGAGCAAAATCTTGAGTAGGGTGTGGGGACAAAGTACACAGGGCACATTTAAACAAAGTAGATATATTTATATACAGATCTCCAAACAAAGTTAATCCAATGGTGTGTGTTGCCATTATCTTTAGGATTTCTTAAATGAGTACAAACTAAGAGAATCATGTTATTTTTAAAAGTACTACCCTTTTGCCACTTTCTGTTTTCTTAACAAATTCAGGTGTGATTAAGAGAAAAACATTAATATAATATTTCTTATGCCTCTTCGTCATAAAATACCACCAGAATATATTTTTTAGATACTTTCTGTTCTATTTCCTGCAATTTTCGTGTTGTTCTTTAAGGCTAATTTTTTTTCTTGTAACATTCTTTTCCCTTAAGACTGATATTCATTGATTTAATGATAAAAATAAGGAAAACTAGAAATGTTAAAAAGGAATACGTGAAGAATCATAACTTTTCATTCACCAGAATGATGTTTTGTGTATGCACACGATCATGAGTTTCAGGACAACTACTATAAATCAGGGTTCCCAGGGACAGGGATGGTGCCAAGTAAGGACTTTATAAGGACCTTAAAAGGACCTTTCATGCATTCGTAAGGACCTAAGTGACAGTCATCAATGCTTAAGTTTTTCTCTTGTATGGTCGGCAAGATGTATTATTTATGAATCTGTGGTCTTCTCTATGTTCTCAAATACATGTATTTCTAGTAATAAATAATCAAAGAGTTAATTTTGATGCCTGTCTGCCATATTTAGATTAGATAACTTAAAAAGTGTCCTTAGCGCGCTGATAACATACACCGTTAATGTTCCAAGTTTTCTAGAAATCTAAGTAATAATAATTGCAAAACCTGAAAGCCATTCTTTGGTGTAATACAAAAGTCAGTTCATGTCTCTGTCTCGCACACACACTCTAACGGGAAGAGAGAGAGAAATAGAGCTATGCACAGTAGTACTAGAAGATCAAGGTTCAAGAAAGAGTAAGTTTCTAAAGACCTTTTCAAAAAAGAGTGTTTTTTGCGAATACGGAAGGGCAGCTAGTGTTGTACAGATGTGTAGACCAAACATGCGGCGAAAAATCGTTGGTATTTTGCGCCAAAGTTGACTCAGAAAATAAATTTGTGGTAATATTTTATCAATATAAGGACGTGTAAGGGTCACAGAGAAAATGTAAGGACCTGTGTGAGAATTTGTAAGGACCGCATGGCAAATATAAGGACTTATAAGGCCTTACGGCGAAAATTCAATATGTAAGGACTTATAAGGACCTTGTAAGAACCTGGGAACCCTGTAAATATGTCCCTTGTCAGATTAAGTTTGTTGTTCCTGCAGTTTCTGGAATTGGTTAGAAACTGATTCATGAGCAAACATGGCTGGACTTTCTGATGACATAACTCAAAAATGCCCAACAGCAAGATGCTGATGTTAATTACAAATTAAAACTTGTAAACAGCTTTATATAGAATTACAATTTTAGCTTTCCCCTGCCCTGATACATGCTTCAGAAAGTTTCTGGTAAGTTTTGTTGCTGCTATCACTCAAATTGAACACACTGTTATTTCATAATTCAACCAAAGAACCAAAAACATGAGGGTATAAAAGCTTCAACAAATGCTGAACATGGCAAGTTTACCATCAAAATCAGGCTCTGACAAAAATTCCTGCACATCCACAAAGTGCTGGTAACCGTACACTGCAACATGGGGAACAAATCACCCACATCACTACACTTGTCCTCAATGTTTTTCCATTTACAGCTAGTATGTGGGTGCTTACATCGTGTCATTTACAACTAAAGTTATTACTACGATCACTGATTCATCTGTTCATTCAATTGCATCCTGTTTCAACATACACACAAGCAGGATTGTACACAAACAATCCCACCTACACACCCAGTACACCATTTACACTTGTCAAAGTTTAATGCAGAACATGGACTACCTGATATTTCATCAAAGACCTCACTTCCTGGTCTGTCAGACTCACTGTCGGATGAGCGGGGAGAAGTGTTCCTTCGTGGCTGTGGTGGTGTGGGTAGGATGTACTTCTGCTTGTTATGTGACTGCTTTGACCGCAGTCCTGCCTTTTGTGCTGTCTTCAGCAGTGTTCGTTTGGCAAAATGCCTGGCAGGAGATATAATAAAGCAAAACTGCAAACACTTCTGCTAGACAAGGGGTAAAAATCCTGAGTTGTGTTCCTAAGAATGCAGGAAAATTGCTGGACACTGCTGTTATTAATTTGTACTTTCCAACTTGAGATCATTGTCACTGACATCATGCATCTACTTCCAATTGTCTCTGAGTTTGTGCTTTATCATCTTATTTCTGGCCATTAACCCACCAATGTTGCTTCATAGATGCATACGATGAAGGCAAGAGCCCAGTAGATGGTATTATGCTTTTTCCAGATCAGTTGCAATATGTATAGTAAGAAAAGTGCATACAAACTTGCTAAATTGTTTGCTACAATTATGTCTCTTTAATTTAATCGCACTAATGAGTATCTTTAGGGACAGTGACACCACTGAGTAGGCATTATCTTTAAGTAAAGTGACATCAGTCAGCAGGCATCTTTAGGGACACCAGTGAGTTCATGTCAGTTAATTCTTGACTACGCATTAGGACTCCTGTGACAATTTAAAAAATGAAAACCCAGAGAAGCTCACATCTGCATGACACAAGGAGCTGTTACACTAACCTGAGTGAGGCATTCTTCTCCTTGTTCTTATGATGAGAAACAGACTGCTGGACTGCATGCCCAGTGAAGGCAAAGGTCTCAAAAATGGTGGAGGGATTTCTCACTTTGTTGATCAGTTTTCGAAGAGTCTCCACATTCTCAGATCCCACTTCTTCGTCAAATGCTACTTTCAGCAACTATGGACAAATAAAAATTCACAATATTAACCAGTCAACTGTTGTCATGCCACTTCCCTCCTCACTCCCTATCCTCAACATGCACATGCACACACAAGCACATGAAAGTGCATTCCCCTAAAAATGCAAACATACAACATGCGCAGATGTGACACATCTTCCCCCATTTAAGGCAGAACAAAAATGGAAGAAATTCATTCCTGGTTATTCTAGCAATTATGCTTTTGAAATCTTGTAATATTATGAAGCTGAAGGCAAAAGGTTTGAAAAAAACACATCATGGTGAAAGCATGACACAGACCATGATTTTTTTTAAAGTATTTGTAACATCAGGAGCATTTACTGATACTTTAAACCCCAGATACCAGGATGCATACATCTTAAGTTATGCTGTAAACAAACAACTGTATATGTGTACCTGGAGAGTGGAAAATCTTCTCTCAAAAACTATTCGTAAACATCATAAACAGCAATTATTTCAGGAAAAAGTATAATTTAATAAACCCCTGAATGTGTACCTGAAAGATGTTGGATCTCAACTGTAAGCCCTCCTGCAAATACTGGTCTATATGCGGCATATAATGCACACTTATTTTCTTCTCTTTTATCAATGTAGACACAGGAAAGCAGCGAATCACCACCTGCTCACTCACTGCACACAGATATATTATATGAAAGCACACTGCAGAGAGAGTCTAATGAATTTAACTCTGCAAAAACTGCAAGTAATGTAAGTGAACTTTATGAGAAAAAAAAAAGCTTTCAAAATGACAACTGTAGGAGTTATTTCAAAATAAAATGATTCACTAATCACCATAGGGATCACACGGTGTGCCCTTGAAAATAATTCTGTATGTCGTGAGAAAAACAGCTCCCTCTGCTGGAATAAGGGAGGGACCACCCAGGATACCTCCCAGACCATCCTCACGACCATCCTGGAGCAGGTAAGCTCTCAGTCCTTCCATGACAATCTCCTCTCCAGGTAATAACGTAGGTGTCAAGATCTTGGGCTGTAGATGACAAATGATATTATGAAAGTGAAAACCTGCATTAAGTGCCCATGGAAATGATGGGTCATGTTACAGAAACGATTAATGGAAAGCTTATGTCAACTTATGATTGTGTATCATATGGGCTGTCCTGACATATAAGCAACAAATCATGCTACCAAGGTCACAGATTATATTTTGTAGAATGCTGAAGTAGAAATGATAACAAATTCTGTGAGTTGTTCACATGTCATGTCTACACATGAAAAGAATAGATCATATACATATATAATTATGTCAGATGTATGTTGGCCTTTCTGTGTGCTGAAAATAACAAATCATGTGATTGATTTATGTTTCAGATATAAAAACAGCAGGTGACATGGGCTGGTCATGATGCAAGAATGGTGAGACATGCTACTGGTCTTGCGGTGCAAGGATTCACTTTTCATCGTGCCTACAGCTCTATTTGTCATTCCCCTCTTCCACATAATGCAGCCCTTTCTGTGACTCTCACCTTTTGTATAGGTGGTAGGCGCTTGCTCTCTCTGTTCACAGCTTCCAGTGTTTCAAGATGCATAGCAATAACACCTGATGTATAGAAAAAAACCAAAAACAACCCACATCCAGAAGGGGGTTAATTTTATTCAGGGGACTTAATCAAAACAGCAAATTACTTGTTTGTTACTCTGTGCTTTGACCCAATCCACTGTACTGTTTTATCAATAACTTCAATCCCACCCTTATTTTTCCATTTTCCACATTCCATTTATCTACGGTAAAACTATAAAATGAAAAAAAACAACAACAACAACAACAAAGAGAAAATGGAAAAAAATTGTTATATTTTATTTGTAGTTATCACAACCATTTTGCAGGTCTTAACAAATGCCAAAATGTCTACACAACACTGACTTGAGAACTGACAAGATATGACAATCACAAATACCTGGGACCATTTGATGGAGGGATTTGACGTGATCTTGAGTGACACCCCCCTCTGCACACACCTTGTCCACAAACCGTGATACGAACCGAATGACGGACGACGCTACATCTGCTGTTTCTGTCTCATCAAAGCCACTTTCTGCATCACAGCTATCACTTTCTCCAATGCTGCAAAAAAAGCCTTGCATTTAAACATGAGTTATCATGGAAGCAAATGCAGAAATTCTATTTATCCTAAATACTGATACAAATTTTTTTTAGTTTGGTTCTGTTGAAGAGGATATGGGGACGAAATCTTTTAAGAGGATACCAGGAACCCATCATAGTGAAAAGGGTTGCTTAGCAAATGTAGGATAGTTAACATAAGTGGTTCATCATGTCTAATGAATAGCATACAACTGCTAACCTGTTATCACTATCTGTCTGTATCTGATGACAATATCAATCATGATGGTATATATTTAAAAAGAATCAGTCATCTTAATTGCTATGACAGGTATCACCTGTCCTTGACTAAAATTATTGTTGTTTTGCATCCATAAGCTTTGGCTAGCATCAATATCCTTCCTCACCTTGCTGTCACAGTGCTGCTGTTCTCTCCATCGTAGTGGCCACTGGACACAGAGCGACTAGCGTCTAGTGGAACACGCAGGTATACCATGCGGTTTGCATAGTGGATAGCTTGACTAAACACCGTGGACTCTTCGTTGTTGACCATCTCCTCGTGTTGTGAATTGCTCATTGTTGGCCATACTCTCATCTGCAACACATTTATTTTTCTATTTGGAATGTTGTGGTTTTCATTTGACTGCAAACATCTTGCACAGTCAGTTTTTAAAAAAAATTCAGGGGAGATCATTTTGTTAACCAATGAGGAAATTTTACTAAGCTTGCAATATAGTTACAGCAGCAGGCTGAATCATGAATCAATAAAAGCTCTTCCATCTAAAATTTAAAAAAACCTGCCCCATCACTTCACTGAAGCAGTAGCACTTTTTTGCATTTTTTTTTGCACAATGATCCTTTTGATCAGTCTGCTAAACAAGGATCTCATGTCAGAATAATAAATAAAAATTCATAATAATAGGGTTCACAATTAACTATCTACATACCTGTTCTGCCGCAATTTCAAGAGCACTTATTTCCCTCGGCCGCAAAGAAATGGTAGTCGGCTTGCGAGGTTCTGGTGTTAGAGAATTTGGCCTGTTCCATAAGTTATCTCCATTCTGAAAATATCAGCACAAGATAGCCTTGCATGTTTCATCACAAAACATTGTTTCCATTGCAGTTACTGTTCCTAGAAAGTATAAGCTATCTAAATGAAAGAACTGAATAAAAAAATGTCTCCTAATTTTTTGAAAAATCAGGGCACACTCATGCTAACACATATGCAGAACTCCCCCAATTTTTTTAAAAGTGTTCATAAATCTTACTATTAAACATCGACAACTGATGAAAAGTGAACCAGGTCTACCTAAACTAAAGCCACCAAAACATCCACCATGTAACAGCAAATAAATTCACTCACCTCTCTCGGCGATGTTGGACTCATGGCTCCCTCCCTGGCTTTTTCACTGACTAGATGCTCTTCATACTGCATTAAGTACAGTTGACGAATCTGCTTCTGGACATCTAGGTAGAATGACTGCTCCCAGAATGATAAGCTGCCCCACACTGCATGATCTTGTATACATGTGTATGCAAACTGTATCACACCTGTGCACAATTTCTGTGCGAATAGCAGAAAAAAACAAATTACTTAAACAGTGCATGTGTGTGTATATATATATATGTGTGTGTGAGAGAGATTTGGGGTGCAATGAACACAGAGAGAGAGAGAGAAATTGTGTAATTGTGTGAGTCTTAGATTTTGAGGCAGAGCAATATTATCAAAAGTCTGGTTTGGTAGCAGAATTTTGAAAATACTACTCTGCCTCAAAAATTACCAGACGAAGAAATTAAAATGTCATGACCAGAATGCCTCAACGTCATGTGTAAATCTAAAGAGCGCCTTCTCACCCGACAGAATGCTGTAGCAAGGGGAAGGATATTGTATGCAACACCATTTTCGTCCATAACAGAGTCATTCTGGGGAAGAAAAGAAGAAAGTAGAATGCGTACACTTCCTTATACACCTGTTTATAGTTACAGAAAGTGATGCTACCTTTATAAGCAAACTGTCAGATACATATCCAAATAAAGGAAAATTGTATGAAAATAACAAAATAACACTTTAATATTACACTGCTGAATAGCTTTCATCCAAAATGAAAGAAATAAAGAAAAAAAAGAAGAAAAAAACAAAATGAAAGATTGTCATCTTTCTTCTTTCTGTTTCTTTCTCGCCTGCATCCACTAGCACACACACACACATATATATACACACAAAGGAGCATTATGCACTTAATGCACATACTCATCCCATCCTCATGTTTGCAAAAAAATTACACAATTTTTTTTTTAGTGTGAATTACTACCTGAAGCGCACAGTTAAGCAGCTTGACTATAAGATCGAACTGTTGATGCTCAAGCATGGCTCTATTGGCATGGATATGAAGGCTCAGCTCCTGAGTCAAGGCCAATCTGGATACTCTGTTCTTTAGTGCGCGTAATACTGCTGGGAATATCTGCGCAAGCCAAGTGAGACTCGTAGACAAGAAATAAAAACTAAACTTGAATAAATACATTTTCTCAAACATGCAGACAAATAACATGTTCAGCAAATATAAAATAAAATGAACAACCTTTCAGACAAGGGAAGAACATATCGTAAAGGCACAAGATTTCCCTACCCGGTCTCAATATAACGACTGCATAATCATGGATTCAGAAAACATGGAAGCAGCAAGCCTGCTGGCTAAGTTGGTAGACGTCTTTTCTTTTTCATTAATGTAATGATGAAAGCAATGAAACAAAACATTCATCAAATCTGGACATCAGTGAAACACTCTGGGCAAAAGTTCAACATCAATGACCCTTAAAATTCTTACGATTCTTGCATCGGAGATCTTATTATCCATGATGAAGGAGATACAGTTTTTGAGCACTTCTAGCCTTCTAGCATTATTTTCCACTAATCGTTGGCGATCTGTGGTAAAGGAAAGTGATGGTCCAATTGGTACAATTCTCATTTGGTATGGTCGTACATTGGCTATTCTGTAACCAAAAGAGTGACAATGCATTTATTCAACCATTACTAAATTACTACACCTTATAAATAAGTTGTGAATTTTAAAAAACAAAACTAGTAATTGGGGCAGATATACCACTCTGCTAGATTCACTTAAAAAAAAATAATGCCTATATTGAAAATATAAAAAATGAGCTGGTAAAATAAAACATACTTTGACTTGACATTCTTGTATGTGCCTTCCTCGATAAGGTCTTGCACTATCCGCAAATCCAGGGTAGGAAATGGAGGCTGATGAATACGGGCATGGGCTCCTTCAGTTGGACGTGGAACCTTGGGCACATATGGCTGTGGATTTGGATATTCCTGTTTCACGGAAAATCGTTCGTTAATGTAATTTGTTTGGAGCAAATCTGGTGAGTTACCAATCTCCTTGCACTAAAATGTAGATCAAAGCTTTCACAAATTTGTAAACTCTCTAGCTATTTATTCATAAATAAAAATAGAAGCAGAGGTTAAAAAGACAGGGTTATTAAAATTTCAGGAATACGTGCGAGGAAAACACACACAGACACACACACACATAAAAGAAGCACAACATTGAGGTAGAGTTGATGTGCCAAATCTTTGATGTTTTCAGCCACTTTTTCATGGTCGGACTGCTCCAAGTGCAGTTGCTCTGGCATTGTGGCATAAACCTGCAATTCACATCTTTTGCAATCTGTACAGCAAAATCGATCAAAAATTTGTTTTCTCTCTGTTAGCGCTAGGTGCAATTTAATATTCAGAAGTATCACGGACAATACCAAGGATCAAGTACCGAGCAAGTTATACACGTTATTCCAATGTAGATGCAGAAACAGGTAAAATATAAAAAATGTCTTTGTTCCAAATGTATAGATTAAAACATCTATTTCAGCGGTTCTCAACCTGCTGGGGCACGCGCTTACATAGGGGGCACGAAGGTGGTCATTTTTTTTTAGTTTCTTATACCGTATTATGTGAAAGCTTTACATTGCTGGCTAAGGGGGGGCAATCCCTAAACGCGTGGATGTACCTTTGTTTCGTCAGGGGGCGTCACAAGTCACAAGGTTGAGAACCGCTGATCTATTTGGATACATATTAAAACCAAACATACTTTTGCCTGAAGAAAATCATGATATAGGAGGTCATAAGACCATAGTAATATTATTTCAGGAGACTGAGGCCTAACCTGAAAACTCAACATTTAGACTGCAGGTTTTCATTGAACAACATTCCAAAAATCAAAGATCTACAAAATCAGTTAATGACATCACGAAAAATGTTTACAGTGCAGAAAACTGAAACAAAGGCAAATTAACTAACTGAAGACAAACCTCTAACCTCATCAAAAATATCCACAGACTCTGTTATGGAGTGTCCCCTCTCTGCAACACATTATAGGCACTGAATGCCATTCCACCCATGCACACGCACAGGAGCAAAGTCATCTTCTACCATTCCTTCGATGACCAAGAAAGCTTGCCTGCAGACAGAATGTGTCATGAATCCATGCTGTTATCATAATCACCATCAACACTGCCACAACCAAACAACTTCTTACCAGTAAAAGTATCTTTTAAATACAGAACATTACAACAAGGTTTTTCTTTTAATTAAAATCATGACTCCAACGCCCGGATTTAATTAAAGATAAACGACAATGATTCAGTCGCCCATGGATCACGCCCTTGTAGTTCTTCAACTGACCTTATGGAAGGTAATAAAGGGATCAGGGTGGATGCGAATGATGGATTTGAGGCAAGTTCTGTAGCCAGCAAATAACTCAGCAAACATCTCGGATCATTGAATACTGCTCTAATCTCCTTGTCCTAGCAAATAAAAGAAATAAGAAATTAAGAAGTGAAACTGTTTACCCCTCATATAACAGCCACATATTTATTTATATAATGTATGAAAATAATATAAATTTACTTAATCTTTAGTTAAAAAAACATCTATCCAGAGAACACACATCAAAATTCATAAGAGAGCCTGCATTGAATAAATTTTTCACTGATTGTGTTTATATTTGCGTACATATTTTGGTCATGTTTATTTAGCTATCTTGAACCCATTTCCTGCATTCAGTACCTTGTATGCTTTACATGTGCGATTATATGCCTTACACAAACATGCAATGTAAAAAAAAAATAGAAGACACTTTCATATATAATGCCGCCCGACTCTCTTCCTGTGCATAAGGCATTTAATTTAATCAAAATTACTTGATAGGATTAGTACATCTTTAACAACAAACCTCACACAACCCTGTAAAAACATGTTTTCTTTGTACAGATTTACTCGTTGCAAATAAGGTGAAAGTTTTCTGGGTGATGGCGGGAAAATGGCATAGTCAGCAGACAGCAAATTCTGGTAGTAAAATCTGAACGATCAGATAGATGAAAAAATACATATCTATTGTTGACAGGGGTCTTTGGTCAATTGAACCTTTATTTGTTTGGGAGAGAAACACTGAATGGAAAGAAAATTAAGCCAAGCTATCCTACAGATGGATTTTTTTTCGGACAAATGGTCTTGTCAAAACCAGTGAATATCTTAAATAAACCCTTTTGTTCAGTCAGGATTATGCAAAGGCAACTTTTATCTGCAATAACTAATCTCTTCTACAATATTCTTATCTCCTTTGATAAATAGATATAATCTCTTAATAATCTTCATTAAGTTGTAGCTTATTAAGTAATTCTTATTATCTAAGTATCAGCTTTACCACCTGTTCTGATCTGTCCCTTATCTATATTAATATTAGGTCTAGTCTCATTTTTGATAATAATGAGAGAAAATAATGAGAGAAAAAGACACCAAGCTTTTCGCAACAAAAACACTATTCCTGCAAATCTAAAATATATTTTGCTGAAATCTAAGCATATTTCAGCAAATACACACCTCAACAGAAAGCATCCAAAATGTGAAAAGTGTGAAATGAAACCCCTACCATGTTTTAAACACCTTTTGGCCCTTAGAGAGCATGGGTCTCCGAGGGATGGGTGGAATTTTAACACATTCGTATACGAATATCTCCTCCATCCAGATTCCACCAATATATAACATCAAGCTGCCACACAAAATGAGGACAAAAGTATAGAGTGTAAAATTAAATAATGTTTCTAACAGTTTTACCTTCCAAAAACAACCTGTATATCAGTCAACCATTGTTTGCCCTTCCTTCACAACAGGGATGCGGATGGGATGGGAGAATTTATAGCTGCTGACCATATGCATATATAACCTAAGGCAAAAATAAACAGGTAATACATTTCGAGATTTGCTTAGTTTAATTAACATAGATGGACTCTAGTTGAGAAAATAGCTTCTTTATACCTCTGTTAATGTCAGTTTTTAATTTATTGCCATAGTTCTTAGTACTGAGATACAAATAGAACAACACTGACCAGATCCACAACCTGGGCTTACAAGAGTCAAGCCATAGGACCCCAGCACCTTACCTTGAAGGGTGTTGAGGGGTTATTAAGCAACCTCAAGCAAAAGCTGAGCAGCAAGATGGGTATATAAACATAGCTAAATATGAAAAATGATGAAAAAGGTAAAGCACATGCATTTATAAATAAGTACACAAAATGTGTACATTTCCTGGCCTTTCATCTACTACAGACTTTACAACCACTCATACAGGAAGATATATTTCTACAGTTTCTACTAACATAGAAAAGAAGTCTAAAATCTAAAATTATTTACTAAAAATCAATATTATAGATATGGCAATATATATGAAATATCAAAAATATATCAAATCATATAGACCATAACTAAAACATGCAGTGGAGTACAATATAAGTAATATGACAAATCAACTTTATTTTTGTTATACTAAAAGGTGACTGCTTGAACTATAAATTGAATGACAATAAAAATCTAGAGTTTGGGAGCGGGTTAGAAAATAATTACAAAATAAGCTTTTGTTAAACGGCACCTTTTATCTGGTTAACTTCATCATTTTGAGAGCTGAAACTTTTCTGATGATTTAATATAGCACAAAGGTGCTATGATGATAAGGATTTTATCAAACACTGTTTGCTAAAACTTGTAGTTTTCTGTGAGCATGTCATTTCCAGCAATCCAAAAAATGCCATCAATTCTTTCGACTGCTAATTCATGACTCACAAAAATCTAAAAAACAAAAATTCCAGGTGATGCAAGTACCTGTACTTGAGCGGATAGTGGAGTGCGATGCATAGCTCATGCATGCTGCAGATGGTAGTGAGTCGTGCCAATAGCTGTCTGAGAAGTTAAAAGGAAGTTATCTTATGCGTGTCTGTTAGTGCAGCTACACAGTATTGTGATTGCATTGTTGATTCCTGAAACAGATGAAAGAAAATAATTCTGGATAAGTGTTGATTGCTCTTGAGGCTTGTGTTTCATGCATATGCCAGCAGCAAAGTAAGTTTTTGAGACAAAGTACAAAAAACAAAACACTAGCAAATAAGAGATACAAGAAAGTGAGCTTGGGAAGGAGAGAAACATCTTTGCATACATCCATTCAGCGAAAATGACTGGGAATAAATTACGTTCCAACAAGCAATCGAGCCTGTAATTATTTCCCTTTGATGCACTGGATCTCAACTGACCACCCCGCCCCGTCCCCCCAATCTCTTCAGATAAAAGAGTTACAAATGATGCCAATTTTAATATCATTATTTTAATCACAGAATCTAGATGATTGCTGTATGCTGGCTTTACAGAACCACTGCCCACCGCGATAAAACAGCTTACCCATTGTGACTCAAAGAAGAGAGCAAGTGCTGAGGATGAGTCTCATCATGGCTGATATGAAGAGTAGAACTGAGTGGAGGCTGCAACTGCCTGTGCAGTCAACCTGCCCCAATGGGAGAAACGTACCTGCGCAGACCACCTGTGCAACATGTATGTACTCACAAATGCACTACATATGGAAAGGAAAGGATGGCCACTAGTTATGTATTAAAAATCTCTGACTGACTATAAATGCAGGCTGCATGTGGTTATGTTTTAAAAATAAAAAGAAGAAATGCCTCAAGTAGTAAAACCAATTCATGTAATCGATTCACAGACATGAAGTCATTTGAGAGTCCCAGATTCTTTCAATAAGAAAACTATAAGAAAAATAAGGCCTCACATAGGCTTTATTTTTTACCTTAAGACTAGCCTTACTTGAAATATCCAAAGAAAGGTGATCGCAAGTGGTCAAAGTTATATATATAGTTAATTCATTGAACACTGCTTCACATTTCGTTTACCCAGACCTTGACCTTTTATATAAACCCAGATGAAAGGCTTTCTGAGTAGTATTTTCTCTCACATTTTCTCCACCACACACCCTTTTATATGAACTTAACTTTTACATATACCGTGGATAGTGTAATGACGCTAATTTTATTTTTTATTATCTAGACGCTTCCCATCCATCAATACTGAATGTAGCCTCTACTCATCTCACCATCACTCTAGTATTGTGTAAATGAAAGTAATATCTTTGCCTCCTCCGCCTTCTTGTTATCTGCTCTCTTTCTTTGTCGAAGTAATAGATTGCTAAAATCTGCAGGTAATATATATGATTGTCACATAGCATACCAGAAGGGGAGCACTGATTGTATGTCCAGCCCTAGTACATGTTGCAATCATGAGAGTCTCAATTTAGAACTCTGGCATTGTTCGTCCAGTATTAGACAGTGCTCCCTGTAGACTAATCCCCCAGACTAGTTACTGTGTACTCATCAAATCAATAATCCAGGTCCAATAACCTTTTCGCTCACTCACACGCCCACACCCACTAGTACTACAGCCCTGTTACAAACAGGTGACCTACTACAGGATCTAATACAATTTATTACCCTCATTTCATCAAGTTCGGCATATAATCACATACAATTCTTTTCAAACCTCACTCTTGGTTCTTATCAATAAATAGTTTGCATAAAAATTAACTATCACACACAAATTCTAATGGATTTCTGCGCACCAACCCTCCTCTCTCCTCCTTTTTGGTTATTCAGTGCCGGTATGCAAGGAACAATAACAGAAGATCACTGCTCATATACTAATTATCCACACAACAAGACCAACTAAGTACCGGCAGTCTACGGTCCCGCAGTAATCAACTTAAAGGTAAGAAATATCCACTGAATAAGTGAGCTCTCAAGCACTATTCCTCCTCTCAACCTTGTGCAACGCTGCAAAGTGCTTTCAATAAACTTAAACTGCTACCCAATACGACCTCACGTTAAGATGTTTACTAGCGACTTATATTGCTGGCTGATGTATATTTGTTGTGTAGACGACTGCGTAAGAACTTTTCGCTATTCTCAGTCAGTTTACTCGTCTCGATAAGAGTTTTAGAAACAGAAACGAAACCAAAACATGATCATATGCTATTGCGCCTCTGACACTTCCCCTCCTAACTTTTCCCTCGAAAACCCCCACAGAAATTA